>NC_023751.2:12714422-13075941 GCF_000499845.2 Phaseolus vulgaris | reverse complement strand
ATTTATTATGTTAGAATAGAAAATATTAATGATTATGAAATTATTATTTGTTGGATTGAATGTTTATTATTAAGGAAAAATTATAAATCGATAGTGATGACAAATATTTTTTTTTTTTTTGGGATGATAATTTTTTCTGCTCCAAGGAAAATATATCAATGTAAAAGGGATCCATGTGCAGGAAAAAGATTGTTAGTTTAAGTGTAGGTTGGAATTTCAAATTATGTAAAGCATAGACAAGTTGAAGAACATATAAATAAAAACATTATTTTATGATTCTAAATTTAAGACGCTATCATGTTAATTCATGTGATTAGCTCCGGGTCCATGGATGAACATTTTTCCGGTTATTTCTTCCTTTGAATTGTCCAACAATACTAATTTATAAACTAAAATATTTTTTTTCTAAATACATTATAAATTTATATTATTTTACATGTGTATAATTATAAAAGTGTATGTAAAACACAAAAATGTTTATTATATAAATGATAACTTTGTGAGATCGAGTGAAATTTAATAATAAATATGATCATAATTTCAATCTAGATTTGAACTAAAACATCGCAACATAATCACCATTTCAGTGAAACTTTTTCGATATTTGAACTAAAAATATTATTTGAATTAGTTCATTTTTTATTATTTGTTTATTTCATTGTAATTAAATAAAATTATGAACATGTAATAGATTTTATACAAATTAATTTGAAAATAACATGCATAAATGGAAAACACGTGTGTTTATATAAAGAATGAATAAATTCGAATAAACTCTACACTGGCTAAATTTTCCTTTTAATAAATATATTAAATTTAAATAATACGTATTTACCTTTTTATTTATATGTGGTGTTTTATTTAATAGAAAAAAATACTGCATTGGATTTGAAATTGTATTTAAATAAACTCAAATTAAACTGCAATGTTTCTAGTTTCTAGAGTCAAATCAAGTGGGTTGTTTTGCCTTAAAACTCATCCTAATCAATTATTAAATTGCTTATTATTATATATTATGAAATTCTTATGTGGAATCTCTAACATCTGTAGCTAATTTATTTAAAATCAAATTATGTTTTTAGTTCAAATCCATATTTGATCTTATCGAATTTAAACGATATAGCATATAACAGTTTTTGTATGAAAGTTACATTTGAGGTTAACTACTCCGGGTTGAGATAGTAATTTGGTACTGTAGCTAGCCCTAGAAACCCATTTTTAAAAGTTACTAAGTTTCAGTTTATCCAAGTGAAACTTGTCTGTTGAAATTAGTTTTAAGAACACAAACGAAAGCTGAATCCCAAATACGAAAAAACAATATGAAAGCTGAATAACTTTTATTTGCGTTTCTTCTTTCTTGGAAAAACACAACGTTTTAGCTTTATTGTCACAAATGTTCCTAATCCTAGAACAAAATGTGTTGTGGCTTCGTTAGCGGATTATAAAGCCAACATTTTAATTTATCATCTAAGCAGGTAATGTATGGATGTATGTAGGCTCATAAATCGACAATAGCTACTTATAATGTTCAATGAGATATTAAGATTATTGAATCTAGTTAATTTAGACCCATCCTTGTAAAAGTTATTAAAATATTATAAATAAATTTACAGGCATAGCATTAGTGTGTGAAGGCAGAGAAGTATGAGAGAGTAAGTTGAAAAACCTCATATCCTTCTAAGAAGGATTTTGATCTTTTTAAGTATTATCTTACAAATTTTCAATGTTGAAAGCATATTTGATCTTCCCTTACCATAATGGAGAAGGGGGTGGGGGCAGAAGAAACGAAAGATCACTGAACGTAATACAAATAAGTAATTATGTGAATATGGGTACAAGGCACATGATTATGCATATGTTAGGAGCCATAAAATAAGCAGACATAAAAGTTATTCAGAAGGACAAAGCAAGAGCATGTGAAGGGAGCATATATTTGCCAGGTAAGCATCTAAAGCACCAACACGTGCCATGAAATTTACTAATGGGAATCCCAATCATCTTTTGCCACCTGGATTCATCCATAATAAATCCACAAGGCCAACACAGAAGAACGCAATCTTAAGTCTGTCACAAGTTCACAGCAGAATCTATCGTGCTTTCTGCATGTTAGTTATTCTCACATCCCAAAAAACAAACTCACGAAATATAAACACTGCGCAGACTAGTTACAAAATTCTCAATGCCTCACGTTGGTGCATCAATAATGCTGTCACAGTTTTCAGAAGGGCAATGAACAACGACAAAGAAAAACCAAGTCAAGTTAGAAACCTCTTGTCCTCAACCATACATATGACATCCCTATATAATCTGAAAAGCACAAGCTTTCATACACATGACGACCCACCAGGCAAGATCAGATTGGTGTCTACAGAGATTCCCTTATAAATAAAGATAAAGGAATTTGGCCCCACTATACAGCTAAACTAGTAACACTTACAAGTTATGGAGGAGAACTTCATCTAATTTGCCGACCATGGTTTATATAATCCTAAGGCATTTTCACTCATTCATTACTGCAATGCAACGTCTCTCGACCATCCAGGAGCAAATAACAATCATCAGTTCTCTGTGCCTCTCATGGTCGATCTTTAACATCAACTACTCTGTCATCAACCCAATAGACGTATAAGAAAAACATGACAGTATACCAATTTTTAAGCATAGCCACAAGACATTTTGATTATTACCTTTTAAACTTAAGTTCCCTGTAGATGAGCATTACGGTGAGTGAAATTGGGATCAGTGCTAAGCACAAGTGTTCCAAAGAATGCCCACTGATAACGTAGTTATTTACATGGTACAGTTTCTTGTCAGTAACACCTTCAAATTTTGCAAGCAGATAAATCCCTGTGGCAGGAAAGTTCAGGATTCAGAGCATATGCACAACATTTAATAGATTATGGTCACTGCTTAACTTGGATATCCTCAAATCATACGTTAGCAGCTGCTTTATTTTCTTTAAAATTTGCATAATTCAGGAAAATAACACATTTGAGGGCAGTGGGTTATAAGTGAAGCATGTTTCAACTTTTACAGGACCACAACACTGACATGCAATACGTGGTGAAATACAGACATCAAGATTTATTTCTGAAGTATAACGGTGAACTTTGTCCAATATAATATTCAAAACAACACAGCCAATTAGAGATAAAAGTTAATGGATAGATTGAAAATGGTGGCTTACAAAAACTTGAAAGAGTTATATCCCATAAACATACAATGGAAGGTGTACTTCATGAATAATCATTATTTCTGAGAAGGTCTCCTAATAAAAGTACAATTATGTCACAGCATAAATATGGGGTTGGCATGCCCTTAAACCTACTTCGTGTTACAATATACATGAAATCAGGACTGGAGGCAATATTCTGAATCACACAACTGTAAACCAACTTCAACACTCTTCACCCATCTCACAACATATAACATATTTATAGAAAATACTCAATTCTTTTCACCTTTTTTTTTCACCAATAAATACTTATAAAGAAATTTATCAAATAAGTCCTTATTAGTAAACATTTAAGTTCAAAATTATGTAGTTAATGTGACTAAGAAGTGGAATGACAGCATCCTTTCTCATATCAAGCATTCTAAAGATAGCACAAGATATCCTCCCAAACTCAGTAAATAGAGTGTTACCTTAAACGCTATTAACGACATAAGGTTTACATATTTTAGTATAGTCTTCTTTTCCTGTTAATCTATTACTAACTTGGTTAGAGAAATGACAGCAGGTCGCAAAAGAGGAAACATTATAAACAGATACTAAAATTACTTTAGTTCAAGTTGCTTAGTTAACAAACAAATGCTCCTATATTAGATTTTACGATATATCCTAGGCACTTGCTCCCTGAATGAGACACTGGCTCGAAAAATTCATATTTACTTAACATTTAAAATTTATACATGGAAGTAGTTCTCCACATAAAAAAGCAGGAACAGAGTCTTAAAGAAACTTTGCTAAGTAAAACTAGAGAATTACATTGTCCACGGCTTACCTGTAGACAAAAACCAATATCTTGAGTGAGTATATTTGGAGCGGTACATGAGTGCTATTACTGGAATAGTTAGAGGCAGAGTCAACTGGAATATCACGCAGAACCGAATATCATTATAAATTCTGCAACCAACTAGCAGACAGAATTCAGCATAGAACTTGACTACTTCAGCACCTTCACTTGGCGTATAAGCATCCAAGACAGAATAGGAATGAATTAAAAGAAAGAAGAAACTAACCGTTCATAAACTAAACATAGAAAGGCAGCAACAATAAGTGCAAACAGACAACACAGCCCAATCCTCTGGCCAAATCTCTCAACAACCAAGCTAGAGAAAAGTGAGGAGAAGGCCACCATCATCTGCCATCCACAAAACCATTGAGCTTTACAATAAAAAAAAAAAAAACAGAGACAATAAGGAGTGACCCCACTTAATTACAACTTGCAAGGAAAGTAATTTTAGTGTTGAAATGAGTTAATTTAACCAGAAAACCTCACATGGCACCGAATAAATCAACCAGTTTGAAAACAATAGAGCAATAGCAGGATCGAAGATAGAACATAGAATACTAACTAACCGGTAAAGTGTCCCACAACACACGGTGGTCATCGGGTTTCAAATGGTAATAAGCAGAGCCAAAAGCCACCCCAGCTATTCCAGCATAGAACAGTGCCCAAGTCCAAACCTCACCTTGGGAACTGCAACAACACAACGATGTCAAATAAACGGTTGGAAAGGAACAAACCAATTTCGTTACGCAGGAACCAAAACCTTATGTTGAAGACACCTCCTTCGAGGGCAAGTACGAGGCCCAGAATCCCCACAATTAAGAACGGGAAATTCGTCATCACATTCAACGTGTTAGGTACTCCTGGAGAACCCAAAATCATGAGAACATGGATGAAGCAACCGAAACAAAATTCACCCCAAAATTATGATCTCGTGCACAATGTGGGTGGTTACCGAGAAGATTGCGCATGTCAACGAATTGGTGGTGCTTGGGAGAGCGAGGGATTGTGGGAGTGAAGAAGATTAAGCACATGCAACACAGAAACGTTGCTCCACATACACGACTTGTCGTCCACCTTCTGCATTGTTGATTCATCACCCAACCCAAATCCATCGTTTTCTTCTTCTTGTTCTTCTTCTTCTCCTCTGTCTCAACCGCTCTTTCTTTCTTCTTATTTTGCGGTTTCAAGGTATGAAGAAAGGAAAGAAGGTGGAGTGTTTGGGTTTCGAGAAAAAGTGTTTTCGTCTGTTTGCACTCCCAACACAACAGTGTCCCCACACTGCCAAGAGAAAATTTGTCGTTTGGGTTCTGGGGTTTCAGTGCGGTTCTGATTTTGACTTCCTATTTTTTTTTTCTTCCTTCAAACGCAAATAAATAATAGATAAAAGTACGTTTAACTTCGCCGTTTTGATTTGATTTAGGTAGGTCCCACGTGGCTATGAAATCAACGTTTCTAACGTGATTTTGTCCCACCCTTTTCTCATTTTTTTTTCTGCTTTCATAGATTGAGGTGGCTCAAGAGTTTCTTCCTGCACCTCCATGAATTCTTTTGTCAGCTCCATAGAAAATATAAAAATACTTTTTTTTATTCTTTTTCTGTCACCTCATAAATAATTTTTGGATTATATAATCCGGACACGTATTTGAAAAAAGATTTTCAAATTATATAATCCGAAAATTAATCATGTATATAAAAAAAATTATCAATTTATCTGGAAACTAATTACGAATTTAAAAAAAAACTTCCAAATTACCTAATCTGAAATATTACAGAGAAATATTGTTTAAAATATGAATATTTTTGAAAATATGAAAATTTATGAAGCTGAGAAAAGAACATATGAAATTTTTTTGTAAATATAAATATTTTTGAAAATATGAAAATTTATGGAAAAAAATGTGAAAGTGTAGAAAGAATCAGCCATTTTACCAGAGAGTCTGTTTAGTGAGCCGAAGAGCCTAATTAGTAACTCTGGGTTGACCCATAATTTTTGTCCATTCAATCCAATCTCAATGAGAAAGGGGTAAAAAAGAAAAGACAAATTCTTGCACCATACCAATTTGAACTTCTCTCCTATTATTTTTAAAAAAATTCAAAATTATTACCTATTCCGAGTTAATCCGAAATTTAGAAAATACACTTTGAAAATTAAAATCTTATTTAAAAAAAATCTGAAATGTAAAAAATAAAATTGAAACACAAAATAAAAAAATGTATTTTGAAAAATGAATTTTGGAATTCATAAATATATTTCGGAAATTCAAATAAAAAATGTATTTAAAAGAAGATTCTGAAATTTTTTATCTATACCCACATTTTATTTAAAGTCATTTTCATTTTTTTTAGAAGTTTTTTTATCATTTCATTGACAATGAATTTTGGAATTCATAAATATATTTCGGAAATTCAAATAAAAAATGTATTTAAAAAAATATTCTGAAATATTTTTATCTATACCCACATTTTATTTAAAGTCATTTTCATTTTTTTTAGAAGTTTTTTTATCATTTCATTGACAATGAATTTTGGAATTCATAAATATATTTCGGGAATTCAAATAAAAAATGTATTTAAAAAAATATTCTGAAATATTTTTATCTATACCCACATTTTATTTAAAGTCATTTTCATCTTTTTTAGAAGTTATCATTTCATTGACAATGAATTTTGGAATTCATAAATATATTTCGGAAATTCAAATAAAAAATGTATTTAAAAAAAGATTCTGAATTTTTTTATCTATACCCACATTTTATTTAAAGTCATTTTCATCTTTTTTAGAAGTTTTTTTTATCATTTCATTGACAAATTGGATGCAGTAGGAAATTGACATGGTGCAGGAAGAATTTGTCAAACAGAAAAGGGTTGTTGGGTTCATCCTCAACCCAATAAGTATTCTTTTATGGACAAGTGTAGAATAATTTTTGTTTTTTCATCTATTTTCAACATTTTTTAAATTATATTTAACATAAATCATAAGAATTTTTTATTTGAAAGTATTTTTTCCGATCATAGTTAACTTAAAATGTTGTAAAAACATTACTTAAGGTAAGGTAAGTGGTCAAATATTCTTTATTTTATAATAATATATTTGTTGGTACTTGATGAGTTAGTTTTGGATTTGGTTACTGACTAATCGAGTCAAATAACACCTCGAGTCACACAATAAATAACAATAATAACATTTAATGAGTCATATTTATATTTTAAAATATGCAAAAAAAAAAAAATTTCAACAAATGAGTTAAATACTAATTAACCGAAAGATGTTACAAATATTCTTCAGATATTCCAACACACCTATATACCAATATACATTCCTATTAATCAGAAATATTAATTAAGAATCAGATGAATTTCGACCAATATACTTCTTTCCCTTCATAATAATTTAGATACACTTACGAGATCAAACTAGTTTAAAACAACAGTAAGGTAAGAACATTACACTAATTTATTTATTTGTTTAATTGGAGTTGTAGTGACTATTTTTGAATTAAATAATCTAATTTTTATTCTTCATGTTCTGCTTTAGTTTTTGTTAGTATTATACTTAACTAAAATCTTGACTTGAGGTAGGTGTCTGTATAATGAGGTAAAAAAAAGGTACACACCAATTATAGGATTGTTGACGCAAGCTATAATGGTTCCCAAATGAACTACAATCAAATGATATTCTCGATCTTCCCGCAAAATGTTACTGAATGAGTTCTTAAAGATTGTGTAAACCAACCTAAACATTTTAAAATCAAATCCAAAAAATAAAAATCAGAAACAAAATTAAAGAAATGTCACTCTGTAAATCCTAAATGGATTCAAATCCCAAGGATAGTTTAAGATAAACTAATCTTGAAGCTATAAACACCACATGCAACCCAAAAATAATTTAACAAGTTCAAAATTAACTCGAAAAAAGAAAGAATAGAAACAAACTTACTTTTTCTAAAACTCTAATGAGACAAACTCAGAAATTCAATGGTTCTAATCATGATTTTGATAACAAATGAGTTCAGGAAGTTAGGGATAAGATTGGGAAAGGAAAAAAAAAGTTTGTAAACAATTGGTATTCTTTTAAAATAAAACTTGAATAATTAATTTTTCTATTTATATAGTTTTTTTCCACCTTAGTAATAAAATATTTATACTATATTACTTTTCCTTTAAAGTTATTTTAATAGGTTCTTACATACTCATTACTTTATTTGTTTACTTTTATTTTATTTATACATTTTCTTTTTAAATTTACTCAAAAGCTTTTATTTTATTTTATTTCCACTTATTTGCATTTACGTGCTTATTTATACTCATTTTTTCTCTCTATTAAATGGTTTGTAAGTGATGTGAACAACGATACTGCATAATAAAATATTAAAATTAATTTAATATTAAATAAATAGTTTCAATTATTCAAGACATGGATATACAAGAATTTTGTTTTTGGTTTATTTTATGATTACTTTTTCTTCATTATTTAGTGCCAGCAGTTTCCATTGCATTCAGCGAGGAGTAACAAAACAATGGGAAAACAGTAATAAACTAATCATACTTATGTCATTGGTTCTTTTAAAAAGTTATCTGATGCGTAATGCAGCGTGTTGTCTTTACCAACCAGCCACAATAGATCTGTTGAAAAAATGTCGTACTTTAAAAAAAATAATTAACTGTGAGGGAATGTCGTAGAACAACAACTAAACAGTTTTTTATTTTATTTATTAATCATTATTATTAAACTAATTTTTAGTTCCATGAATTTATAAGTGCAACCTTCGTTTCCTTTTAAGATGTTCTGGAGAAGATGAAAAATGAGGAAATTCAGCTGAGTAAAGATATTTTGAAAATTCATATTTTATATATAATCAATAGATAATTTCATTATAATTTAATTTTATATAAGGAATACAAGTTGTCTCTCTCTATATATATGTATGAATAATAGCAGTGATTCACGTGAAAAGATGTGAAGGTGATTTGTAGGCTTTTGTGCTGCTACGATTGGTTATTTTTAAGTGTTTTTTTATATATAATTTAACATGAAATATCCGTAATAATTATGAGTATATATTTTTACTTTTTTTATTATAATTATAATAGTACATAATGAAAATTTAATATTAAATATAGTTATGAATAAAAGTATTTTTTATCAATAAATAATAAATAAACATGAAATATTGGAGAAGTGATTCAACTTTATAGTCCAATCACAAAAACCTCCAACTAACTTATAAAATAAAATAATTTAAAAAAATTACTACTCCTCGAATTAATTACACAAAAACCATTTATTTACAAATTTTATTTTTAAATATACTCAGCTACTCCACATCCAGAAAAAAAAAACACTACAAAAGACAAAATAAAAATAAAATAATCTTATTAAATTATACCTTTTCTAATTAAATAACATTTTTTAATTCATTTTTAGTTTATTTTCTACCTTTTTCTCTCTTTAATAAACGGAACAGAAACGGTCAAAGGTGGGAGTGACCTAATCATATCACGTAGACTAGAAGTTTTTTAAAATTATTCTATTTTTTAATTGATAAAATTGAGCATAATTATGCCTAATAAAAGAAATGTACAAATTAGATAAATAATTGTATTTCTTATAAACATGACATTATGTACATATAGTATTAGGCGACGTGTATGGAGACGGCGGAATAAGATGATTAAAAAAACGGTAACATTTTAAGCGGAAGGATTAATAAATAAAAATGTAGTAAAAAATGTAACGAGAATATTTAAAGAAAGTATTGTTTTGAAATAAAATAGAAAAATGGGAGAGAAAGAAATTGCATATAGCATATTATAGGTGATGCAAGAATGTCGACACTATCGGGGTCATTTGATTGCAAAAAGGGGAAACCGAAGAATCAAGTAGTCACTGTGGCACCTCTCTCTCTCCTTCATATGACGACACTCTTCTTCATTTTCGCCAACAAGCTTCTCCAACCCCTCCCTGGCATCCATTTCCCAATCTCAACCCCAATCTTCTCCACTTTATTATTTATACTGTTATTCAATTCCAGTTTCTATCTTCATCCCACAAAGCATCTCCTTCTTTTCCCCTCACTCCCATGATTTTTACCGAGGTTTCTTCCTTCTTTCCTTTGTTATTGTTCTCTCTTTATGCGGCATCGCTTTCGATGTAATCGATAATCATTCTTCTCTGTCTCTATTTTTTAGGATCTGTGGCCGCTGCTCGACCAACTGGTTGGAAAAACTTCTCTCTTCTCAGGTAATACTTTATCGATTCTGAACGCTCTCAAGTAATCCACACACACTATGTACGCGAATCGCAAATTCTAATATATCTATAATTCAACTCGTACATATATTTATAGGTGAATCGATTATTTTCTAAACTCTTGAGCCGCTGCTTTTTCCCAAATAGAGAAACCGTCCTTCTTCCAGAACCTTCGAGAATCGATGACCAACTCCAGCTGCGCAGGCACTGAGTTAGACCAGTGCCGAGACGAGTCAGCGGCGTTGGTTCTAAAATTTGTCGCCATCGCCTCCATTCTCCTCGCCGGCATGGCCGGAATCGCGATCCCCCTCGTCGGAAAACACCGCCGCTTCCTCCGCACCGACGGTAACCTCTTCGTGGGGGCCAAGGCCTTTGCCGCCGGGGTGATTCTGGCCACGGGATTCGTCCACATGCTCTCTGATGCCACCGAAGCGCTCCAGCACCCGTGCCTGCCTGCGTTCCCGTGGAAAAAGTTTCCCTTCACCGGCTTCTTCGCCATGATGGCCGCGCTCTTCACTCTCCTCCTCGATTTCGTGGGAACGCAGTACTACGAGCGCAAGCAGGGGCTCAACCGCCCCTCTGAGGAGCAGTCTCGGGTCGGGTCGTCCGAACCCGGGAAGGTGTTCGGAGAAGAAGAGAGTGGGGGAATGCACATCGTGGGGATGCATGCACATGCCGCGCATCATAGACATAACCACCCCCATGGCCATGAGTCGTGTCACGGCATTGGCAACGAGAAGGAACAAGAGGAGGCGCATGCGGACTCCCATGGACACGGTCACGGTCACCTCCACGGCCACTTCCACATGGAAGATGGAGAAGAAACCGACGTTCGACACGTCGTGGTTTCTCAGGTAAATAATTAAATCTGTGTGTTTTATAAAGGTGTAGTTAATGTAACTAGTAATAGTTAGTATTGTGAGTGAAAATGCATAACTGGGTTTGCATTGCAGGTGTTGGAGCTTGGGATTGTATCACATTCGGTTATAATCGGGTTGTCTCTGGGGGTTTCTCAAAGTCCTTGTACCATAAGGCCTTTGATTGCGGCGTTGTCTTTTCATCAGTTTTTTGAAGGGTTTGCGCTTGGAGGGTGCATTTCCCAAGCGCAGTTTAAAGCCTCCTCGGCAACCATAATGGCTTGTTTTTTTGCATTGACTACACCGTTGGGTGTTTCGATAGGAACGGCCATTTCTTCAGGGTATAACCCTTACAGCCCCGGTGCACTCATCACCGAAGGTATTCTCGATTCCTTGTCGTCGGGGATTTTGGTCTACATGGCTTTGGTAGATTTGATAGCTGCGGATTTTCTTAGCAAGAGAATGAGTTGTAACTTCAGGCTCCAGATAGTCTCTTACTGCATGCTTTTCCTTGGAGCTGGATTGATGTCTTCGCTCGCAATCTGGGCTTGATGTCCCTCCCTTACATAGGTGTAATAATACATTGTTCAGTATTTCTTCTTTTTGTTTCCTTTCTCTTCCCACCGATCCAATTCGATTTTACTTTTCTTAACTAGAAGAACGTAGATAAAAAACACATACCCACTCTCTAAGAACCTAATCATTTTTTAATTAAATTTACGAAAACATTGACATAAGGATCTCGTCAACCAAACAAGGGAACTGCAATAAAAAGAAGAAAATTAAAGTTTGTATCAAAAAAGTATAAGAAGCCGCACTATTCCATATCTGAGTAAAATTATTTTGTTTTAATTTGTTCATATCCAGTCTCCCTGCGAGCATCATTTACCTTAAAATAATAGCAATTTTTATACGAACTTTAGTTGCTACTACCAATTTTGGTATGAAACTATGAAGACTCAATTTTTTCTCTGCATTCATCTGTGATAAATTTGATGTAACTAATGTGATTTTGATATGAAATTCTAGTATTTCAAAGCATGATACTTTCTTGTTTCTTGCTTGTTGTTTCACAAACGCAAGTTAATGTGGAGAAGAAAATGAGCGGTTGATATTTCGAGTTAGACGACGGTTTATTTCATTCATAGCGGTGGTGTCTGTCGTTGGTGGTGTGCTAGCGGTAGCAGCTTCAAAGTCAGAGTAAGAGTAGAGTTACAGGGTTTACAACCTTAACTGTAATATTAAGGAGTCTTGCATAAGAAAAATATTAGAATTTTTCTTTCTATTTTAATATGTTTTTAAGTATTTTATTTTAGTCTATACTATTGTTTGTAGTTACTTAGTGCTGAAATAAATAATAATTACACTTAATAAGTTAATTAAATAAATATAATTTAATCGATAAATAGCCAAATAGTACATTTAAAAACACATTTAATAATGTATTTATTTTTTTATATAAATAAGGTAATTGCCTCTAAGTTGTGTTATAATTTCCTTATAATTTTTAATATTGTATGACAATGAGTTTTATAGTTTTCAATTTAATAATTTATTGTGTTTAGACACTTACAATTTGTTTATTATATTATTTTTATATTTCAATTTATTAGTTTTAAGTGATTGAAATGTAATTTAACTTTTAATATAATAAATAACTTTTTGTCTCCAGAAATAAAGATAACAAAATTATTTAATGTGTTCTTCACCTTTCTTCTTCATCGTTCTTCAAATTTCAATTTTGATTGTGTGGTTATGGAATCGCAAAATCTGTGTTTAAAGGGACCAAACTCCACTTCATTTCGTGCAAGAAGACATTTTACCCTTCTCTTAACTTCAAACTTCATTCCTTTGCACACTTCTTCTTTTGGGCTAGTCAAACGTTGTTTTCTTTTCTTGACAAACATATGTACGGCAATGCTGCATGTAACTGATGATTTCTGGATCGACAGTCTTTTGTTGGTTGGTAAGAAGGTGGCTGAGGTTGTTAGATCATTATTTTTTGTTTCTACATAGGTAATATGCAAAATAATTCTAATATTGCATAATGCAAGAAATAATTTGAAAATAAATTAAATGAAAAAAAATATAATTGGATTATTCATCTTCACCACTCCATTTTAAATTAATAATTTGATCCAGACAACTACACAAACACGTGAATTAATCATAATATTGATTATGATTTTATAAGATTTTCTTTATCATTTCACACTTCTACATGACTAATATTCAACATCAATTTGAAAGGATTTTTATTTACATGAGTTTCAACACTAATGTAATAAAAAAAATTACAATAAATAATAAAAATAATACATTCTAACATTTCAGGATGCTCTAACTTCTTATACATTTTAACCATATAGTCCACTACCAGCAAACATAATATAAAACCTTACAAATAGGACTTATAAAAACAGTGATTAAAACGCAGCAAATTGATTAGTTAAATTGCAACCAATAAACTTTGTCCTTAATGTTCATTCATACATGTATTCCTACACATGAAGTGTGTGGTCCTGGAACAAAAGTGATGGTCTTCCTAATAAACTTGTTTTTAATATTCTTTCATACATTTATCCCTACACATGAAGTACAGTCTTGAAAAGGGATGTTAAGAGTCCTAAAACATGAAACAGGGTGTTAACAATCCTGAAACAGAATGTTAAACAGGGCGTTAATAGTCCTGAAACAGGGAATTAACAGTCCTAAAATCATTACAATAATGAAACAAAAAAAGTCTTGTGTATGTGGATTAAAAGATGATTGAGGTAACCACCCTATACATGAAGTGCAATCCTGAAACAGGGTGTTAACAGTCCTTAAATAGGGTGTTAACAGTCCTTAAATAGGGTGTTAACAATCCTTAAATAGGGCGTTAACCGTCCAGAAATAGAATGTTAACAGTCTTAAAACAGGGACAGTGTGTTAACAATCTTGAAATAGAGTGTTAGCAGTCCTAAAATCACTACAATAATGAAATAGAAAGAGTCTTCTGTATCTGGATTAAAAGATGATTGGGTTATTCATCCTAAAAAAAATTCTCAAAAGTAATATGCATTGTCGTATTTTGATTCCCTTTTTACCATTGAAAAGCCTATTGTTGATTCAATCACAACTAATAATCTTTAAGATAAAAAAGATGTCCTCTCCCACATAATTCTGGCTATCTCCATAATCTTATGTGTTTTTTCCTTATAGCTATTTGTATTCCTTAAAAACCTATAGAGAAACCTTACTTTGAAGTTACCTTCATAATCACTTAGTCATGTCCAGTATTACTACAAGACGAATGTTATAAGTGATATCACATGACACTATATTATTCCATCCCTTCTTAATAATAATGAATCATCATATAAAAAACTCTTTTAACTTTAAGTATAATTTAATTGATATAAAAATACCCATAATTCAAAGTTAATTTTTTCATAATCCAGAATGCCAATTTAAGCTGCCTAATATTGTTTTTATATTAAATAATGTATGTATCAAATGTGGGCATAATGTTCTTATAATTAAAATTAAAACGTTTATAAATAAATATAGTTATGCTATTGAAACATAAAAGCACAAATAAAAGTTTTGTTCAAATCTAAAATTCTATCAAAATTATCTATTTTTAAAAAATTTTAAATTTTAAAATTTCTTTCAAATTAATTTATAATCAAAATAGTTAGGAACTAATATCATGATGATTAATATTAAATAATAATTTTTTTATTTTATAATTTTTTATTAATAATAGAAATTATTTTAAATAACATTATTTAATTTATAAAATAATATTTAACTTAATTATTATAGCAGTTAATTATTTTTTATTTTTAAATTAATTATTATTAAATGAGTTTTTTTTATACTGAACTTTATCTAAATCTTATTTTGTTTTATTATCTTCTCATTGACTATTGTATATATTAATAAGTTACAATATTAATATTATTAATATTGGTATTAATATTATTAGTATTTTTATTAATATTTTAGTTAATATTATTAATATTTTTATTAATATTAATGATAATACTATTAATACTAATAATATTATTAACATTATGATTAATATTAATATTAATACTTTATTCTCAATGTCCATTTATACATTTATATCTACACATGAGGTGCGGTTCCATAACAGGGTGTTAGCAGATTTAAAATCATGTAATAAGTTAACAAAAAAAGCCTTATGTATATATGGATTAAAAGATGATTGGGCTATTCACCCTAAAAAAAAAGCTACAAAAGCATGTATCCATGATTCAACTAGAACTTACAATCTTTGACATAAAAATAAATGTCATTCCCCCACATAATTATGGCTATCTGCATAATCTTCTCCCTTTGCCCTTCTTTCTGCAATGATGTTTAAATTGTTGTGCAATATCACTTCCTTCACCACTTTGTAGCTATATCCAAAGGGTATGAGAAAAATCGATATCCAATTCTAGACATTGGAGTTGTACATTTGTCTATGTGGTAACCATGCGTCTACTGTATTGATCCAATCATACCCTAAATCATCAAAACAAAAAACCAAATACCTTTCTAACCAATAAAGAAAACCATATACTTGTAGCATAATCAATTTAAAATGGCAGATAAAAGGGAAATAATATTTAAGAGATTTTAAGCATAAGATTGGATTAAGAGACCAATTAGAGAAGGAAGAAGACGCTATAATTTTACATTTCAACCACGATCCACGATGAAGTTATAAATTCGCCATATGCAAAATTTCTTCAACATCAACTATTCCTTCTTTAAAAACTACACACTTCCTATGTTCTCATATGTGTCAAACTATTGCAATCCACATGGTTTTCCAAAGTAGGTTTTGCTTATTGTTTAATCGAGTCAAGTAAAATTGCTCAAATGATTAAAGATATTATTGTGTTGGACAACCTGATATCCTACCCACCTAAGACATGAATTCCAGAGACTGCAAGAGCAATGTCACAACTCAGAAATAAGTGATTCACAATTTCTACTTCTTGTAAGCACAAGAGACACATAATGCTCTCTAAATTAACAATTTTCATATCAAGAATGATCCTTGTAGGCACTTTCCCTAAGGGAATCCTCCATGCTAGGGTCATAGTGTTGGGAGTAGCTTTTATGGACCAAAAATATTCGTAAAAAATTATTATTTTCATCGCTGTTTGTATTTCTTGAAAACCTATAGGCATACATATTGTGAAACTACCTTTATAATCGCCTACCATATCCATGTGTCATGTGTATCTTTTTTTAAGATTAACATTGTTTCATTAACACTTCTTCTTATGCTTTCTCCCGATCAAATATATTTCTTCTCCACCTTGACACAAAAATATAAATGTCAATCCCCACATAAAAATAAATGTCAATCTCATATTTGAGATTATGAATGCCTACCTATTTATCTTTTCAAGATATGATCCTATTCTTTATTAACGAAATAATAATTATCAAATTATATGCAATTATTATATGCAATATTGTACGATATTGTACCCAATTATATGCAATTAATTTAATAATTATAGAATCTCATCATTAGTATCCCTACTTAATTAGATTGTAATTTGGAGAGAGAAACTCCCTATTTATATTTTCTATTTAGATTGTAAAATTGTTACAAAAATAATTGAATTTTTTAAAATAATTTCATTACAGAGGTGACACAAGCTGTTGATAGAAAAATTATCAATAAATAATAAAAATGACTAAATTCTAGCATTTTAGGAATGCTCTAATTTCTTATAAAAAAAATTTAAAGCATTTCTATTTCATTATATATATAAAAAAAAACTATATAATCTCACTACCACCAAGCATAATATAAAACCTTACAAATAGGACTTATAAAAAGAGTGACTAAAACGCAAATTGATTAATCAAATTGTAATCAATAAAGTTTGTCCTTAATGTTCATTCATACATTTAATTTTACACATGAAGTGTAGTGTGCGGTCCTGGAACAATGTGTTAGCATTCCTAATAAACTTGTTTTTAATATTCTTTCATACATTTATCCTTACACATGAAGTGCGATATTGCAATAGAGTGTGTGAACAGTCCTGAAACAGGGTGTTAGCAGTCCTAAAATCACTACAATAATAAAACAGACAAAGTCTTGTGTATGTGGATTAAAAGATGATTGGACTATTCACCATACAAAAAAGTTCTCAAAAGTCGTATGCATTATCGTATTTTGATTCCTTTTTTACCATTGAAAAGGGCTTCATTGATTCAATTAGAACTAACAATCTTTGACGGAAAAAAAATGCCTCCCACGTAATTCTGCCTATCTCCATAATCTTCTTTGTTTTTCCTTATTTGTGCTTAATGTCCGAACTGTTGTGCAACATGACTTCCTTCACCACTTTGTAGTTGCAGTCAAAGAGTATGAAAAAAACAAATCTCCAATTCTAGAAATTAGAGTTTCACATTTTATTATGTGGTAGCCATGCCTACTGTTATTACTGATCCAATCATACTCTCCATCATCAAAACAGAAAATCAAACACCTTCCCAATCAATAAGGAAGATTTCAACCACTTCAAATTTTTTCAGCATCAACTAACCCTTGTTTAAAAACTACACAATTCTTATGTTTGCATATGTGTCATACTACTGCAATCCACATGACTTTCCAAAGTAGGTTTTGTTTTTTGTTTGACTGAGACAAGTAAAATTGTTCAAAATGATTATAGATATTATTGTGTTGAACAACCTGATATTCTACCCACCTAAAACATGAACTTCAAACTGTCAAAATAATATCACAACCCAGAAATAAGTGATTCACAACAATTTCTACTTCTTATGAGTGCAATTAACCATTTTCCTATCAAGGTACTATCTCTAATAGAACCCTCCTTGTTAGGGTCATAACATTTAGAGTAGCTTTTGCTTACTAGAAATATTTTAAAAAATTATTATTTTCATAGTATTCCTTAAAACGTATATACAAACCTAAGCTAAAGTATTTTGTTAAAAGACTAATGTTATAAGTGATATCACATCACATTATAATATTCCATACATTCTTGCTAATAATGAATCATCATAAAAAAAAAAAATTGAGTATAATTTAATTGACATAAAAATACTCAAAATTTCAAATTTGATTTTTTCATAACCCACATTAAATGCTCACATAGGCTACAAATACATATGTTCTTATATTACACAATGTATATATAAAATGTAAAATGTGGCATTATGTCACACATCCTATTAAATCATTATATAATTTAACTTAAAATATCAAAACATAAATAACTATGTTTTTTATTAAAAAAAATAATAATAATAAAAATATTTCAAGAATATTTCAACTCTTATAAAAATCAAATGTCATCCAATGTAATATTTTCTTTGATGTTATGAAGAAAACTCTCCAACACAAAAATTACTTCATAACACATAAATAGCTACGTTAGTTAAACATAAAATAAATAAATGTTTGTTAAAAACTAAAATTCTATCAAAATTCTATATTCTTAAATTTATAAAATTTAAAATTTAAAATTTTATTAATATTAATTTTTATTTTAAAATAGTTAATAGTTAAACCACGATAATTAATATTGAATATCAATTTAAAAATTATTTATAATAGAAATTATTTTAAATATTAATATTTTTTAATTTATAAAATATTTTTTTCTAAATTATTTGTTAATAAATCTGTTTTTTCTCTATTAACTTTATAATTATTAATTATATATAACGTTTATATGTGGATTTAAAATCACTGTAATAAGTTAACAGAAAAAAAAAACCTTATGTATATATAATAAAGTGGATTTAAAGCCTAATTCAACCCTATAAAACCAACACAAAAAGTAAGTTTTGCACCCAATTATATACACTGAAATGTCATAATCTCTAGTCGATGTGAGATCTCCAACATTATATGTGGAATAAAAGACGATTGAGTTATTCACCCTTAAAAAATAGTTTGTGAAACTCACATGCATTGTCATATTTTGATTCTCTTTTTACCATTGAAAGATGTATCTATGATTCTCTTTGACATAAAAATAAATGTCATCCCCCCACATAATTATGGCTATTTGCATAAACTTCTCCCTTTGCTCTTCTTTCTATTATGATGTCTAAACTGTTGTGCAACATCACTTCTTTCACCACTTTGTAGTTGTAGCAAAAGGGTATGAGAAAAACAGATCTCTAACTCTAGCCATTGGAGTTGTAAATTTGTCTATGTGGTAGCCATGCATCTACTGTATTGATTCAATCATACCCTGCATCATCCAAACAAAAAAAACCAAATACCTTCCCATCCAATAAAGAAAACCATATACTTGTAGCATGGTCAATTTAAAATGGCAGATAAAAGGGAAATTCACAACATCCAAGAAGAAAGAATTATTTAAGAGATTTTAAGCATAAGATTGGATTAAGAGACCACTCAGAAAAGGAAGAGGATGCTATAATTTTACATTTCAACCACAATAAAGCTTTAAGTTGTATCATGTGCAAAAAAATTTCAACATCAACTACCTCTTGTTTAAAAACTACAGAGTTCCTATGTTCTCATATTTGTCACACTATTGCAATCCACATTCAAAGTAGGTTTTGCTTGTTATTTAACTGAGTCAAGTAAAATTGCTCTTAATGATTAAAAATATTATTGTGTTGGATAAACTAATATCCTACCCACGTAAGACATGAATTTCAGAGACTAGAAAGGCAATATCACAACTCAGAAATAAGTGATTCACAGTTTCTATTTTTATGTGCACAACGAGCAGATCATGTTCTAAATTAACCATTTTTCTATCAAGAATGATCCTTGTTGGTACTTTTCCTAACAGAATCCTCCATCTTAGGATCATAGTGTTGTGAGTAGTTTTTACAAGCCAAAAATATTCGGAAAAAAAAATTATTTTCATGACTGTTTGTATTCCTTAAAAATCTATAGATAGACTTATTGTAAAACTACCTTTAAAATCGTCTAACCATGTGTCATATGCATCTTTTTTAAGGTTAACCTTGTGTTAAGTGACTGATTAACACTTCTCATGATCATTCTCTCCTCATTTTCATTTCTATATTTAGATAAAAGATTTTTTCTCCATTTTTCACTGTCTTAATTTCTTAATTTCTAAGTGTGATTTCCATTTTGTCAGAAAACTCATATTACAAATGATATAATAGGAAGTTATATTATTTCATACCTTATTGTGAATTATCATGAAAAACACAATTTGACTGTAATTTAATTATCATCAAAATATTTTCTTTAACTTTTTGAAAAATTGCGCAACATAAAAATTACTGCGCAGCACACAAAAGTATGCAATTTAAACATAAAAGCATAAATAAATGTTTTTTTCAAAACTAAAATTATATAACTTTTAAATTTATAAAATTTAAAATTTTGGTAAAACTAATTTATATTTTAAAATGGTTAATAATTAAAACCGTGATAATTAATATTGAGTATTAATCTAAAATTATTTATAATTTTTTTTATTAATAATAAAAACTATTTTAAATATTAATATTTTTTTAATTATAAAATAATTTTTTTTTCTAAATTAATTGTTAATAAATCTTTTTTTATGCATAAATCTTATATTGTTTTATTATTTTAAACTATTCTATTTTTAAAAAAAACTCGTACTTATAAATTCATAGCAGAAATTTAAATATTTTTTTGAAGTTGTTATAATTATGTTTTTGGATTCAAATTACAAAATCTTGATAATAATTTTTTTATAAATTATAACATTTTTTTATAATCTTTTAAATTCCACTCAAGTTTTTAATATAAAAAATAGGTTTAAAGTTCAAATGCAAACACACCTTTACATACAAAAAAAAAAACAACTTGAAAAGATCATCTGACCCTGAAAGGTTTGAAAGATGAAGACGAGGAAATAATTAAAATTAAGATGAAGTGACAACTATATATTACTCTTTACTAAAGAAATTACAATGCAAACTTAAGTTAATGAGAAAATAAGTTTCAATCTTCTCTCCTTTTTTTTTATCAAAAAAAATATGAGCAATTTAAGATTTGTTTAAAATCATATAAAGAAACAGTCCTAAACAAATCACAAAATGTAAAGGAATATTAACAAACATATTTGAAACTTTTGGAGTAGAATATATTTCATCCTCTTTTTAAATATAAAATACTTATAGTTAATTAATATTTATTTAAAGTTAATTATTTTAATTAATAATATCAGTTTTTCTTCAATTATAACACATTTTTACGAGTTAATAAATAAAAATATAATAAAAATAACAAAAGTAATGAAGTTTTAATTTTAAAATTAAAATTAAAATTTTTCATTATTTAATTTTATTAAAAGAGGAATTCATACCATTTATTATTTATAAACTAAAATAATTAAGAACATCAGGATAAAAAAAAACACATAAATATATTTAAATATAGTTTAAAAATATTGAACACAATAACATATACTGATCTTTCAACTAACTCAATCATATTTAAATTTAATATTTTAAAAAACATAATTGAAATTTTGAAATTTTTTAAATAATTTCATTGCAAGAGGTGACACGAAGCGGTTGATAGGGAGACTTTGAGCATAGCATCGGCAAAGTCACAGTGAAATGGACCACAGAAATCCTTGTTCATTCATTTATGCTCTCGTCACAACACGATTCTCCCTGCAACTAAACGTCCTATAAAAAAAAGTTTGAGGCTTATCTACCTCATTATATAAAAAAAACTATATAGTCCAATACCATCAAGCATTATGTAAAATCTTACGAATAGAATTTATAAATAATAAACTTTGTCTTTAATGTTCATTCATACATTTACTCCTATACAAAAAGTAAAATCTTACAAATAGAACTTATAAATAATAAACTTTGTCTTTAATGTTCATTCATACATTTACTCCTACACATGAAGTGTGCGGTCCTGAAACAAAGTGTTAGTATTTCTAACAAACTTGTTTTTAACATTTTTTCATACATTTATCCCTACACATGAAGTGCAGTCCTGAAACAGGGCGTTAACAATCCTGAAACATGATGTTATCAGTCGTAAAATCACTACAATAATGAAAAAGTCTTAAATCAGGATGTTAGCAGTCCTGAAACAGAATGTTAACAGTCCTGAAACAGGGCGTTAACCGTCCTGAAACAGGACGTTAACCGTCCTGAAACAGGACGTTAACCGTCCTGAAACAGGACGTTAACCGTCCTGAAACAGGACGTTAACAGTCCTAAAACATGGTGTTAGCAGTCCTAAAATTATTAAAATAATGAAACAAAAAAAGTCTTGTATATGTGGATTAAAAGATGATTGGGTTATTCACCTTACAAAAATGTTCTCAAAAGTGGTATGCATTGTTGTATTTTGATCCCCTTTTTACAATTGAAAAGTGTTTCATTGATTCAATCAGAACTAACAATCTTTGACATAAAAAAAAAAAATGTCCTCCCCCACATAATTTTGGCTATCTCCATAATATTCTCTGTCTTTCCTTATTTCTGCTTAATGTCCAAACTAATGTGTAACATGACTTCCTTCACCACTTTGTAGTTGCGGCCAAAGGATATGAAAAAAACAAATCTCCAACTCTAAACATTAGAGTTGCACATTTTATTATGTGGTAGTCATGCACCTACTTATTATTGATCCAATCATACTCTTCATCATCAAAACAAAAAACCAAACACCTTCTCAATCAATAAGGAATACCATATACTTGTAACATGATCAATTTAAAATACCAAATAAAAGGGAAATTTATAACATTAAAGAAGAAAGAATTATTTAAGAGATTTCAAGCATAAGATTGAATTAAGAGACCAATCAGAGAAGGAATATGAGAAAGATAAAATTTTACATTTCAATCACGACCAAAATTTTCCTGGCATCAACTAATCCTTGTTTAAAAACTACATAATGCTTATGTTCCCTTATGTGTCATATTAATGCAATCCACATGACCTTCCAAAGTAGGTTTTGTTTTTTGTTTGACTGAGACAAGTAAAATTGCTCAAAATGATTAAAGATATCATTGTGTTGAGCAACCTGATATTCTACCCACCTAAAACATAAATTTCAAACTATCAAAGCAATATCACAACCCAAAAATAAGTGATTCACAGCTTCTACTTCTTGTGAGTACAATTGACAGATAATGTTGTCTAAATTGACCATTTTCCTATCAAGATACTTTTCCTAATATAACCTCCAAAAAATTATTATTTTCATAGTTGTTTCTATTCTTTAAAAACGTATAAACAAACCTCACTTTAAAGCTACATTCAGAATCACTTAGTCATGTCGAGTTGATATCACATGACATTATATTATTCCATACCTTCTTGATAATAAATTTAATTGACTTTAAAGTACTCCTAATTCAAGTTAGTTTTTTCTTAACCCAGAATGCCTATTTAGGCTACATAATAATGTTCTTAGATATATATATATATTATAATGTATCTATCATATGTGAGCATTATGTTTGCACATCCTATTAAATAGTTATATAATTAAAATTAAAACGTTCATAAAGAAACATAGTTATGCTATTCAAACATAAAAAGCACAAATAAAAGTTTTGTTGAAACCTAAAATTCTATCAAAATTATCTATTCTTTTACATTTTAAAAATTTAAAATTTTATTTATATTAATTTATTATATAAAATAGTTAAGAACTAAAATCTTAGATAACAATTTTTTATTTTATAATCTTTTTATTAATAATATTAATATTTTAAATATGATTTAGTTTATAAAATAATATTTCACTTTTTTTTACAAACTCGTATATATATGTTTGTAAAATCTTATAAATCCGTTGCAAAAATTTAAATATTTTTTAAGTTATTATAATTTCTTTTTTGGATTCAAAGATTTTTTTTTTTATCAACAAAAAATAAATAAATTAAAATGAGATTACAAAATCTGCATAATAACTTTTTCATAAACTATAACATTTTTGTATAATCTTTTAAATTTCAATGAAGTTTTCAATATAAAAAATAGGTTTTAAAGTTCAAATGCAACACACCTTTATATAAGAATCTAACTTGAAAAGAGGACTTGGCCTGAAGATTGGTAGATGAAGACAAACAGGGGAAATAATTATAATTATGAGGTGCAGAGGATATGCAAGTAGAACTTGTTTCTCTCTTTCTTTTAGATATTCTTCTGGAATTCTCTATTCCTAATTATACTATTACTCTTTACTAAAAAACTAAACTAAGGAAATTACAATGCAAACTTAAGTTAATGACAAGATAAGTTACAATATTCTCTCTTCTTTTTTCTCAAAAAAATATGATAAATTATTCATATTAATATTTGTACTGGTATGGACCAACCGGTCAAATATCATAACTCAGTCTCCCTGACCGTGCTGAGCGAACCCTGAACGGAGATGCAGGCCGACCGACACACTTAAACCATTAACACTCAAATTAAGATCAGTAAAGTTAAATTACCATTAAGAACTAGGTAATACGCCTCTAAGTGTAAGTCCATTAAAATAATATAAATAGTGCATATTCCAAGAACAAGATATCTCATTATCACTGTACACCTCCGAGTGTCGAATCCCTTTTAATGACTTGAGCGTCGGAGTGACTTCTGACTTCTGCAGGTACCCCCCATTTGGCATTTATCTGAGATAGGGCGACCAAGATCTGAAGGAGTAGCATCGAGGCAAGAAGAACCATAGTGAAGCTCTAGCAATCTGCTTGAAGGAAGGAAAAAGTCAAAGTCGTTCAATAGTTCTCTAGGTCCCATCTCTCTAGTAGGAAAAATATTGTTATTAATAAGTTACAAATTAATATTATTAAAATTGGTATTAATATTATTAATATTTTTATTAATATTATTGATAATAATATTAATATTATGATTAACATTATCATTAATATTAATATTAATATTAATACTTTATTCTCAATATTCATTCATACATTTATCTCAACACATGAAGTGCGACTCCGGAACAGGGTGTTAGTAGATTTAAAAGATAATTTTGCTATTCATCCAAAAAAAATTTCTGAAAGTGACCTGCATTGTCATATTTTGATTCTTTTTAACATTGAAAGATGTATTCATGTTCAACTAGAACTAACTTTAACATAAAAATAAATGTCATCCCCGCATAATTAATTATGGCTATCTGCATAATCTTCTCCCTTTGACCTTCTTTTTGCTATGATGTCTAAACTGTTGTGTAACATCACTTCCTTCACCACTTTGTAGTTGTAGCCAAAGGGTATGAGAAAAACGGATCCCCAACTCTAGGCATTGAAGTTGTACATTTGTCTATTTGGTAGTCATGCATCTACTGTATTGATCTAATCATACCCTATACATCATCAAAATAAAAAACCAAATACCTTCCAAACAAGATACTTGTAGCATGATTAATTTAAAATGGTAGAGAAAATGAAAATTCACAACATTTAAGAAGAAATAATTATTTAAGAGATTTTAAGCATAAGATTGGATTAAGAGACCAATTAGAGAAGGAAGTGGATACAATAATTTTACATTTCAACCACGATGAAGTTTTAAGTTGGGCATGTGCAAAATTTCTTCGACATCAACTACCCTTATTTAAAAACTACAAACTTCCTATGTTCTCATATGGGTCATACTATTGCAATCCACATGGTTTTCCAAAGTAGGTTTTGCTTGTTGTTTAACTGAGTCAAGTAGAATTGCTCCAAAATGATTAAAGATATTATTGTGTTGGACAACCTGATATCCTACGCACCTAAGACATGAATTCCAGAAACTGTAAGAGCAATGTCACAACTCAGAAATAAGTGATTCACAGTTTCTATTTCTTGTGAGCACAACGGACACATAATACTCTCTAAATTAACCATTTTCCTATCAAGAATGATCCTTGTAGGTACTTTCCCTAACGAAATCCTCCATGCTAGTATCTTAGTGTTGGGAGTAGCTTTTACAAACCAAAAATATTAAAAAATATATATTATTTTCATCACTGCTTGTATTCCTTAAAATCCTATAAACATACTTATTTTGAAACTACCTTCACAATCGCCTAGCTATATCCATGTGTCATGTGCATATTTTTTAAGATTAACATTGTTTAAGTGACTGATTAACACTTTTTATCATTTCTCCCACTGAAATATATTTATTTTCCACTTTAAATTCCATGTTTATCCTCCTTAAAACCATCTCACAACTTACCCATTGACTTCCCATGATCATTTGAAATAAAGTGAGAGACGCTTATTTGAGGTTATGAATGCATACCCATTTATCATTCCAAGATATGATCTTATCTCCTTTCCCTAATTTTCATCCAGTAATTTTTCTCCATTTTCCACTTGTCTCAATTTCTAAGTGTCATATCCATTTTGTCAGACGACTAATGTTACAAATGATATGATAGGTTCATACCTTACCGTGAATCATCATGAATAACTCAATTCAAATTTTAATTTAATTTAATTGGCATAAAAATACTTAAAATTGGTTTTTTCATAACCCACATGAAATGCTCAAATAGGCTACATATTCATATGTTATTATATTACACAATGTATGTACAAAATGTAAAATGTGGCATTATGTCACACATCCTATTAAATTGGTTATATAATTTAACTTAAAATATCATAACATGAATAACTATGTTTTTTTATTAGTAAAAAAATAATAATGATAGAGGTATTTCAATAATATTTCAACTCTTATAAAAATAAAAATGTCATTCAATCTAATTTTTTTTTTATGTTATGAAGGAAACTCTCTAACACAAAAATTACTGTATAACACATAAATAACTATGCTAGTTAAACATAAAGCATAAATAAATGTTTGAGGTTAACAGAAAAAACCTTATGTATATGTGGATTAAAAGATGATTCAGCTATTTACCCTAAAAAAAAGTTTCTGAAAGTAACATGCATTGTCATATTTTAACATGCAATCCACATGATTTTCCAAAGTAGGTTTTGCTTATTGTTTAACCGAGTCAAGTAAAATTACTCAAAATGATTAAAAATATTATTGTGTTGGACAACTTATATCATATCCACCTAAGATATGAATTCCAGAGACTGCAAGAGCAATATCACAACTCAGAAATAAGTGATTCACAATTTCTACTTCTTGTGAGCACAATAGACACATAATGCTCTCTAAATTAACCATTTTCCTATCATGAATGATCCTTGTAGGTACTTTCCCTAACAGAATCCTCCATGTTAGGGTCATAACGTTGGGAGTAGTTTACGAACCAAAAATATTTAAAAAAATATATTATTTTATAGCTGTTTTTAATCCTTGAAAACCTATAGACATACTTATTTTTGAAACTACCTTTAGAATAGTCTAGCCATATCCATGTGTCATGTGTCTCTTTTTTTAAGATTAACATTGTTGAAGTGATTGATTAATACTTCTTCTAATACTTCCCCATTGACTTTCATGATCATTTGAAATAAAGCGAGAGACACTTGTTTGAGGTTATTAATGCCTATCCATTTATCTTTTCAAGACATGATCCTATCTCTTTTTCCTAATTTTCATCCAATAATTTTTTCAAACCAGTTTTATCTCCTCCCTGTCTCCTCATTTTCATTTCTATATTTAGATAAAATATTTTTTTCTCTATTTTCCATTTGTCTCAATTTCTATGTGCCATATCCATTTTGTGAGAAGAATAATGTTACAAATGATATAATAAGAAGTTAGATTATTCCATTGTGAATCATAATGAAAAACTCAATTCAATTTTGATTGTAATTTAATTGGCATAAAAATACTCAAAATTTCAAAAAAAAAATTCATAACCCACATTAAATGCTTACATAGACTACATATACATATATAATTTAAAGTTAAAATATCAAAAATAAATAGCTATGTTTTTCTATTGTAAAAAAAAAATAACAAAGACATTTTAAATATACCTCAATTTATACAAAACAAAAATGTCATCCAAAATATTTTCTTTGACGTCTTAAATAAAATACTACGCAACACAAAAATTACTATGCAACATATAAATAGCTATGCCATTTAAACATAAAAGTATAAATAAATGTTTTGTTCAAAACTAAAATTCTATCAAAATTATCTATTCTTAAATTTATAAATTTATTTTTTTTAAGACTGTGATAATTAATATTGAATATCAATTTAAAAATTATTTTATAATTTTTTTATTAATAATAGAAACTATTTTAAATATTAATATTTTTTAATTTATAAAATATTTTTTTTTAAATTAGTTGTTAATAAATCTGTTTTTTTATGCTTTTTCATGTGTAAATCTCATATTATTTTATTATTTAAAACTATTCTATATTTTTAAAAACTCGTACAATTTTGTAAAATCTTATAAATTCATAGCAGAAATTTAAATATTTTTGAAGTTGTTGTTGTAATCATGTTTTTGGATTCAAATTACAAAATCTTTATAATAACTTTTGTTTATAAATTATAACATTTTTGTATAATCTTTTAAATTTCACTGAAGTTTTTAATATAAAAAAATAAGTTTTTAAATATAAACCACTTATGGTTAATTAATATTTATTTAAAGTTAATTATTTTAATTAATAATATCAGATTTTCTTCAATAAATATAAAAAATTACTAAATTCTAGTTTTATGAATGCTCTAATTTCTTATAAAAAAAAATTTAAAGCATGTCTATCTCATTATATATATAAAAAAAACTATATGATCTCACTACCACCAAGCATAATATCAAATCTTACAAATAGGACTTATAAAAAGAGTGACTAAAATGCAAATTGGTTAATCAAATTGTAATCAATAAACTATTCATACATTTATTTCTACACATGAAGTGTAGTGTGTGGTCCTCGAACAATGTGATAGCATTCCTAATAAACTTGTTTTTAATATTCTTTCATATATTTATCCTTACACATGAAGTGTGATCCTGAAATAGAGTGTGAACGAAACAGGGTGTTAGTAGTCCTAAAATCACTACAATAATAAAGATGATTGAACTATTCACCATACAAAAAAGTTCTCAAAAGTCACATGCATTGTCGTATTTTGATTTTCTTTTTACCATTGAAAATGACTTCATTGATTTAATTAGAACTAACAATCTTTGAAGTAAAAAAAATGCCTCCCACATAATTCTGGCTATCCCCATAATCTTTTTTGTTTTTCCTTATTTCTGCTTAATGTCCAAACTCTTGTGCAACATGACTTCCTTCACCACTTTGTAGTTCAGTCAAAGGGTATGAAAAAAACAAATCTCCAATTCTACACATTAGAGTTTCACATTTTATTATGTGGTAGCCATGCCTACTGTTATTACTGATCCAATCATACTATCCATCAAAACAGAAAATCAAACACCTTTCCAATCAATAAGGAAGATTATATACATGTAGCATGATCAATTTAAAATGACAAATAAAAGGGAAATCCATAATTCAATAAAAAATATTTATTTAAGAGATTTTAAGCATAACATTGAATTAAGAGACCAATCAGAGGAGGAATAAGAGAATGATGAAATTTTACATTTCAACCACATCAAATTTTTTTCAACATCAACTAGCCCTTGTTTAAAAACTATACATTCTTATGTTCCCATATGTGTCATACTACTGCAATCCACGTGACTTTCCAAAGTAGGTTTTGTTTTTTGTTTGACTGAGACAAGTAAAATTGTTCAAAATATTATAGATATTATTATGTTGAACAACTTGATATTCTACCCACTTAAAACATGAACTTCAAACTGTCAAAATAATATCACAACCCAGCAATAAGTGATTCACAACAGTTTCTAGAGCAATTAACCATTTTTCTTATCAAGGTATTATCCCTAATAAAACCCTCCTTGTTAGGATCATAACATTTAGAGTAGCTTTTGCTTACTAGAAATATTTAAAAAAAATATTATTTTCATAGTATTCCTTAAAACGTATAGACAAGCCTAAGTTACATTCATAATCCCTTAGTCATGTCCAGTATTTTGTTAAAAAGGCTAATCTTATAAGTGATATCACATCACATTATAATATTCCATACATTCTTGCTAATAATGAATCATCATAAAAAAAAAAATTGAGCATAATTTAATTGACATAAAAATACTCAAAATTTCAAATTTGATTTTTTCATAACCCACATTAAATGCTCACATAGGCTACAAATACATATGTTCTTATATTACACAATGTATATATAAAATGTAAAATGTGGCATTATGTCACACATCCTATTAAATCATTATATAATTTAACTTAAAATATCAAAACATAAATAGCTATGTTTTTTATTGAAATAATAATAATAATAAAGATATTTCAAGAATATTTCAACTCTTATAAAAATCAAAATGTCATCTGATTTAATATTTTCTTTCATGTTACGAAGAAAACTCTCCGACACAAAAATTACTGCATAACACATAAATAGCTATGTTAGTTAAACATAAATTAAATAAATGTTTGTTAAAAACTAAAATTCTATCAAAATTATCTATTCTTAAATTTATAAAATTTATAATTTTATTAATATTAATTTTTATTTTAAAATAGTTAATAGTTAAAACTACGATAATTAATATTGAATATCAATTTAAAAATTATTTATAATTTCTATTATTAATAATAGAAATTATTTTAAATATTAATATTTTTTAATTTATAATTTTTTTTTTCTAAATTAGTTGTTAATAAATCTGTTTTTTCTCTATTAACTTTATAATTATTAATTATATATAACGTTTATATGTGGATTTAAAATCACTTAATAAGTTAACAGAAAAAAAAAACCTTATGTATATATAAAAAAGTGAACTTAAAGCCTAATTCAACCTCATAAAACCAACACAAAAGGTGAGTTTTGCACCCACTTATATACAATGAAATGTCATCATCTCTTGTCGATGTGAGATCTCCAACATTATATGTGGATTAAAAGATGATTGAGTTATCTACCATACAAAAATAGTTTGTGAAACTGACATGCATTGTCATATTTTGATTCTCTTTTTACCATTGAAATATGTATCTATGATTCTCTTTGACATAAAAATAAATGTCATCCCCACATAATTATGGCTATTTGCATAAACTTCTCTCTTTGCTCTTCTTTCTGTTATGATGTCTAAACTCTTGTGCAACATCACTTCTTTCACCACTTTGTAGTTGTAGCAAAACGGTATGAGAAAAACGGATCTCTAACTCTAGCCATTGGAGTTGTAAATTTGTCTATGTGGTAGCCATGCATCTACTGTATTGATTCAATCATACCCTACATCATTAAAACAAAAAAAAAACCAAATACCTTCCCAGCCAATAAAGAAAACCATATACTTGTAGCATGGTCAATTTAAAATGGCATATAAAAGGGAAATTCACAACATTCAAGAAGAAAGAATTATTTAAGAGATTTTAAGCATAAGATTGGATTAAGAGACCACTCAGAAAAGGAAGAGGATGTTGTAATTTTACATTTCAACCACAATGAAGCTTTAAGTTGTATCATGTGCAAAAAAAAATTCAACATCAACTACCCCTTGTTTAAAAATTACACAGTTCCTATGTTCTCATATTTGTCATACTATTGCAATCCACATTCAAAGTAGGTTTTACTTGTTATTTAACTTAGTCAAGTAAAATTGCTCATAATGATTAAAAATATTATTGTGTTGGATAAACTAATATCCTACCCACCTAAGACATGAATTCCAGAGACTGGAAAGGCAATGTCACAACTCAGAAATAAGTGATTCACAGTTTCTATTCTTATGAGCACAACTGGCAGATCATGTTCTATATTAACCATTTTCCTATCAAGAATGATCCTTGTTGGTACTTTTCCTAACAGAATCCTCCATGTTAGGGTCATAGTGTTGTGAGTAGTTTTTACAAACAAAAAATATTTGAAAAAAAATATTATTTTCATCGCTGTTTGTATTCTTTAAAAACCTATTGATAGACTTATTGTAAAACTACCTTCAAAATCGCCTAACCATGTGTCATATGCATCTTTTTTAAGGTTAACATTGTTTAAGTGAGTGATTAACACTTTTTCTTATGCTTTCTTCCACTCAAATATATTTATTCTCCACTTTAAATCCCATATTTATTCTCCTTCATACCATCTCACAACTTTCCCATTGACTTCTCATGATCATTGTCTCCTCATTTTCTTTTTTATATTTAGATAAAAGATTTTTTCTCCATTTTCCACTCTCACAATTTCTAAGTGTCATTTCCATTTTGTCAGAAAATTCATATTAGAAATGATATAATAGGAAGTTATATTATTTGATACCTTATTATGAATTATCATGAAAAACTCAATTCAACTTTGATTCTAATTTAATTAGCATCAAAATATTTTCTTTAACTTTTTGAAAAATTGAGCAACATAAAAATTACTGCGCAACACACAAAAATATGCTATTTAAACATAAAAGCATAAATAAATGTTTTGTTCAAAACTAAAATTATATAACTTTTAAATTTATAAAATTTAAAATTTTGGTAAAACTAATTTATATTTTAAAATGGTTAATAATTAAAACCGTGATAATTAATATTGAGTATTAATTTAAAATTATTTTATAATTTTTTTATTAATAATAAAAACTATTTTAAATATTAATATTTTTTTAATTATGAAATATTTTTTTTTCTAAATTAATTGTTAATAAATCTGTTTTTTATGCATAAATCTTATATTGTTTTATTATTTTAAACTATTCTACTTTTAAAAAAAACTCGTACAAATTCGTAAAATCTTATAAATTCATTGCAGAAATTTAAATATTTTTGAAGTTGTTATAATTATGTTTTTGGATTCAAATTAAAAAATCTTGATAGTAATTTTTTTATAAATTATAACATTTTTTATAATCTTTTAAATTCCACTCAAGTTTTTAATATAAAAAATAGGTTTAAAGTTCAAATGCAAACACACCTTTACATAAAAAAATTAAAATTACAATGCATGAAGTGAGATGAAGACGGAGAAAATAATTAAAATTATGTGGCACAAAATATATGAAGTGAGAACTTGTTTCTCTCCTTTCTATATTTTTCTGGATTCTCCATCCCTTATTATACTATATATTACTCTTTACTAAAGAAATTACAATGCATTTTTTTCTGGATTCTCCATCCTTTGTTACACTATATATTACTCTTTACTAAAGAAATTACAATGCAAACTTAAGTTAATGAGAAAATAAGTTTCAATCTTCTCTCCTTTTTTTATAAAAAAAATGAAAAATTTAGGATTTGTTTAAAATTAAATAAAGAAACAGTCCTAAACAAATCACAAAATGTAAAGGAATATTAACAAATATATTTTAAACTTTTGGAGTAGAACATATTTCATCCTCTTTTTAAATATAAAACAGTTATAGTTAATTAATATTTATTTAAAGTTAATTATTTTAATTAATAATATCAGTTTTTCTTCAATTATAACACATTTTGAAGAGTTTGAAGAGTTAATAAATAAAAATATAATAAAAATAACAAAAATAATGAAGTTTTAATTTTAAACTTAAAATTTTGCATTATTTAATTTTATTAAAAAAGAATTCATACCATTTATTATTTATAAACTAAATAATTAAGAACATCATGATATTTCAACTAACTCGATCATATTTAAATTTAATATTTTAGAAAGGTTATAAATTAAATTTGAAAAACAATTTTAAAAAACATAATTAAATATTTTTAAATAGTTTCATAGCAAGAGGTGAGTCGAAGCGGTTGATAGAGAGGCTTTGAGCATAGCATGGACCACAGAAATCCTCGTTCATTCATTTATGCTCTCGTCACAACACGATTCTCCCTGCAACTCAACCTCTCCATTAGCACTCAACCACACTCTGCTTCTCTTTATCACCATCATACATCACTCTCTTCTTTTATGCTCGCTCTCATGCTCCACCATATTCTCACTGATTCCGAGACCGATGTGGGACAATGTTTCAAGGAAGAAACTATAGAAAAGGTCATGCAAGAGCTTTACAAGGAAATCATGGCTTCCCCACCTTCCTCAACGCCCACTCTGTTCTCTTCAGATGCCTCTCTGGTGGTCCAGGTACACCCGCAAGATGAGTCTGTGGAGATTGAAGTTACTCATGATCAGAAGACCTGCAATGGGGATCAGGGTCAGGTCCTTGACATTACTCACTGATTTTGATTTCATTTCAACACAAAAATTATCCACATCAATCACATCCTACTACAGTTATAACTTATAGTAATCCTCCAATAATATATATATAAATGTCATATGTTAATACTTTTTTTTTCTCTCTGCACCGCTTTAATAAATATGAACATATATTATAATGTATGAATTCGTCTTGCTATTACCTTTTTGAGTTGTTTGTTCTACTTTTGTTCTACTATGAGGACTGAATATTCTAATTGCAGATTGTTTGTAGTAAGTTGACTGGTTTTAGTTATTCTAAAATTGTATATTATGGTTGAGTTCATTATTGTAACTTACCATGATACTTAAGCCTCCTTAAAAATATTGTTTGCATGTCTATATTTTAGTATTGGAAACAGTTGTGTCAAGGCTCCTTGTCTGAGATGTTCTGGGGAACTAAAATTTAGAGGTTCAAGACTCAACCGTTTAGTTTTCAAATGAAATGAAATTTTGCATGTGCATACGTACAAGTCAATTGTAAATTTATAACTAAATATTGAACAGCTATGAGTACATGGAAAATAATTGAAACATATTTGAAAAGCAGAGTTGCAACATTTTATGGTGGATTCTTTCATATTTGAGTGTAAGGTTTGAACTCTGATGAACACTGCATAGTCACCCAAAACATGCAATTGCGAACAAGTGCAATCAGATATAGCATTATGTTATTTTTTAATTTTTCAATTACAGAAATTCAGTTCAGTGAGGGTTGGTGAGAGTACTTAAAAGAATAAATCACAATCCCACCAAAATACCAAGTTTCATAAATTAATCATTTATGAATTGAATTGCATTTTAAAATTAATTGATTTTGTGTGCACGAGATTGACTCGTGCTATCTCACCGTTTCCCTGACATGTTAATAAATAGTAATAATAATATCTATTTTTAATCTATTGTATTCCTTACTAAAGACCTGTAATAATTGTGGTGAGGTCTGCTAGGACCAGTATTTAAATGGTTGAGTAAAGGACCATAACACTAAAAAAATAAGAGTTTACAAAATCAACTAATGGTTGTCACCTAATAAGAGTTTATGTGTCTTAAAGATTAATATGCATAAATATTATAAGAGTTCGAGAATTGGTCTATGTTCACAATTGTTTGTTGTTACAATTTTTAGAAATACGAGTAGGAATAAATTTTTATTGAAATGTAGATATATAAGAAGAGATGTAAAATTTTTGAAAGATTGTAAATTAATATTTTTAATTATACAGTTTTTAAAATAATATTTTGATACTAGAACTAATAATCCTTCATGACTAGACTGAAAAGACTAAAATCCCAACTAAGAGTATCAATAAGGATGAGTAAGTTCTTCTTCAACCATATCAATTTTAACCTGTAATTTATTATTTTTCAAAAGTTTTCAAATTTTTACACTTTATTATAGATTTGAAAATTCAGAATTCAAAAAATATAATTCAAAAGTCAAAATTTTGTTTTGAAAAAAAAAATCTAGAACACATAATCTGAAAATACATTCTAAAAAAAAAAATTAGAATTCAAAAATACATTTCAAAATCCAAATCTGAAAATGTATTCTGGAAAAAAAAATCTGAAAATACATTTTGGAAAAAAAAATTAGAAATCAAAAATATGTTCCAGAAATTTAAATCCAGAATATTTCTAGAAAAAAGGTTCCAAGTATTTTTTTTTATCCTCACCTTAAAGGTTATTTTTGTCATTTTGCAGGATTACAGTGGCAACTTAAGTGTATGCTGGAATTGATATGGTGCAGGAAGAATTTGTCATTAGGATGACACACTTTCTTTATTGGCCCGTAGTGCTTAAGTAATACCTTGTTTGATCCATTGGTCTATCCGCTTAAGGATGATCCACGGGTATGCAGGTCAGTTTGCATTAAAAAAATAAAATTTTATCAAAAAATAAGTTATAATATATGTAGAAAATAATATTTGTCAATAAAAAAAAAATATAGAAAATAAAAGTTGGAAAAAATATTTTTGTATTTTTTGTTAAGGGTATTTCTTCCTCACCTCATCAATTTTGAAATTTAATTTTCATAACATAAAAATCAATTTTATAAATAAAAATTTATAAGAGAAAAATTTTAAAAATAACTTTTTTAGAACAACTATTTTACTTTATGGAATTTAGAAAAGTTAGTGTGACTTTTAGAATTTGATTTCTGAAATTGGTAGGCGTAAAAAAAAAGTTTAAGAATATATAAGAAGAAACACATTTTTATTATTATGGAAACTTGCAACCTACCTCGCTCCATCCATAATCTAATCTGCACAAATTAAAATATCACTTATATATACCATAAAATATTTTTTTAATGCATTGCTAAGTAGTAAAACATATTTTTGAATTTTTTATAATAATATTTTTTTATGTGGTTACAGATGATTGTTGTTATTTGAAGTGTCAATTTAGCTGAGATGTCAAGTTGCATAAGAATGTCTAATTTTTATATAAAAAATAATAATTTTGTAATATTTTAAAACTTATTTGTCTTTGTTGCAAATTGACAATGTGTGAGTCTCTCTTTGTTGCAAACGTCTTTAGTTGAATTAAAGTTTTAAATGTGTGTCTGTAAATGTTCAACCTGAATTTTATTTCTGAAACTTTGTAAAACATTAAAACAAACAAATACTGGAACTTCAACTTAAAGGTATGCATATCATACATTACTAAAACATATAATCATTAAAGAACCGTTAGATGTGACATTATATCTTAAGAACCGTGAAAATACAAACATTACGCATCCTCCATACGGGTAACAAAAACAAATAATTATTACAAATGGATAAAAGTTAATATAATGAACAAAAATTAACACAGCATACATGTTTAAGATTATTAAATATATAATTTGTTCACTGTAAACAAATATTAATATATTTTATTTTTAGTATTATAAAAAAATCAATTCTAATATAAGAAATATAATTTTGTTAATTTTGTTTAAACTTTAATGGTTGAGTTAATTGAGTCCATCCTGTTTGATCTTTAAAATGTCTCACCCTAGCTTATTGGAGATAAAATTAATCTCAATATGTAAATTATTCCAATTTTATTCACATGTATTATAAATTCATATTTTTTAATGCATATTAATTGAAAGTTAATTACATATTAATATGTGTGTTTCTTTTTAATAAATACACGTGTGGATTATTAATAATAAACAACAAATCTTCAAGCACTTACCTCAATTATTGATCCTTATCAAATAAAAATAATAAACTTAATTTTTTATATTAAACTTATTTTTTTATATTAAACTTATTTTTTTTATTATACTAAAAACAAAAAAATATGTCAATAATTACCGTAGGAACCGACTATTAACCTAATATTATTTATTTAAACAAAAGAAGTTAAGAAACTAAGTTTCTCTTGTTTTAAACTTTCTCAAAAAAATATTCAAAAATGGGATTTGAGAATTTAACTATTTTTAATTAAAATAAAAAATTTACTTAAAAACTATTTTTTCATTCTTATAAAACCATTTAATATAGCTGAATTAAATTTTATAGTAAAAATAGTTCATTGCTCTATAATTTATATCACTAAAAAAATTTAGTATAAAATAATAAAGTGATTTATTATTAAAAAATTATTAATATTTAAAGTAATTTCTATTAATAATAAATAATTATAAAATAATTTCTTTAGTATATAAATTAGTTACAAAAGTTTAACAACTAATATTTTTTAAACTCTAAATTAGTTTTTAAAATAGTAATTGAAACTAATTTAAAATATAAATCTTTTAATAGTTAAAACTTTGATAATTAATAGTAAAATATCAATTAATAAAAATTTAGTTAAATATGAAGAATTTTTTAATTTACAAAATAGTCTCTAATTTTAATTAAAGTAAGTAATTATTTTAATTTTTAAAAAAAAAAATTTATTTAATAATTTTTTTAAATTATTTGTTTAAGTTTATTTTCAACTCTCATTCTCTTCCAAAGAGAGGATTATAAAAGTTGTAGCTTAAAGACAAGTGGTTGGATTTCCGTCAGAAAAGCAGATGAGGAAAGATGAAATCGGCCACTGATTGTAGTGTCATTTAGCCGAATACCACGTGGTCCATGGTCCCTATAAATTTATGAGTGACACATCTACGTTCAGACAAATTGCCTCTCCGTCAGTAACAGTTTTTGGCTTCATATCACTCATACGTAGCTTCCTTCTTCATCTTAAAAACTTATGTCTTCAGATTAGGGCTACATTTTATCTGCCAAAAGCTTGTAGCTCATATGCAAAGAATCTGTTGGCCATTTAATAAAGATGTTTTATGTGTTATTCTTCAAAACTCCTTTGAGTTTGAGGAAATATGATACCAAATATATACAATCCAAAATTCATGCAATTATCTTAACTAATTAAGTAAATTTAGTTTAAAGTGACATCATTAATCTCTCTACACATGCATGTAGGGCAATGAATGCATACGTATAAGTTGTGACATAAAGAGACAATATAATAAAGTCTAGTAAAGAAGACGACGGAGAAAAAGTTACTCAGAAACATGGCATATTAACTTAATTTTGAGAAAGGATAGTGGTGATGAAAAAAACAATGGCAGGGATATAGGAGTATATGGTTGATGGCGAAAGGGTGTGGGGACTCAGAAGCTGTCTCTGTCAGGAGAATGGGGTGCAGTGGTAGCATTTGATTTTCCTTTAGGCAACACTAACAAGTTATGTCTTTCATCCATCTCTTCAGATCTGCAAAATCCTCATCTCACCCCCCATTATTACAAACTGAACAAAATCCATAAATTCTACACAGTTACTGCATAGTGCTAACAATCTAACAAACCTACTCCATTTGAGTTTGAATACAGAGAGGGAGGCAAAAAACTCATCCTGATAAATTTGGGATACATATATAACCATAATGTTATATTTTTTATGTGCTTCTTGTATTGTAAAAAAAAGGTTTTTTAAAACCATATTTTTTAATCTGTTTTGATAATTTTATTTTAATTTTGTAACATGTGGATAATTTGTTTAGTTTTTCAAAGTTCTTATACTATATTACATTGAAAATGAATATTTTTTGTTTGACGTGGTGCTTCAATGGAATGTACTTAATCGCACGTCGCAATAGAAAAAGAAAAATTCTGATGATGAAGCCTAATTACAAATGGAAAAAAGACAATGACTAAGGATAAAAAAAATAAAAATTATTAACATGTATAAGAAAAAATTAAGACCTAAAATTTAAAACTGAAAAACAATTATGTTAACAATATAACTTAAAAAAATGAACAAAAACAAAGATTAAGATAGAAGTTACGAGAATAATTTTAAAATGACTAAAAAATATTAATTTTTTTAATAAAGAACTAATACTTTTATGCTACCAATTTAAAAAACTATACTATATACACTATAAGCAACAATATTTATTATAAGAAAAGCTATATATACATATTAAATGTTTCAACAACAATTTTAACTCATTGTAAATGCTCTAAAATGCATGTATGCCTGTATATCAAATTAAAGATGTGATAAACTTATTTATATCTTTTGCTGGGTAAAAATATTATATTTTTCCCTAGATTAAATGGGCTGTCAATTTTATCTCAAATAAAATGGAGTTAAATCAATTCATAAAAAATTATTAGTGTAATTAATTATGTATTTTAAGTTTATCATATTTGGACATTCTCTGCTATTAAAACATACAAAATAATAAATTAGTCTCTTTACATATTATTAAAAATTATAAAATAATTTTTTTACCAACAAAAATAAATAAATAAAAACTAAATTAAAATGAAGAGTGCTCCAATCTATATTTTTTTTATCACTGTTAAATAAAATAAATAAATTTAAGTATATAAGATACTCCAGTAAAAATATCTATATCTATATTTATAAGAATTTCATCCAAAAAAATCTAACTCAACCAACAAAAAAAGAAATAAAAAAAATTGAGCTACACAATTTTTTCCCTACTCTCTTTTTCACCAAGCAATGGTTTATAACCACAATTCCAAAGAAGTATGGGAAAATCAGCAGTTATAATTGAGCCTAAAGTAAGAAACTGCATTCCAATAAGCACTGACAGCAAAATAGAAATAGTGTCCAAAATTCAGAAAAAATTCCAAAATAATAAATAAGTCTCCTTACATATGAGATGAGAACCACACAATTTGGAACACATTAATAAATTTTCTTCAAGTACCTAAAAGATGTATAAGGTGTTACAGTATGTTATAAACAATTTTTTTTTTTATAAAGGAAGCTATGGGTTTATATTCAACATTTTTCATTTACACAAGACAAAAATATACAATTTGTTTTTTCCTTTTTCAATTAATAATCTTAAAAAACATGAGAGCAATACATAATGAATTCATTAATAACCTTAGAGATAATTAATAATAATAGTTGTACAAAAATTAATAATTAAGTAATTAATTATTTCAATAACTAGTTTAACTAATATTTCAGCATTATTAACCAAAATTACCCTTGTAAAGTTAGTATACAAAATTGTACATAAAAAATAAAAAAATTAAATATATAATTGTATATATTTTTAAAATCTTTTACAGTATTAATAGAAAGAAGAAAACAGGGAAAATATATAGATAATGATTGCTATAAAAAAAAAGTATTGTAAAATATAATGAATGAATTATACATTTCTTTTGTATATATATATTTAGGTAAGTGTGGGGACTGAAAAATAGCAGATAGAATTTTTGTCGGTTTGAGTACTTGCATTCTACAGCTTTATTTTTCCTTGTCTCATCTTAATTGTTTCATCATCATTATACATTGATTTTAAAAGTTAATTGCTAAATTTTTTCATCTCTAGTTATACATTCGTTATTTTTATTTACTTTGTTTTTTGTGATATTATATCTGTTAAAAGTTAAGATTTTTTCTGTTCAAACCAATCTCAGCTCCACTCTATTACCAACTCTCACATGTTCTCAAATTAAAGTTACTTGATCTCAATTTGAAATTAAAAGTTGCTTGCCAATGTTATTCTTTAGCATGCATTTTCAATCGGTATTATTGGAAAATTGACATGTCATAGGAAAAAAAAAACACAAATAAAAAACCCATTTCAGACTGAATTTTGCAACTAATAATATTCATAGCCTTTGATCTCTTCACATTAGGATGGGAAGTTTGTGTTTCATGGTGGATCATTGGATAATCAACAAGTGTGCATTGCCTCGTCCACCCAACCAAAGTCGGTTATGGCAGATCCAATTAGCAGAGCGTGTGGCCACCATGATTTATCCTTCAACAAAATAGAGAACCAAGAAAACAAAAGAGGTAACTACGATCAGTATGAAAAATGGTTGTCTTCAAATGTGAGGTTCACTAGAAAGATGATGAGCCCACCTAGCACTAACAGTGATCTGGCCACAAACAAATTCGATATTATTAGGGTTTGTGCAGATTGTAACACAACCAGTACCCCACTCTGGAGGAGTGGTCCTAATGGTCCTAAGGTCATTTTTCCCTTCCTTCTTTTCTCTAATTAATTACTTAATAATTAACTAATTATACATTGTTTACACTTGATACTTCGAAGTTCTGTGCAAATTAATTAAGAAATAGACCTCTTGGTGGTGCAGTCACTTTGCAATGCCTGTGGCATTCGGCAGAGGAAGGCAAAAAGAGCAATGGCAGAAGCTGCGAATGGTTTTGCTCCTTCCACTTCTGTGGATGCAAAGTCCAGAGTGCGTTCTCACAAGGAAAAGAAGTGTCGTACAAACCATTCAGCGCGGTTCAAGAATAAGTGCAAGACTGCAACTAGTGGTGCTGCTAGAGGAACATTATCGGAGGAAGACTTGAAGGATTTTGCTATAGGTTTGAGGGATGATTCAGATTTGAAGCAAGTGTTTCCAATGGATGAAGTAGCTCAGGCAGCGTTGCTTCTTATGGATTTATCTAGAGCCTTTCTTTACTTATAAGTATAAATATTTCTTCCATCTATTTATTTTCTACTAAGATCGCCTGGTTTCATTATTTAAATATTAACCAATTAATGTCTGCTGATTAAGAAATGTAAGAAAATATAATATATATTTTTTAATAGTTAACACATAATTTTTTAATAGTAAAAATATATCCTATGCCACGTAACACTCTAAAATTGATGTATTTAATTTTAATTAAATATATAATATTAAAAATTTATTAAATAAAAAATAATTTAAATATTAATAATTTTTTAATTTAAAAAATAATATATAATTTAATCAATATGTTAATTAATTATTTTTTAATAATAAATATATTTGGATAATAAAATCAAAATCGCATAATGAGACATAAAAGAAGCAAAAAAGGATTGTTGAAGTACTGATAAGGAGCAACACAAACTTGAAGGTCCTTAGGAAAGGAAAAATTGCAAGTCATTCACTCATTGAAATTGTGAAAGAAAATATTGAAAAATTCATGTGGATTGGAAATAGATATTTATAGTTTATAAGAAAATAATATAAATCTCATTTTATCAGTTAATTTTATAAAGTTAACTTAAATTTAAAATTAATTTGTTTAATATGATATCGAAGTTTAAAAAAGAATTTGTTGAATCGTGCAAATCTCCCAATCACTTGTTAATAAATAAAAAATGAATGTAACAGAAAAAAAATGTGTTATTACATCATGCATAAATTAACCTATCCTCAAATATCTTCTTTAAATTATAAAAATATTACTGTACATATTCTTCATAACTTTTTTTTGTTACAACTAAGTAATACTGTTTGCGTAAACCCTATTTTACAATAGTGTTAGCATTAAAAAGTGTAATTAAAATATATAATATAAATAATACTTATCAATTATATTTTTAAGTTTTAAAAAAGAAAGAAAAAACTTTAAAAAAAAAAATCCATTTAAGAAAACTATCTAACTCATATTGTGATTTGTTTCTATGAAGAATAGATATACATAGAAATTGTATTTATTAAAAAAAAATTGGTATTCTTAATGGAAAGAATGTTTGCCCAAATCAAACGACAGTACGATAGTACTACTAATCCTAAAAAAAAAACTAATCCTAAAAAATATCTAAAGTTGGTGTTTCTGTAACTTTTTTTTTTTCAGTTTTTCTCCCTTCATTTTTAATTTTCTCTAATTTGATCCCTGGATTTTTTTTTTTTATGTTTTCTATTTTTTTTCTATTTCTGTTCAATTACCCTATTACTTTGAATATGACACCTTTAAGATCGAAAGGAAAGACATTTTACTCTATGAATCATAAGAGTGAAACGGACACTCATAAGTATAATCTTTAAAACTAGATACGAGAACACAAATCTATATATTATATAATTATAAATTATATAAATTGACAATAAAAATTTATGTATATAAATATGTTTCATATTATTTTTTTAGTAGAAATATGTTTTTCATGATTGGTTCAAAAAGATTTGTTTTTTATTTTCATAATCATAATAAAAATTTATACAATAAGTTTGAGTTTTTATAAAATTAATGTATTTTTTCTTTTTTAAAATTATGTTAAAACCGTACTAGAATTGTCGAAAATTTAACAAATACTTTTTGAATTGAATACTTTATAAATATGTGTCCTACAAGTGTCATACGAATATCCGACACCGACACGCCATTTAAAAAATAATTAAGGAATATGAATTACTTAAAAAAAAATCAAGGACATAAAGGATGGATAATTAAAATTTAAGAGAATAAAATTGTGGTAAAAATTGTTACGGACCAAAATTGCGAATTTTGAAAAATTATAAGGATAAAAATTTAATCAAGAAAAATATTTATTATAAGCATTGTAAATAGATTTAAAATATTTATATCAAAAAATTTAATTAATAAATAGTCAACCATATTAGTGCTATTTATCATACAATTTATGCAGATATTTTAAAATTAGTTTCAAACTAAAAGAAAAGTACAGAGAACTTTAATAGTCGTTGTTTGAGATTTTAATTCTGTAATAGTGATTTAATTTAATTTAATCAAATTTAACATTAATAAAAAATAATTTATTTTGATTATTGATATTTTTACTATACACAACTTTAAAATAGAGAGTAAATAATTAAAATATTTATACTGTTGGAGATCCATATCGAGATTAAAATCTTTCCTAGTATATAAGTGGATGCAAACCTCATCTCATTGAGTCAGTTCTATGAGATTGAATTAGGCTTAAAGCCCGCACAAAGCAGTAGTATTATCAGAATTTTAAATAGCAAAATTCAGATGTTATTGGTTAGAATTAGATTTTAAATCTATAACTTTACTAATACTTTTTTTAATTTTATTTTAGTATGCTGTTATGAGTAACAACAATTTCATTTAAGATTTGTTTTCTGTCCATATTTTATTAAAAAAATGAATGGTATATACCCTCCTCGTTCAATATTAATAAAATTATTAGTTAATTTTAATTAATAATGTAAAAAATCAATTTAATATCTGGAGATTAAATTGAAGAAAGAAAAATGATCAGTTAAGCTGAGATTTTTTTTTTATTCAGAGATATCAGGAACCTTTTAATTATATTTACTAAGAAAAGATATGAACGTTTGAACAAAAACGAAAAGTCAAGAGTGACTAAAGGAAAAATGTGAGAAGAAAAGTTCTAATGAGTTCTCCTTCTATAAAACATTTTCTTTAGCTTTTATCTCTCCACCATGAGATTAATGCGAAGGTCATCACTGTTGCAGGAGAGAGAAAGTTGAAGGAGATGACCCAAATTCTTTATATAGTCCATTTTACCGGTAGTGGTTTCACAAATTGGAAATGTTGTCTCTGAACCATGAATCAAGATCTCCCAATGCCAGAGACATGTGTTAGCACATAGGATCTATCATCAACCAAACCACTCATTCTAATCTTCACTTCCAAAAATTCACCCTCTGAAAACCTAGGTGGTGTTTTTCAACACACTCACACTGTGACATCACACCAATTCCATTATACACCTCCATAAGACAAAACAAAACCACCCCAAATCCTTTTTTCTGCCCACATTCAAATGGAACGTGCACGGAGGCTAGCAAATAGGGCAATTCTACAGAGGCTGGTTTCTTCCACGAAGGATCATTCCCATTCACGACGTCTGTCACGTGTTTCTGATTCCTTTGCAAGAGCTAAACAAGAGAAGTTGATCGGAAACAACAGACACCATGCATGCAATGTAAGATCTCGATCCATTTCAGTGGAAGCACTGAAGCCCAGCGACACGTTCCCTCGGCGTCACAACTCTGCCACCTCAGATGAACTAATCAACATGGCCCAGACATGCGGCTTCTCTGATCTCAACTCCCTCATCGATGCCACCATTCCCATATCCATCCGTCGGAAAGAAATGTCGTTCAACACCTTTGACGAGGGACTGACAGAGGCCGAAATGATGTTGCACATGAAGAGCTTAGAAGCGAAGAACAAATGCTTCAAGTCCTACATCGGGATGGGGTACTACGACATGCACGTGCCAACCGTGATCTTGCGGAACATCATGGAGAACCCTGCGTGGTACACTCAGTACACTCCCTACCAGGCTGAGATATCTCAGGGTCGTCTCGAGTCCCTCATGAATTACCAAACCATGGTCGCAGATCTCACTGCTCTTCCAATGTCCAACGCTTCGTTGCTCGATGAAGGCACTGCGGCTGCTGAAGCAATGTGGATGTGTAGCAACATTCACAAGGGGAAGAGGAAGACCTTTGTCATAGCCAACAATTGTCACCCTCAAACTATTGATATTTGCATGACTAGAGCAACTGGTTTCGGGATTAAGGTTGTTGCTGTGGATGTTAAGGATGTGGATTACGGATCCGGTGATGTTTGTGGAGTTCTTGTTCAGTATCCGGGGACTGAGGGTGAGGTTTTGGACTATGGGGAGTTTGTTAAGGAGGCTCATTCACATGGAGTTAAGGTTGTTATGGCGACTGATTTGTTGGCTCTGACTATGTTGAAGCCTCCCGGGGAACTTGAGGTGGATATTGTTGTTGGGTCTACTCAGAGATTTGGGGTTCCAATGGGTTATGGGGGTCCACATGCTGCGTTCCTGGCCACGTCACAAGAGTATAAAAGGATGATGCCTGGAAGGATCATTGGGATCAGTGTTGATTCTTGTGGAAAGTCAGCTTTGAGAATGGCCTTGCAAACTAGGGAGCAGCATATCCGCAGGGACAAGGCCACCAGCAACATTTGCACTGCTCAGGTAACACCCTCGTTCTTCATCCTGATTTGGTTTAATCAAATTATTTGAGTTTGGAGAAATATAAACTTAGACTCCATTCTGGAGTGTACAGTATGAGAGAAATTGGAAGAAAATGAACATGTAAAGTGAGAAAATGGCACATATGATAACTGATAGAGCGGGAAAGAAAGAGATAAAAATGAAATAGAAGATAGAATGACGAGATGGAAGAGATATTCAACTTAAACCATGTTTTAGGATGAATTTAAGTGGTGAGAAGAAAAGAAAAAAGATTAATGGAGAAATTGACATATATGAACCATATGATAAGTGGTGTGGTGCCACAGAAAAGGAAAAAATGAAGAAGTTATAAATGGAGTTAAAACCAGATGGCAGAGAAAGTGAGTTAATGCTTATAACATCTCATGGCCTTATTTTATTATTCGTGGTGGCTTGTGGAGGGCAAATAACTGCTAACGATTTTTCATTTCTAAATTTTCACATTCTATTACCATTTATATTCATTTTCATTTGAATAACTTTCTAGGAATAGACAAGTGTCCTTCCATTAATGCATTTTCTGGGCCGTGTTTCGTTCTTGCTTTAGAAAGCTGATTTTGTTTGATCATTATTGTTTCTACTCAGGCATTACTTGCCAACATGGCTGCTATGTATGCTGTGTATCATGGACCTGAAGGACTTAAAACCATTGCCCAAAGGGTTCATGGTCTTGCTGGGGTGTTTGCCCTGGGATTGAAGAAACTTGGTACAGAAGTTCAGGACCTTCCCTTCTTTGACACGGTGAAAATTAAGACCGCCAATGCTCAAGCAATTGCTGATGTTGCTCGCAAAAGTGAAATAAATTTGCGGGTTGTTGATGGGAACATTGTGAGTGTTACTTTTTATTGCATCAAATAAACTGAGTTTGTTTTCATTTCTTAGGATTACTGAGCTTGGTGCTTTTCAGATCACTGTTGCCTTTGATGAAACAACAACCTTGGAGGATGTTGATAACCTTTTCAAAGTTTTTTCTAATGGCAAGCATGTAAGCTTTGTGGCGTATGCAATGTTCATAATTGTCAATTTTATCATTACTTATTACTATAACAACGTCTAAAATATTAATTAATTATGCAGGTATCCTTTACAGCTGCCTCTCTTGCACCAGAAGTTCAGAATGCACTTCCTTCTGGACTAATTAGGAAGAGTCCTTATCTAACACACCCTATCTTTAACATGTATATCCCTTTGAGCATAAGTTCAATTCAAGCGATTATATTGTGGAAGCTTACGTGAATTCCATTTTCCCTTAAATAGGTACCACACTGAGCATGAAATGCTCAGGTACATTCATAGGCTACAATCGAAAGATCTTTCATTGTGCCATAGTATGATCCCACTGGGATCTTGTACAATGAAGTTGAATGCAACCACTGAAATGATGCCTGTGACATGGCCTAAGTTTGCTAACATTCACCCTTTTGCACCAATTGAACAGGCTCAAGGTTATCAGGTATGTGCAAGGTTAAATGTAATAAAAGTTATTTAATTTAAGCAAAATACAGGATATTAATTTTTCTGTGTCTAAACAAGCAAATTTGGTATCAGGAAATGTTCAAGAATTTGGGTAACATGTTGTGTGAAATCACTGGGTTTGACTCCTTCTCTTTGCAACCTAATGCGGGTGCCGCTGGAGAATACGCTGGATTGATGGTTATTCGTGCATATCATTTGGTATGGTGACTTTAGTCATCATTATGAACATGTTTGCAACCTAATGTGATTTACTTTTAGATATAGAAGTTCTTCGCTTGTTATTTAATTCTAAAAATTATACTTCATTGAGAATAAATTACCTCAATTCTATGTTTCGTGTGGTTCCTTTGCTGCATGAAGTGTCTTCCATTACATGATGCGTACTTATTTTACTAGTTGGAAAAACTGTAGGCAAGAGGAGACCACCACCGCAATGTTTGCATTATACCTGTCTCAGCACATGGCACAAATCCTGCCAGTGCTGCTATGTGTGGAATGAAAATTGTATCAATAGGAACTGATGCCAAGGGAAACATCAATATTGAAGAGTTGAGGAAGGCTGCTAAAACACATAAGGACAAATTATCTACACTGATGGTACAACTTTTGAATTTTACTTGCTCTGTTCGGATTAACTTTGAGGTTGGAGGAACATCTTTGCCAAATTTGTATTTAATATTCATTTGTGTTGGTTTTCTTATAAATCATAGGTAACATATCCTTCAACTCATGGTGTTTACGAAGAAGGAATTGATGAGATATGCAAGATTATTCATGATAACGGAGGACAAGTATATATGGATGGAGCTAACATGAATGCACAGGTTTGTTTTTATGCACATCTTTGCATTCTAAGTAAATATCTTCAATCATGTTACCATGCAAGATTAGGCACTAGGCAAACCAGTGGTTTTGTTGTTGTGTATTATCATTTTGGTCTGCAATTTAATATTTTGAGTAATTTTCAAAATGAGGTTAGTTATCAAGTTGTATTTGGTAATTTGGTTCGTGTTTACAGGTGGGACTTACAAGCCCTGGTTGGATTGGAGCAGATGTTTGTCATCTGAATCTCCACAAGACATTTTGCATCCCTCATGGAGGAGGTGGCCCTGGAATGGGTCCTATTGGAGTAAAGAAACACTTGGCACCATTTTTACCTTCACATCCAGTGGTAATATTTTTTGTTCTGTGTAACATTATATATGACGTGCATAAATGATTTTAGACAGATACTCGTTAGAAAGAACATTGTTCTCAAAGAAAAAAAATCATCTTTAACTTCCATAAGCTTGAACTAAGATCCTTGTAAAAAGTGTACACTTGTGTAACTTTGTTGCACTTTTTCTTTGTAATCAATGATTTGTTACATATGTAAAGGTTCCCACTGGTGGCATTCCAGCCCCTGACAAGACACAACCAGTTGGTACCATTTCTGCAGCACCATGGGGCTCAGCTCTGATATTGCCTATCTCATACTCTTACATAGCCATGATGGGTTCCAAAGGACTCACCGAAGCGTCAAAAACGGCCATTTTGAAGGCAAACTATATGGCAAAACGATTGGAGGTTTGTGCAACGTCATAGTTGCATGCGTTTCTTTTTACATTGCAACTTAATTATACTTGTAAGTTTTACAGACTCATTACCCTGTTCTTTTCCGTGGAGCGAATGGAACTGTTGCTCATGAATTCATCATTGACTTAAGAGGCTTTAAGGTAGGTCCAATTCGTCATGGTGAATGTTTTCTCAACCAATTAGAATTATTCATTATGTACTTAATAGCAAACTATTGTTATGGTAGAACTCTACTGGGATAGAACCTGAGGATGTTGCAAAGCGGCTTATAGACTATGGCTTTCATGGACCAACAATGTCATTTCCTGTGCCTGGCACACTTATGATTGAACCAACTGAAAGTGAAAGCAAGGTATGTTTACATAGGAAACTAGTGGCCTCTCTTTTTCTGCTTTCTATCATCTAATTTTTTATTCAATTCAACTAAACTTCATTGCAGGCTGAGTTAGACAGGTTTTGTGATGCTCTTATTTCCATTCGGCAAGAAATTGCTGAGATTGAGAATGGAAAGGCTGACATCAACAACAACGTACTAAAGGTATGAGTTTGGTTTTTACAACTTTATTAAATAAAAAGTGTTAACAATTGTGCATCACTGGATTCATATTTATTTACAATTTCAATTTAGCTAATAAACTTTTGAGTGATTATCTAGAATATTTTATGCAGGGTGCCCCTCACCCACCATCACTGCTCATGGGAGATGCATGGACCAAACCTTACTCTCGAGAATATGCAGCCTTCCCAGCTTCCTGGCTTCGTGTTTCCAAGTTCTGGCCTTCCACTGGTATGACATCATTTCCATAATTAACCTACCAAATTATCCTTTATTGTGAGGCGATTCTCTAAATTTGTGAGCAATTTTTCTCTTTAATCCTTAAAATTCTCACCGTATATGAAGGGGGTACTAATTGATTCTAAATGTAATTAAACTGTGTATATAAGTACATACCTTTTCTAATTCTGACTTAGTGAATTTGCAGCTTCTGCAATTGTGTTTGACAATTAGAGTAGTGAATATAAAATGTTGTTGGGTGTATCAGGACGTATTGATAATGTGTACGGTGACCGGAACTTGGTTTGCACCCTTCCCCCAGAATGAAAGGTTGTTGAAGAACAAGGTACCAAGTAGTTTATTTATACAATGTATATAAACTCTTCCTATCATACTGTAACTTTCATTAAGTAATGCCTCTGTACTTACTTTTTCCCTTCCCAGCAAACCTGTTCAAAAGCTTCAATTTAAGTTTTTAAATAATTGAAGATTAGAATAAATAATTGTTATTTAAGTACTTTCATTTCCGAATATATATAATTTGTCTTTTATCCTCATATGGCATCTGTTTTTCATTCTGAAATAACTTTTATATGTGCTGGTAACTTTAGACATTCTAGAATAACTGAATTTGTGGAAGAAAACTTTATTAAGGATTTAAAATAAAAAAGTTAAAAGTAAAAACTTGGACGGACACATGTATCGGACATCGACATTCGCACCGACATTCGTAGTATATGTATCGTTAAAGTGTCTAATTCAAAAAATATTTATTGAATATCTAACAATTCTAGCACGATCTCAACACAATTTTAAAAAAGACAAATACATTCATTTTTAAAAAAATTAAAATTATTGCATACATATAAATGTATTTATTGTTAATTTATATAATCCATTTGTATCCTATATTTTGGATATTATAAGTTTTGGGTCAGTATTTGTGCTGCATAAGGATGGTTATGGATTTTTCATTTCAGAAAATTCACTCCAAATCCAAAAGTCAAATATTATTATTTTTATAAAATTTTTCATGTTAGGCATCATTATGCAAATTGACATCTCAGCTAGGTTGAGACAATCATTTGTCATCACATAAAAAAAGTATTATTATTAAAAAAAGAAAAAAAAATATGGGACGACTAGACCAAAATCCATATGTTAACCGAAACGATACATAGGTAGACTATACTTATTCATAAAGAATTTTAAAAACAGACTAGATGGAAGCCTATTATAGCAATGAAATTATTATTTATGAATAAATTCTAAATTAGCCAACTTATTAGCACACCGTAAACGCAGTACAAACTAAGGTAGAATCACATTCAAGCCAAATATTAATAAGTCTCATCTTTTGAGTTTTCTACATATTAGCACATAGTAAACGCAGCACAAACCAAGGCAGAATCACATTCAAGTCAAACATTAGTAAGTCTCATCTTTTGAGCTTCCTCCATAGCATGTATAACTTCATAAAACTCAGCAAACATAATAGTTTAAACTTAAGGAACACAAAGAAAGTATCAATAAACTCCCTCATACTCCCACGGAAAATACCTCCACAAGTAGCAAAACTAGGATATCCCTAGCAAGCCCATCAGTGTTAATTTTAACCCAGCCTGGTGAAGGAAACTCTCATCTAACAGAAGAGGACGAAGAACTTTACCACTACGAGTATTAATACAAAAAAAACTTAATCACGTTGAAGTTCAACATATCATTCTTCATTGAAGCTTTATATGAATTTCCTACTAAACAAGTTAAATATTTAATTATCAAAATAGCCCTAGAAACCTCAATTTTATCCTGAAATTTAGCATAATTCATCATATGTCATATCATCCAAATAGAAAAAGTTATCACAACAAGTTTAATCAATTTAATCAAAGAACTATCATCACTCTTAATAAAAGAAATAAGATCTTCCTTATTAGAGAAATGAGAAGTAAAAAAAAATTGTCGAACCCAACTCCAAATATGCAAAGCATTAGAACATTCAAAAAATAAATGTTGAATAGCGTACACATAGAACATATATGCAAACCTTTTTTTTACCTTTATTCTGAATATGTTGATATCTAGGAAGCATCTAAATTCAAATATTTGATCAGACTTTAAATTCAAATCCATAATTTTTACAAAAATAACTTGGATTTTTATAATCAAAATCTAAATATTTAAATTAGATTTCAAATTTTAAATCTATATATTTTTATAAAAAAAATTGAAATCCAATCTAAATCCATATTTTTATAAAAAGTAACATAATAATAATATGTCAAATTATTTAATATTAAAAAAATATAATAAAAATATAATTTAATAATATCAAAAAATAGTATTAAACAGAAAGAGTTATTGAACTTTAATTAATGAAGTTCTTTGTGCACACATCCTTTCTAATTCACTCCCTCCCTTCCTCACAAATCCTCACCGCAATCCAAACACAACATTAGTTTTTCTAAGAGGTTGTTTAGATTGAGGGATGATAGAATGAATTTGTGATGATAGTTTATTGAAATTTGTGAGTGATGTGATGATATTTAGAAAAAATTTATAAAACATTTTAAATGTGTAAAATGTAAGTTAATAAATTTACTCTTATTAAAAAATATTTTAATAATGGGTTATGGTATATTTTTTTTTTTGTATGTTTGAGTTAATTATTTTTTCTAATATATAATATTCAAAATTAATCTTATTTTGTAATAAAAAATAATTTTGTGTTAAATTAAAATAAATTTATTAAATATATTAAAATTTATGAAAATAATATTTATTATTATATATATTTTTTATTTTATATAACTATATATTGTTCATATTATAATTTATTTTATTATTTTTATTATTTATAATTATATGTTATTATTAATAATATAATTAAATATTTTTAAATTATTAAATAAATTTATCTAATATTTAGTTTTATATTTTTTCTATGTAATTATATTAATAATTATAATAATAATAAAATAATTAATATTATTAATATTTTAAGAATATTAACGTAAAATACTTCTATCCTATCCTATGTTGTATGGACATCCTCCTAAACAACCATTCTGATCCAAACAATACAAAAATGTATTTATTAGTTTTAATCTTCTCATGTTTCAACTTATATTTTTTTAGTTTTATCGATAATTAAATTTAATTTAACATTAAAAATGAAAATACTAATTAATATAATCTAATTATAAAGAATATTTTAATCATCCTAATTTGAAATCTTTTTTAGTATTTTAATTAACTTTCTAACTATAAACATTAACTAATTGTATTTAATAATAAAGATTAAAAATAATCATTAAAGAATGCTGAATCCTAAACCAACTAATATTTCTACTGTAACTACAAAATTTACGGTTAATATTGTATTCGTTAATTATCCCAAAGTTATAAAATGTAAGATTGGTAGGAACGCAAGCAAAAATTTGGAGATTCTGCTAGACCTTTTAGACATTTATTTGACAGATTCCATGTAAAATAATGATAAGATGAATCTATTAATTAAGCGAAGATACCACTAAGTGAGAAACGATATTTATATTAAAAAATTGTATTTTTTAATTTCTAAAATTTGTTTAACCAAAATAAAAATCTAAAAATAGATAAAATATAAATCAAAATAAAATTTGAATTTAAATAAAGGGATTTTTAATGGATTCGATGAGTTTAAAAATAAAATGAAGCAGGGTCAATTAAATTTTCTGTTTACCCTTAATTAAAATAGACAAAATTTGGTGAGGTTGAAAAAGGAATTTGGAGAAGATGTAAATTGGTAAATTTAATTACCCAAGTTCACAATAAAAAAAGGAATATGGGAATCACAATTATCTAAATAAAATAAAAACGTAAACCCTTCATTACTATCTTTATTTTGGGAGTTTCTTCGCTAACTCTCTTTAGCTTTCAACTGATAAACCTATCAAATAACCTTAGTTAGGTACCCAAATAAATTTAAAAGGTAGAAAAATAATAATAAAATAGCAAAATCAAAGTTAGCCAATAACCTAAAAGTAACATCGCAAATCTCCATTTTATAATTCGAAAGAAAAGTCATATTTTTTTTGCTTTTACGCCACTTAACAAGATTTTGTAGAATAGCAAAATAATCGATATCTAACTCTAAAATCCTTTTATATTATTTTTGAGATGATATGCATCAAACTTCATGTAACTTTTTTCTTAATACGTTGTCAACCAATAAATATTTACTTATATTTCAAATAATATATTATTTGTCAAAAATAAAGTAGCATAAACTCAGTACTATGTTTCCAGTTTCTAAATGCATTTTTATAAACTTACAGTACAGGTATTATTATTTTTTTAATCCAGTGGTTGGTTACTTAATTTTTTTTATTTTATAAAACGTTATTCAGGGCCAGCTTGTTTTTTTTTTTTTAAATATGGTACTAAATAGAAGAAAAATAATTATTTCAGAATTAATTTAAAAAAAAATCATGGGACATCACAATTTAAGTAGTGGATATCAGAAAAGCTCAACATCTTTGTTTCTCAAGACAATATTTTTTGTCCTTAGAAAAGAAATACTCTAAAGATAAAAGTATTTTCTTTTATTTTATATTTTAATTATATTTATGTGAATGTATATAACCTTATTTCGACTGTATAGAATAAAATTAGAATCATGAAATTGATTTGATTATCAAATTTTTTATTTTAAAAACATAACCCTAGTCAAATGTCTAAACATATCATTTTAGACAGAGTATATTTATTAATTTTTTTTATTTCAGTTAGTAAAATAAGAGTGGAACTAAAAAATATATTCTAGAAGCTAAAAAAATATCTTGAATAATTTTAATAACATATTTATGGTAATTATAAATACTAAACAAATACTATTATAAATACAATTATACTTAATTGGATGGATTGTTTGATCTGAAATTCAATATATTATATTACTCGGTATTATGTTTAAACTCGGTATCATGTTTAAAGTCCTCTAAGTGACTTGTAAATAAGAAGTTTGAATTGATAAAAAAAGTAGATAATTCATAGATAAGTAAAATATGAGACATTAACTTAAAAACAACGCATGAGCTATAGCTCCAAAGGCGTGGGAGTTGCAAGTTTAAGTTCTAAATCTGGGGCTGCCATGTCAAGAGTGCAATGAGTTGAAGTTGAAGTTGACGAGGAAGGGACATGGAACAGGGTGGAACGGTGTTGTCTTTTAAGAAAGGTATTCTGAGATTGTCGGAGAAAATACTTTTGTGCATGACTTGCCACTTGCACAGGTGTTCTTGTTTTCACAAAACTTTTAGATATGTCTCTCCAGTTTCCCTTCCCCAGCTTCTGAAGCCCTACAAGAAACACCCTGTGCTCCTCCTCTGTCCATGCCACACCTCACCATTCCATAAACAACAAATAAGATATTCCATATACAAGATTTCATTTTTATATTTTTATTTTAAATTTTAGTAAATGGGATATTTTTAAATTAAATAAGACAAATCGTCACTTTATTAAAAATATAAAACGAATATCATTTTATTATAAACATAAAAAAGTGATTATTTATTTAAAAACTATAAATAATGTAAATGGTACTTTGTTAAAATGATTAGAGTGAATAATATGTACTTTAAAACTACAATGATTGTGAGTATATATTGAGCGTAACCTCAAAAGGAAATAATACAATTTCCTTTTTACTTTTTAAAATTTTAACTTAAATTAAAAAAGTTTTTTAATGTAGCTATTAAAAAAAATATTGTTTTAAAATTCAACTTAATTATAATTTCATATTTTTAAAGTACTAAAAATAATTTTAAATATTATTTTTATTTAAAAGTCTCAATTTTTTTCTTTATGTTTTTCGACCAAATAATTCATTTTACCTTATAGTTTTGTCTTTTTGGACTTTTAATAAAAAACGAGGGAAAATTATAATTTTGAGACTATTAAGTTATTATTCATTTTCTAATATAATATTATATATAGCATACCATAAATTCCTATAAAGTTATTTACATATACCAAGTTTATTTGCATGTGATATTTAACTAAAGGAGTGATGCAATAATATTCAAGTAAGTGTAAATTTTAACTTCACGCAAAGCTAAATCCATTTTCTAGTAAGAATAATAACATTGTTATTTTATAAAATCTTAAATAACATTAAAATTTGATAACAATGATTTTAAAGATTTATGAGTGTTTTTCGCCTGAAACAAATGGGAAAAAAGACACCTAATTAGACCCTTAATTTATTGGAATCCATGACAGATGAAGAAAAAGATTCAAGTGAGAAAAAGAACCTTTTTTTGTATCTTGAAATTTTGATAGGAGGCTCTTGGCACTGAGTAAGTAAGCATCTGAATGTTCATTTTGATGAAGCAGGGAAGGAGATGAAGAGAACAAGTAGTTGGCGCTGAAACATGGTTTGATGGCAGAATAAGAAGGTGAAGAAAAAGAAACAGTAGAGGATGATGAAGAAGAAGAAGAAGAAGAAAGGAGAAGTTGCACTCCAAAGAGCTTCAGGTATCCGTAACCGAGGGGAGTTTTACAAGTCCTTGAATTGTGACCTAAGTTGCCACAATATGAACATTTTCTGGGTATTCCCATTTCTCAGCTCACAGAGAATATCCGTTGCATATCAAATATTATTAACCCACGCACCTAGTACCTAATGGAGACCAGAAACACACACACGCGCATATATAGAGTCAGAAAGCAAGACATAGAAAGGCATAGGAAACGATACATGTATTTGTATTGTGCGGTCTTTGGTGGCGCTATTGTTAACGTTCAAAGTGGGAGCAAAAAGGTTTAATATTGGGGTAAAAAAATAGCGATTGAGAACACAGTTTTTTGTTGGGACCCTTCCAACCCAAGGTTTTGCAGTGTAAACCAAAAACAGAAAGAAATCCAAACACTCTCTTTCGACTATAATTGGACAGCCTTATGAAAAGCTTCTCCTTAATTAATACATAATCAAACTATCTTTTCAAGTGGCACGTTAGGAGTGCGGATCAACAGAATTATTCTTCCTTCCATGCCTGCACTGCATCACCTGTCACCTGGGAATAGTGTTTTCCTGCATTAAAATATTAAGAATTAAATTTTAAACTTAAACTTTACAAAATCGGTATCTAAGATCAGGTTTATATCTATATATCATCAAGAATTTATAACTCATAAATAATAACTAAATGAAAACTTCATGGTTTTATAATATTAAGTAAGGTTTAATCATTCAGAGTTTATCTTAATAAGAGTTTATTGGGTTTATTGTATCCGTTATGAAATCACTATCAGATCACTCATAAATATCTAGTATTATGCATGAGTTCACCACCTCAATATAAATATGTACAATGTGTTAGAAATTTTACATTAATTTTTTTATATAAAAAGTTTTCATGCTACTTACATTTCAACTGACACCTCAAGTAACAACAATCATTTGTCATCATATGAAAAAAATATTATTAAAAAAAGAAAATATAAAAATATGAGGAACTAAACCAAAATTTATATGTTAATAAAAACTATACATAGGTAGGTTATACCTATTAATAAAGAATTATAATAACAGACTAGATGAAAGCCTATTATACCACTGAAATGATTCTCTATGAATAAATCCTAAATTAGTCAACTTATCAGCACACGCATTCCTTTCACTTCACGAAAAATATGAGTAACCCTAAACCTGATTTTTCCACCGTAATTAAGATAAGTATTTCATCCATTACGAAGCATCTAAGGAACATTTGTCCTAGTAGTAAACGTAACACAAACCAAGGTAGAATCACATTTCAGCCCGACATTAATAACACCAAACTTTTCGGCCAAAGAAATTTTACATTAATTAATAATAAAATCAATTCATATTATATAATGAAAAAAAATATTATTTTGAAAACGGATTTTATAAAATTGAATTAAAAATCTACTTCTTAAAATAAAATACAATGATACCGGTGTATCAGATTTATTAGTAAGTTACTTTATTTTAATGTTTTTGAATATCTTCTTCTCATTATTTTCTTTATCGATTCATATTGGATATGTTTGATAAGTCATTAAAAGGATTTTAGCTTTTTAGATTTATAATTTTAATGTAAGTATTTTACAAAATTTACAATTTAAATCTTTAAATTTTTTTCTGTAATTATAGTTTCTTAAGTTTTAATTTATTTAATTTTAAAAAAAAGGCTACCATTAAAATTAACCGATTAGATGGGTTTAACTTAATAGCTTAAAAATTAAAATTAAAATATAAAACAAATACGTTTATTTTATGAATGAATTTTCAAATTATGGAAGCATGACATAGCTTTCTTGGACAAGTTATTAAAGACATGTATAATGACATCGAAAATGAAATAAAAAAATAAATAAAGTTACATTGTTCCTGACCATGTGAAGTGTGGTTTATGTACGACCGAATTAGATCACGGCTTTAAAAGAAAGGAGATGCAATTAGTCCCTTTAAAATAAGAGTTAAAACCTAGTTTTGGATCCAATAATGTATTTTAATAGTGGATTTGAGAGTGGAGAAAGCAAAAATACTATTTATATTTGGATCCTTTGAAAGAAAAGGGAGATAAAGAAAGTGGACGGAGAGGGCAAGAGGTGCCCCTGGGTTTGGGGGAGTCAAAACAGGAAAGTTAATGAATTGGAAATATAATTTCCAATTTTATGTCACATAGGAAACAAGTTTTAAACAAGTTTCAGTAACTTTATATTAATAAATTTGATTATCAGAATATATAAATTTCATTCTCAAATCTTTATAACAATATAATTTAATTATATAATATAATATAATAATAAAATAAATAATAATATTATAAGTATTTATATATTTATAACAATAATTTTTTATTAATATTAATAATATAAATGTTTAAATATTAAAATAACAAATTAATTTATAAAATAATAATATTAATTAAAATGATTTTTTAAAATAATGATAATAAATATAAATTAAATAAATTAATAATAATTAACTAAATTTATTAAATAATAATATTATTAATTATTATTATTTTATTCTTTATTTATAATTGAAATGTTAAATTATTTTAATTAACTAAAATGTGTACAAAATTTAATATAATTTAATTTATAACAATATAATTTAATTATATAATATAATATAATAATAAAATAAATAATAATATTATAAGTATTTATATATTTATAACAATAATTTTTTATTAATATTAATAATATAAATGTTTAAATATTAAAATAACAAATTAATTTATAAAATAATAATATTAATTAAAATGATTTTTTTAAATAATGATAATAAATATAAATTAAATAAATTAATAATAATTAACTAAATTTATTAAATAATAATATTATTAATTATTATTATTTTATTCTTTATTTATAATTGAAATGTTAAATTATTTTAATTAACTAAAATGTGTACAAAATTAATTATTATTTATGTTTTTTTTTTATACACAAGGTTAAATTTGCAATCTTACCATTTACACAATTCAAAATATCTTTAGAACCATCACACCACTCTCATACTTTAATAAATTTTCGTCACACATCCACCCTAGTATACCTTAATCTAAATATCATCAACTTGCTCCTCAAATCCTCACACTTCCACTGTTCCACACCATCAACTTTTCACTCCTAATTTCAAACAAAGTATAAGAAAGTGGAAGATGAGATTATTTGAAATTAAGAGTAAAAGAAAGTAAATGAAAAGTTCCTAGCATATTTGATTCACTACAAAAAAAATCATGAAATAGAAACCAATTTTTAGAGACCAAAATAATTAGTTGCAATAGTAACTAAATTAGAGACCATTCTAGAAACTAAAAAAAATTGGTTTTCTAAATTAGTTTCTATTATTGTTAAATAGTTTCTAAATTGATATATAATTAGCAACCAAGGTTTTAGAAACCAAATTTAGAAACTAAATAATTGGTAGTTAAAATCTTGGTTGCTAATTAGATACCAATTTATAAACTATTTAATAATAATAGAAACTAATTTAGCAACCAATTTTTTATTTAGTTTCTAAAATGGTCTCTAATTTAGTTATTATTGCAACTAATTATTTTGATCTCTAAATATTGGTTTCTATGTCATGATTTTCTTGTAGTGATTGATGTAAAAAATAAATTTAATTATGTATTAATATCTTTATAAAATAATTTATAACATGAATTTTTGAAATAATTTAATGTAAAAGATAAAATTTTAAAAATGTAAATAAAATTAAAATTATAAATTATTATAAATTTTAATATGTAAACATGTTATATTTTAAAACAATAATGAATAAATAAAATTAATTAATTTAAATTTTAGTATCAAATAAAATAATTCGTTTTAATATATTATTGTTATTTTAGTTATTTATAAAAAAATATATAATTATTAATAAAAATAAATTATATTAAAAAAGATTACGATAATGATATAAATCAATTATATAATTTTTTTAAATTAAATTGTAATTTTAAGTGAAAAGTTTAAACATTAATTCTTTCTTGATTAACGTGTTTATTCTTTTCGAGTTTTAAAATTTCACCTCATTTCTCACAAAATAATATGTATTTGCATATTTTCATTTGCAGAAACAAAGAGAGGCTTAGAGAATGAGGATATGTGTTATATATGTGACTCTTTTACAAGAGAAAGGTACAACTGAAAACTTTAAAATATATTGTTAATAATTCACTATATTTTTAATTTTATATATATTTTTCTTCCATTAATATATGAGTTATTTTTTAAAGAAAAAATCGTAAGAGGACTCATTCATTTTAAAATAGACCATACTTCACGATCTTAATGATATATCCCGAAGTTGACTTCATAATAACAATATCTATTTATCTAATTTCATGTCATCAAGTCTTAGTTAATCAAACGTTAAAGTAGGATGGCAAAGCGGGCGGGCCGTGCGGGTCGGCACGCGGCCCGTAGATAAAAAAACGCGGGTGGGATGACCTTTTCAACCCGCTAACCCGCATTAGCTCGCTTCGCATTAGCCCGCAACCCGCGCGGGCCAGTAGCGGGGCGGGGCGGGCTGGCCCGCAAACCCGCAAGAAAAAAATATTGGCACTTATAGCAGCAGGGCAACCTAAACTGGGTCATGCCAATTAAATCGATTTCAAACACGATAAATGAGCAAGACACCAGTTAGAGAAGGAGAAGTAAATTGAGTCAAAAGTTATCTTATTTTTATTGTATTATTTTTATGAAAAAATAATTAATTAATTGTCATTGTTTTAATATATGCAAATGACGGGGAAGATTATAATTATGAAAAAATGGATGAAGTTTCTACTAAGGTGGCATCAATGTTATTGAAATGGAAGAATGTCAATAATGTTTATGTTTAATGTTTTTGAATTAATGTTTATGTTTAATGTTTTGGAATTAGGTATTTTTAATGTTTTGGAAGTGGAAGAATAGTGATATTTGATATTTATCTTAATGTTTTGATGTTTGACTATATTTGAAAAGGAAGGAAAAAAATTTAGGTTTGATAATAACAAATATATAGGTTTAATTTGACAATTTTTTAATAACAAAATGTAAAAAAAAAAATATTTAATTTAAAAAAAAAACGCGGGCTGGCCCGCAAACTTGCGGGCCAGCTCTTATGCGGAGCGGGTCGGGAATTCTAGCCCGCAATAACTTTGCGGGGCAGGCCAACCCGTCCCGCATTTTTGCGGGCCAAGCGCGGGGCGGGCCAATGCGGGGCGGGCTGACCCGCTTTGCCATCCCTACGTTGAAGTGTAAATGTTTTAAAATTTTAAAATCGAACAAAGTTAGCAATAACTAGGGATGGCAAAGCGGGGCGGGCCATGCGGGCTGGCCCGCGGCCCGCAGGTAAAAAACGTGGGGCGGGCTAACCTCAACCCGCTAACCAGAATTAGTCTGCCCCGCATTAGTCCACAGCCCGTGCAGGTCAGCAGCGGGGTGGAGCGGGCTGGCCCGCTAACCCGCAAGAAAAAAAATGTCATTGTTTTAATGTGTGCAGATGACAGAGAAAATTATAATTATAAAAAATTAATGAAAGTTTTTCTAAGGCGACATCCAATGTTATTGAAATGGAAAAATATTTAATGTTTTTTAATTAATGTTTATGTTTATGTTTAATGTTTTAGAATTAGGTATGTTTAATGTTTTGGAAGTGGAAGAATAGTGATATTTGATATTTATCTTAATGTTTAATTTTTTGATGTTTGACTATGTTTGAAAAGGAAGAAAAAAAAATTAGATTTGATAGTAACAAATATATAGATTTAATTTGACAATTTTTTAAGAACAAAATATAAAAAAAAAATATTTAATTTTAAAAAAAAAACCGCGAGCGGGACGCAAACTCGCAGGCCAGCTCTTATGCGGAACGGGTCGAGAATTCTAACCTACAATAACTTTGCAGGGCGGGCCAACCCACCCTGCATTTTTGCGGGCCAAGTGCGGAACGGGCCAATGCGGGGCTGCCCCGCTTTGCCACCCGTAGCAATAACTAAGCATTTTGTAATAATTTTTCCCATGCATGGAGGAGAGTGAGAGAGCACAGTACACAAGTCATACGCAAGGGAATGTATGAGTAATTAATGTACAATTTCTGATTTTCATTCAAACATTATAATTCAACCATAAAACAAAAACAAAATTGCAGTAGCAAATGGTGGGTCCAGATGAGCTCAGAGTTCGTTAAAGAACTCACATGAACACCGTTTTCATCCACTTCCCCATCCTATCACCACTTTTTCTCCTCTCTTAATTGCATTCAAATTTTATGTTTACTTTTTCATACATCACAAACATACAAATAATCTTTTCAAATTTCTCTAAATTAATTTATTAAATAATAAATTAATAAAATCCAGGTGCAAGTTTCATATTTTTTCGCATAAAAAATAATTAATTACAGCGTTTCTAATTAATAGTCAACTAGTTTAAATTAAGTTCATGGTTTAGTAATCTTCTTATGTTCTAAGAAAACACAAATATACATTAAAATTCAAAAAAATCTCAACTTATATGCCTAGTACTAACTATTTGTTGAAATGGAGACTAGTTCAGAAGTTCTAAATCGTGATTCTAAACATATTCAAATTCTTTAAGATATTGAAAATTTTTGGTGTCTTATTTAGTTGCAAACTAACAAAGTGACCTTTTTTTTTCTCAAATGTCATTTTGGCCCAAAGACTTCAAAATATAAAAAGGAAAATGATTTTTTATAACTCTAGAGTTGTATACGATGATGAATTTAGATAAATTATATATAATAAAAATTAAATTTTAATTAAATAATATTAAAAAATATTAAAATAATAATATTAAGATTATAACGTGCTTGCATAAAAAAAAGATTATGAATTTATAATTATCCATAAAAATATAAAATTTTAGAAAAAAAATGTAGAGGGTATATATGTCTAAAAGAAAAGAAGCAATAGTAAAGTAAGGTTCAAAGATAAATAAGAGTCACGTCAGCGAACGTGTTATTGGATTTGACGTTCACTATTCATCTGGTTTTCATGAATGAAGACGAAGAAGAGGAACACGAACACGAACCTCCTTCTGCTTCCTTCCACTAGGAAACGCTCCCAAAAAACCAGTCACACAAAGCAAAGCCCAAAGCCCAAATCAAAAGAAAACTAACCGTCATGGCTTCAGAAGCACAGCTTCGGCAGCTAGGTCTAACCCTAGAGGAATTCACGGAACTGGAGAGCACCATCAACGCGCACCACAAGTTCGCGCCATCCCCCAAAATCTGCACCTCGATCATAGCGCAACGTATCGAGGCTCCGGCGCACACGGTGTGGCCCCTGGTTCGAAGCTTCGATAATCCTCAGAAGTACAAGCACTTCATCAAGAGCTGCAACATGCGCTCAGGCGACGGCAGCGTCGGCAGCATCCGGGAGGTCACCGTCGTTTCGGGCCTCCCTGCCTCCACCAGCACCGAGCGCCTCGAGATTCTAGACGACGACAACCACCTGCTCAGCTTCCGCGTGGTCGGCGGCGAGCACAGGCTCCATAACTACCGCTCCGTGACGTCCGTGAACGAGTTCAACAGGAACGGTAAGATTTACACCGTTGTGTTGGAATCCTACGTCGTGGACATTCCCGAAGGGAACACTGGAGTGGATACGAAGATGTTTGTGGACACTGTGGTGAAGCTTAACCTTCAGAAACTCGGGGAGGTTGCTATGGCTACCACTCTGCACTGAGCTCAACCACTCTCACACTACCTTCATTTCATTTCTTCCTCACTCCTATTAATTACTATATATTACTATTATTTGCTTAATTACTCCTGCATGCTTTTCATTGTTAATGAATACTTTAATTGTATCCCTCTCCTCATTTATATAAATCAAATGCATATTTCTCTGTTAAGTACGCAATACACCATGAACAACAACATCTTCATAGTGATGAGACTAGAACTAGACTTCAATTTTCAAATCAAATTTTGCGCTCAAGTTTTGTTTATGAAAAAATATAATTGAAGGAGAAAGCATCAACACAAATTCAAGAATAGTCATTGCCACAAAATGAACTTAATGAAATAGGAAACAGTGCTATTTTTCTGTTAACTCTTTAGGAAATACAGTTTTATTTCTTTGTTTTGATGCTATAGACAATTAATTTGAAGGCATTAAATTAAACATGATTAAAATGAGTGTTGATCTTGGTGAGTTACAATAAGAATAATTGATTTTGGTATTGGTCAAATGGTAGTTAACCATTTCGGGATTATTATTGTTAGGCCCTTTAAATAGAAATAGGAAGTGAATTGCGTGCAGTTTGGTGTGTTACGTTATAGCCTCCAAGATCCTATACTAATTTGGTATTCCGGCTGGAAGTTTAGAAAGAAGAAATAGAACATAAGAAAGAAAGAAAGATTACGTTTGGGAAAAGGTCAAATATATAAGGTTATAAGATTAGGGTGAAGCTTAAAGAGATGGATGTTTGACATTAATTGGCAACGCTTATTAATATGATTTAACATTTGCGTGCATTATTGGGATGGATTATTGCGTTGCAACTTGCCAGTTTCTTGCTGCCTTTCGTGTACTCAAAGTCTCAAATACAAACACAACACTTCTCATCATTATAACGTTCTAAATTAATTTGTCTTTAAGCTCAATTAAGACATTTAATTTCATTTCAAACACACTGTAGTGTTATATTATTTTAATGTAAAAATAAATAAATACGAGCATTGGTATCATTATATTTAAAAGAAACAGGTCAAGAAGCATTTGCTATGCTAATTAATCGTATGTTTTAAATTAATTTCATTTATAAATGTCGATTTATTTAATAAATGATTTTTACTCTTTTTTTTTCCTTAATCGTTAAACGAGATTGATCTGGTGTTTAAGAAGAAAAAGGTAAAAGGTTGTTGAGGTTAAAATAAAACCTTATTTTGCGGTTGATGTGTTAACCCCGAATTGAAGGGCAAGAACAAAAAGTTACAAAATCTTGTGATGATCGCTTGTGACAAACCTTGAGGAACATGTGACTGTGAAGGCTCATCCTCGTAAAACTGCCTCGCTGGATTATTTTATTTACTTCAAAATTTATTTATTTTTATTAATTTTCTACTTAAAGTTCCAGGGACACAAATAATTTCCTTTAAAGAAATTCACATTTTTGTTGTTTTTTAAAATCTATATTCACTAATATGAATTTCTTCGTTCACTTCGACAATATGTTTTTTCCTTCGCAATTATGAAAAGCGTATGAAATTAATGTGAAACTATCTTATAAAAAAATAAAAATTATCTTTGATTTATGCTTACAAAATTTCATGAAAATAATCATTAAAAAATATAGGTTATATTTCTAAATATAATTACAAAACAACAACAACTATATCCAGATAAAACTGAAAATAGTGATTGCGATATATAAACACGTGATTAGTGGTTGATTAGTGTTAACTCTACGTAATTCATACAAACCACTATTGAGCTATAAATGGACTGAGTGCTGTGTGTAGATATTTTGCAGTCTCGCACGAATTTTATGTTTGACTCTTAATAATTACATTTTAAAAATTTCAACATAAATTTATTAATTATTCAATTTTATTTTATAATCGATTATTTTCAATATCACTTTAAGTTTTTCCATTTAATTACTGAAACATAGTTAATCACAGATAGAGTTAAAAAATAACCTTACTATATTACCATTAATTGGCCTAATATTATAGTTTACTTTATTTTCTCCAAAAAAATTGTTTGATTGGTATTTCTTTTGTACCTTCCGTTCTTAAAACAAAAATCAAGATAAATATCAAATTAATACTTGCCAAAACTTAAAACTGTTTTAAGATTAATACATTTTTTCGAATTCGTCATCTTCTATTTGTTACTTTTTGGATTTAAAAAAAAAATTAAAAAGTGATTTCATATACTAAGATTGTTCAAACAAGCTCTCAAAAAAGATTATATATATTTTAAAAAAAGAGTCAAAAGCGTTAATCCCCTCAACTAAAACGTGTGAATTGTGATCTTATCACTTGCTATCATTTTCATAAATAAAAACATATTATCTCTGTAGACCTTTTTTTATGCAATCTAAACTTTATACGCCTTCATCATTTTTTGGGGTTCAATGTAAATTTTAAAAAATCCTGTAATCTTAAATGACTAATATAACCTTTTAAATACTATAATTCTATATACATGTTTTATACTGCAAAATTTTACTAACATATTAGCTGCAAATAATATAATAAATTTCATTACATGATAATTTTAAACTTTAAAATGAGGAGAAAACCTTAAAATGTCTGGGAACCGAAACTGTCAGTCTTAGGTAGTCCGGACTAGAACTGTGTAACGTTCTAGACGACCTCACAGGCCGAATGGTGAAAATGGGTAAATAAATATGTTGATTTTCTCTAAAAAAAATATTTTGTTTGTAAAATTATTTCTCATCTTCATGTTTATTTTTCTAATTTAAGAATTAGAATTATTTCTTCATTATATCATTAAATTAAAAAAATAAAATGAAGTAACTTATTTAAAAATCGGTGTATGAGTAATTGGAACTCTTGTAGTATACATATATATAATACACGGTATCTTCTTTGAAAAGTAGGGTAAATTAGTTCTGTAGGAAGTTCAGTCAAGTTGAAAAAGAGTAAAAAGATGGGTTGAGATAAAACTAGACTGTTTCTTCCTGCACCTCCATACCTTCTTCTCTCACCTCCATAAATTTTCAAATTTCCAAAAATATCCCTTTATAATATTCTAGATTTGTAATTAGCTACCGGATTACATAATCCGGAAGCCATTTTTTAGATGCATGATTATTCTCCGGATTGCATAATCCAGAAGTCTCATTTAACTTTTGGATTATGTAATCCGGAAGTCTTTTTTCAAATGAGTTTCCGAATTACATAATCTGGAAACTAATCTATGGGGGTGACACAGGAAGGACAAAAATGTATTTTCATGTTGTGTATGGAGGTGCCAGAAGAAGATATGGAGGTGCCAGAAGAAGATATGGAGGTGCAGGAAGAAACAGTCTAAAACTATTATGGTAAAATGAGTTTGGCCCAGACCAATTTCTTCTGCAATTTCATATGTTTTTCTGCTACTCTCATATAAAACGTGAAAATACATTTTTATTCTTCTTGTGTCACTCCTATAGAGTAGCTTTCGGATTATGTAATCCGGACACGCATTTGAAAAAAGACTTTCGTATTACATAATCCAAAAGCTAAAAAAGACTTCCAGATTATGTAATTCAGAAACTAATCATGCATCTGAAAAAAGACTTCCAGATTATATAATCTGGGAACTAATTACGAATTTGATAAAAGACTTCTAGATTGTGTAATCTGAAATATTAAAGAGTGATATTTTTGGAAATACGAAAATTTATGGACATGAGAGAAGAACATATGGAGGTGCAGGAAGAAATAGTCTTCTTGGATTTGTACACCATAGGCAGGCCCGTGACTTTACGAGTTTTTTTACTTTCCTAGAATAGGCAACTTATTAAAGAATAATTATGCGGATTTTGCTTTCTCTATCCAATAAATTTGAATATTGATTTGGGTTTCCAAAATACCTTCCTATATTAGGTTTTCTGAAACAGCTTTCCATAATAATTCTTTTAGAATATGTTTTTAGATTTTTTTTTCTGGATTTTTTTTTCTAAACTATGCTTTTGGATTTTTTTTTCATAATTTTTTTCTTAAATGTATTATATGTATTCTAAATTTGTCTTTTTAAAATAAGATTTTGATTTTTCAATTATATTACAATTTTTTTTTAAAATATAAAATATCTATTTTGAATTTTCTTTTTTAAAATATATTTTTCAATTTTGAATTTTCAATTCTGGAAGGAAGAGTAATTCTGGAATTTCAAAAATTAATAGATGCAAGTTTGAATTGATTAGGTGCAATAAGCAAAAGCCAACAATTTTAACTAATGAGCCCACTGGGAAGAATCAAAAGGCCCAAATCGTAGATATGGCCTTGTCATTCTGGCCTAGTTGATGGGCTTATATATACGGTTGCAAAAGAGCCATAGTTGATGGGCTTATATATGTCTCAAATAAAATTTATTATAAAAAATAAAGTTAGTAAAATATTATATTTAAATTGATATTTTTATTTTAAAAAATAAATTATTTATTTTTCAATATTAAAAAAAGATAAATAACATTATCAAGTTATTTGTACTAATTTGATTCATAAAAATATAAGTTGATAATTATTAAATTATTTATTTGAATAATAAAAAATATGAATAAAATAAAATTAAAAAATATTTAAAAAATATATTTACTTTTATTATTAATTTAAGAAAAATAATTTTTTATTTTTTAAAAATTTTAGTTGTTATTTCGGAAGTCACAAAATTCAACGAATTAACTATGTATAAAAATGAAATACAAAACTAAAAAAGAAAAAATTTTACAGTAAGATCGTAAATAAAAAAAAAAGTTGTTTTGTAAACTCTTTCACACACTTAAATACACATTAAACTACTATTGAAAAAAAAAAGGAAAATATTACGGTAGGAAAAGGAGTATAAGCTACAAGTTAATGCAACTGAAAATTTATTTAAAAAATGTTAAATTATGATTCATTTTAAAAAATTAAAAACAACTTTTTACGAAATAATATGAAAGTGACGGAGAAATGTATGAAGATTTTGAGAATTTGGCATTACTCAGTCACGTGAAGTGAGAATTCTGCGGTACTCGCCAACCAATCAAGTACCCAATAACTTAGTTGACCAGAACTCCCAAAATAGGAAATATAAAACAAAAAAATAATTGTAGGACATGAATTCATAGTATTTCTCTTTCACATATTCTTCACGTAATAATAACAACTGTGCAACATAAAAATATCATAGAAAAATTGAAAATACTTTTAGAAAATAATGCTAAAAGAGTAACATAAAAAATTAGGATTTAACAAAGTATACTTATTTTCTCTTGCAAAAGTTTTTCTAATAAAATTATTATTTTTTTAGCTAAAACTAATTTGATAAACATTCTCTTATATATTTTATATAATTTTTAATCTATGTATATTAATTTTAGTTTATAAAAAAGCATTTTATTGTTTTTGTCAAAATGTTTTTCAGTAAACTTATTCAAACATATCTAACAGTGATATAAGATCTTTTTGGATGGGACTCTACATAAATTTACTCTAAAGAAAAATATATATAAATTAACTTATTCCTTAGATTTAGTTTAATGAGTTTATTTGTATAAATTTTTCATATGATTTATTTAATTTTTTATTTTTAACTTGCAGATAATACATAAGATAATATTATTTTCCTGTTCTTTCTTCTTTAAATAATTTATGGAAAAACTTGTATAAATAAAATAGTTTCAGAACTGAAAAGAGAAAAAAAATATTTCAAGTAAATCAACAAAGGTAAAAATGAAAAAGAAAAGTATAGCTTATGAGCTAATTAATTGTAGTAGTTTGTAAAATAAGTTAAAAAAACCCTGGAAACAAACTCACAAAAATGCTTAATAGTTAAAACACAACTTAACTAATATTTTAATAAGAAAATTTATCCATTTTGGTAATTATGAAGTAAAATTGCACTATTGTGAATTATATAATACTAAAGAGTGTAAAGATATAGTTTTGAACACAGAAAAAAAGTGGATGTGTATTATTTTGACAGTTTGCATTTACATGATGAATATAGAGAGAATCTGTTGGTGTAGGTATGGTAATTACCCGATATGCAAAGTTATAATTGTGTATGAAGGAAGGGTTTGGTGATGCAAAGATAGAAATGTGTTAAATGGTAGTAAATAAGAGTAGCAGTAAATGAAGAGTTGGTAGAGGTTGATTCGGTTCCACAGTATAATCCACTTATCGGAAATAACAACAATAAATTCATGTAAAAGTGGTAGGATCATCCTAGCTACCAAAAACTGTCGTCATTAGTTGGTTTGCTTACATCACTCCTTCAATCTCCTCTCCTGTGTCTGGCCACCACAAAACCAAGAAAGGACACTGCCATGAGACTAAAACAACAGTGTTTCACTTTCTCTGTCCCTCTCTTTTCATTTGCCTTGTGCGTTTAGTTGTTACATTCTGAAGGAAAAGCTTGCAACCCCATTTCTTTATTTACTCTCCTTTCTCCTCACATTAGCCCTCTCCTATTAAAATAGCTAAAAAGCAAAGGCCTTTCTCTGAAAATGTTTCTGAGGTTACCTGCCATGAACAGGAGTTTCAACAGAGAAAATCCAGATATTTTGATTATGATGATTGCAGGGCAACAGATAATAAGGGGTGTTGAGGAGGACAAAAGAGATCAGAGAGAGCCAAGACATGGGCCCAGTAAAGCCTGCAACACAAATGAGTGCCACTGCACCAAACACTAATGTGTTCCCTCTTCTCCTCCCTCTCCCTCTCCCTCTCCTCTCCTTTCTTTGTTTTACTCTTTTCTGCCTCTTTACCTTTCCCTCTTAATTTATGGCTTTTCTTATTTTTTTCTATTCATCCTCAACACCCCACTCCCTTTTTTATTCTCTTTTCGACTTTGACACTTTCTTTTCCTTTCCATGCTCTTCTTCTTCTTCAACTTCTTGTCTCTAATGTGCAAGACTAGAGGAAAGCTTGATGGGGTCTAAGGAAACGATACTCGTGTTTTGAGGTTTGGATGCTTGAAGAAAAAGATATTTCTGTTCATGCAAAAGAAAAGAAACAAACACAACTTTCGTGTTGGTCTTTTTTTTGGCATGGCATAAGCGAGTTTGGAAATGCCTTGGCTTCTTTTCCTTTCTTTTAAACAAATAGCCTTGTTACTTGCCACTGCGATTCTTTTTCATTTCCCTTTTACATTCTTGTAGGTCCTCCAAATACAACAGCAAGGAGTTGTTAAATGTTACTCCTTTGCGGATTAAGTGAAGGTCGGTTGTGCTAGCTCCCGTCATTCTGGCTTCATACTTGAGATCATTTGTCTGTTAGTTGATATTTTTATAATTAATCTAAAAGCATTCTTTGATTAATTATCTCCTTTCTTCTTTCCGGGTAAAATCTATTTTGAATTTTGAAGGGAGGCTGAATCAAGTCACATTCTGCATGATTATTTATCCATTTGCTTCTTTTCTCATTTCAAATTTGTTTTCTAGTTTATGGCGGGGATGTTTCTTGTTGCGTAGGTCTATTTTCTTTTCTCTCAACTATTGTGGGATCATTACGCTCTCAAGGTAAACCTTTTCTGGAAGACAACTGCTAAATCAAGAGCCTTGTTATTATTTGATGGAGAGAGATATATACATTGCTCCACTGGACATTTCTGGCCGAGGTGCTACAGTAATAGATGAAATTTCCCAACATTCCACCTCAAATCCTCTCATTCAGTGCTATTCACTTGACCTTAACAACCAATCTCACGTCATGAATGGAATTTCAATGCTTTCTGGAGAGCAAGTTGAACCTATTAGTAATGTCCATGCTGATGCTTGCTTCATTAATCAATCAATTATTGCTGACTCTAGTCCATTAGTTACATCACGAAGAAAGAGTATTGTGGGAGATGCCTCAAATCCCATGGAGAACACTGAGTTTCTGGAGCATTTAGTTGGAGGAGTGCCACTCACTCCTGCTTCGCTTGCTGCCATTCTTGCTGCTAGAATTGGCCTTGAAGAAGATTTGGAGAATTCAGCAGCCCTGCCTCCCTCAATCTGCTCCACGGGGGCACTAGAGGTATTCTTCAACAATTTGCAAGGTACTTCAAACCCTTTGTCTGCAACTTTTGAGGACTGTGATTACAATGAAGTTCCTAGTAAGTGGAATGCTAACAAATTTCATAAAGCTCCAGAGATTGGTGGAACTTGTGAGCCTTATTCTTCTATAGCAAATCTGGATCCAAATGAATGGACAACATCAAACGTTGCAAACATGGCCAGTTATGCTTACTGTTCCTCTAACTTTAGTAAAGAACTTTCTCTAAGTCTTGCAACATCTACAACCGCAGGACAGTACTCAGAGGTGACTTGCTCTAATATGACCCCTTGCATGAATGGAACCATTTCCTGCAGCAGTAGTAGACAGCTTTCTATGAATTTGGGTGGTAATAAATATGTACAATTTTCACCAGAAGTACTGGAATCGAGATACCTTCTTGGGATTCAAGAGATACTTGCTCAAATTGCACGATATTCATTTGAAAATCTGAAACAATTAAATTATTCAGCACCTGGTAATAGAGCAGGTGGAAACAGGTCAGCTTCAGCCTTTCCACCCATGAGAAATATCTTGACAGATCACAATGCAAATTCTATTTACGAATCTCATGCAGAGTCTCCACTGCAAAGGCGGGTTGCTGAATCGAAGAAAGCCCAGCTGCTGACACTTCTACAACTGGTAGGACACTACATCATAAATTAATTCTTTTGATGTTCATATTAATTATGGTCATGGACAGAATCATGTTAGCATTACATTGCACATTGTCTACATTCAGATTCATGGATGGTAGATAAATAGCAAAAATTGGTTCGTAAGAATGGTCTGAAAAACGGATAAGTAGAGCAGTTTTAAGAGTGAACATGCAAGTTTTCATCATGAATTCTTGTCATACAACTAACTGGCAATCTCTTTCTTAATCAGGTGGACAATCGATACAGCCAGTGTTTGGATGAGATACATACTGTTATATCTGCATTTCATGCAGCTACCGAGCTGGACCCACAAATACATGCACATTTTGCTCTTCAAACCATCTCTGTTCTTTACAAGGACTTACGGGAGAGGATTAGCAACTACATTCTTGCCATGGGATCAAGTTTCAACAAATCGTGTGCGGAAGAGAATGAATGGTCTATTGAAACTTCATTCCTTCAAAAGCAATGGGCTCTCCAGCAGTTGAAAAGAAAAGATCAGCTGTGGAGGCCCCAGAGAGGCTTGCCAGAAAGATCTGTCTCGGTTCTTCGGGCATGGATGTTTCAGAATTTCTTACACCCGTGAGTTTCAAATATGCAATATACCTGTCTCTTGGAATGGATTTATACTTCAATCATCAGAATTTTATCCATGAATTGAATTTAAAGAATATATCTAAAGAAAGTATTTATTTAGTAATTGATGGATTTCAGGTATCCCAAAGATGCAGAGAAGCATTTACTTGCAGTAAAAAGTGGGTTGACAAGAAGTCAGGTATTATCTACTACTCTTGCTTGTTTGTTACTTTGTTTAAAGGTGAACAATCTGACATACTTGCTTGGTTGTGTCTTCAAGCTCAGGTATCCAACTGGTTTATAAATGCTCGTGTGCGGCTGTGGAAACCTATGATTGAAGAGATGTATGCTGAAATGAACAAAAGAAAGGCTTGTCGAAATGAAGAAGGAATCCAGAATAACCATGGAAACAGGATAGGCATGAGTAATCAAAGGTTTAATGTTAACTAAAGGTGTACAAAGTCGCATAAACGATATAACGCACCCTTTTCTTTATTCAAATAGAAAATAGAACTGAGGTCAAAATCTGCGCTTATTGCTTTGCATGGTAGGTAGGGTATATTATTGATGAGGATGTCCATGAAGAAAATATAATCTTAGTAAATTTCACGACATTTATCTCGTCTTATTATTTTGGCTTGATTTCTTCTTCTCCCATGGTAATGCACCAGTAAAGGGGTGAAGCTATGAAAGAGGTTAAGGTTCTTAAGAAGGCAAACATGGAAAGAGGCTCATGTTAAGGCAAAGTAAAGAGGTAGCACTTCTTAAGAAAGATAAATCCTAGACAGATACAAGTACCGTATTGACGTCATTAGTCATGCCATGGAGGTTTAGACATACTTGCAAGAAATATTAAGTTCGTCATTATAGAAAAAACGATTACATATACTTTCAATGTTTTACCAATTAATTTCATAACTGCTTTAACAAGTAAAGAAAATCCCAATGTTGCTTTCATTATTTCACTTCAGCTTTTCAGGGTCGGGAATCTCATGACGATAAATAAACTATGAAAGTATCAACAGGTAGATACCGACATGGTGTGAGATTACATGGTGTGCCCACCGCGTTAGCTTTACAGTTGTAACAAAAACTATCATTTTTTTTATTTATTTGTCCGAAAATAACAATTTTGAAGCCTTAGCAACGATTCAAACTCGCTAACTTATGTCTATGATTACAAATAAAAGAATGACTATAGCTGCTTTCAACAAAACTCTTTCCCCTTTTTTTCCTCTGTTGATTCTTTCTTCGTGTCCCTCTATCTACAATGACATCTCTCCCTTCACCAGATTTTGACAAAACAAAGAACTATAAACTTGTGCAACAATCAAAATACAAAGAAGTGGCAAGCTTTATTCATCTATGACTACTACCGTACTACATCTCCACGGAAATTCGTGTTTTTATTGGTTTCAATTTCAAACCCATGCTCTCTGGGGAGTAAAGCTCAGGAGAAATGCAAGTCGGACTCAGGGGACTTCTTGGGCTGACACTCAACTTAGATGGTCTGTACAAGCCATATCCCATGAGAAAGTACTCCAACGGTATTAACATGGCATGAGGTTGCTCCTCTGTTACCATTGACCCGCACGCTTGAACCTGCACTTCCGCCAACAATAGCTATCAAATCTAGTTCATTTTTTATTGGTACACAATTTCTTCTCGCATAATAAAATGGACTTGAACTGTCTTACGCACCTCGACTAAGGCACTGAATCGTCTATCCAACTTAGATGTCATGTGGAGAGCCTCGGAGTGAAAAGGAGACATATCCCCGACAAAAATTAGTGAACGACAATGTAATTTTCTCAATCCTTCACTGATGTCATGTCTCCTGCAAAATGCAAACACAAAGTTATGGCCACATTGCGGTTTCATAATATGTGGAACTACAGCATCACCAAATGCATTTATGCATGAAAAGGGGTAAATTAACAACGAGTGCATGTATAGTTAAATTCTGAGTCTCCGACTGTTGTCGAAAGTTTAGCAATAATTGATATCATGCAGAGCGGAACTCCACTCCTACCCCCACCACCACCCAACACATACACATGTATAATATAATAGGTTGCCACTTTCTAGTTGAATGAAAACCAGTATTTTGAAGTGTTATCTTACCCATTAATTGCTTCAAGGAACCGCCACACATTCAAACTCTGCCTCTCATCCAATGACTGTCAATAAATATTTAAAAGAGAGTCAGACAAGTGCTCAGTTTTAAATTGCCAGCTAACCCATTCAATACACGGAAGCGTAAGATAAATTGGGCTAACCCTTTGGCATGCTTGAACTATATCTGACACTGGCAAATAATCACCGCCTCGAACCTCCTATCATCACCAATAAAGTTAATGACTCAACCTCACATACTGAAGGAAGGGGAAATTTTTCTTTTGCAGGAATAGGCATACCTTGCTAAAGTATCGCTTTAGCAATATTTCTTTAACCACCCCACACATGCCATAAAAGTAGAGTAAATTTGACATGACCTGCAATTATTAGTCTTTAGTAAAAGGTGATATGTATTCTCATAATAAGTAGACAAAGCCTCCTAGGTTTAGAAAAAGAACCTTATTGTACAACCATTCAGTCCAAGATGGTGGTTTACATAAAGGAGAAACAAGTATCAAACCAAGAACACGATGTCTATATTTCATCTGTTGTTAAAGTAAGAAATATCTGTCAGATCCATTCAGCCATTTAAGAATGGTAAAAGGAAGTAGAGAGACAGTGCGACATATACGAGGACTCACAGCAAATAAGGTAAGAATATAAGCCCCAGCAGTTACTCCCATACACATCACTGCACTATGACTGCAAAGGAGAGAGGGGGAGGATATTAGATTGCCTTCTCAAGATCAAGGAGACGCAATCAGTTGCACAAGTTATAAACCCGTTACTTTTAATGCACAACGGAAGGATGTTTCAGTTGCAAATAAAAGATAAACAAGCAAATATTTCAAATTGAAGCCAAATTGAAATTTATCTAACATTATCATTTTGATGCTACATAAGGGGAGTGGTGAGGAAAAGGATGGACCTAGGGAATAAGACCCTAGTTTAGGAGTTAAAAATTCCTGAGAGTAAGAGATTGCGAAGGGAACAACATAGTTTCTATACTGAATATGCGTCATTCACTATAGCACCCCATAAACTTGGTTACATGAAAATAAAGGTTTTACTGAAATTTTAGATTTTCAACAATAGGGAACGAAACTTTTTCTATTTCATACTTCATTTCATACTTTATCTTTCCATTTGATTCCACTCCACTATCTCTAAAACTTTCTACCATGAACTAAATGGAAAGAAATTGATGAGTGAGCTGGAATATACCCAAAATAATTGAGAACTTCAGCTATTTGATCAGCTAAGTCATCAGCAGAAAGAATTGGACCGTCTGGATAAATGGCATCAGCTCCCAACTACAATAATTCACGAAAAGGTACAAAATGATAAGGAGCGAAATAAATAAATAAAATATTTAAAAATGTTACAAGAAATAAAGTTAGAGACCTCATGCCCAGGTGGACTAATATGATAGATGCAGAAATTATGAAGCAGTAGCGAACAGGCTTCTGGACAAAATAACAACCCTTGAAAGCAGGAGACATCTGATGAAACCACATGCACGAAAGCAAATGGTTAGAGTGTGGTTTTTCAACCAAAACAAACAGTTGTTTGGACTAACTTCTTCATAAGCACTTCTAAAAGAAAAAAATAAGAAAATTAAATTAGTTTATGTATAAATTAAAATTAGTTTACTGCATAAGTTAATTTGTAAAAACTCTTTTATATAGCTTCTATAAATTTTTGTTTTTAACTAGTGTATAAGCTAATTTTAGCCTATAAAGAAATTCATTATCTTTTTCTTCTTATTTTTCTCTTCTAGAAGTGTTTATGGAAAAAACTAGAGGCTCAATGTTAACAAAGTCATAAAACATCACTTTATATTACGACATTTTGTGTATACAACTTTATTTTTATTTATTTTATAACCATTGTATTGGTAAATCACGGGCCCCTTACTTACTGAACACAAACCACTGTCACTTATGCGGTTTCATAGAACCTTTTAAGAGAAAACTTGTTAACCCATAATTTAATTACACAAAACCACCATTATTTCAATACTACATCGTTGAATCTCTACTTGAATGTCACGAGACAACGTTGTCAACTTATTCATTAAAACAAATCTAGAAATGAGAATATTTTTTTTGGTTAAAAAAATATTTTGACTTCTGCGGATACATACATAACCACACCAATTAAGAAATTGAAAGATAAAATTTATTGTAAATCACGTGGGAACACATTAAAGAATCATAAAGAAATGCACTTTAATGCATCTTAATGAAAAATACTTTTAATTCCTTAATCAGTGCCTTAGGATACTAGTTAGCATTTATGTGTGTGTATATATTATACGCAAGACGAAGACGAATTAATTCAATCTAAGAAGACCGTGATTACCTTCTATTTTCTTTAATCTGATATTTCAAGTTATATGAAATAATTGGATTAAGAAAACAAAAAAGGGTTGAGATGAGTAGTAACTCTTTCAAAGTTACTCATAACTTAACCCCCTATATATATACACACATACGTATAAAGGACAATGTTAACTACAACTACACAAATTAAAAAAAAATTAAACTAAGCAGTAATATCAAATAAATCATTTATTATTTTAAAAACACAATATCATGTAATAGATGTTTCTTTGGTAATTATAACCATGTAATAAAGTGTATTAAAACGGCGTTAATCATGGCCTAAGAGTACTCATTAGCTAGAATCATCATATGGAAAAAGTAAAATCCATGATACTTACAATTTAAAGCCAAATCAGGATACGTGATCAGCGCTGGCTTGTCCTGGTCCCCATAAACAGAAACAGAGACACTGCCATAACGAGTTCTTACAACATGTTCCTGCAAAAACACCTCAGTAGCTCATTAATTAGGAACAGCGCATAAAAATAGCTAAAACAGACAATAAAATCGCATAAGAATATGATAAAAACACCTCCTTCATGTTTTAACAGCAAGAAAAAGGGGGCAAAAAATATGAATGTAAGGTTTCAGCATAGGCAACAGAAGCGTGTAAATACTCCGGTCTGTCGGGGGTTCGTTCACGGAAAAAAAAGGATAAAAAAACCAACAAAAAATTCAAATCTTTGAAGTCTGGTACTGCAAGTTAAGAGGATAAAAAAAAATATCAATCTGCACCTGCCAGAATCCTACCGGTGATAGCGATTAAGACAATTAAAAAAAATAAAAATAAAATCCAGTTTATTTAATCCGTGGAATCAAGAAACCAAAAAAATTCCTTCATTCACTATCTCGAAAGGCTTTAAAAAACAGAAACTAAAGTAAGCGTATAATCCTGTAAAGAATTCAGAAAGTTTGTGAAGCAATGCAAGAAGATTATGAAACGCAAAGGAAGAACGCGGTTGTTGATTAATGAAGCGAATGAGTTAAAGAAAAAGTGAGAATGAAAAGACGAATTGAGTTAAACTGGGTGCGATGAAATGAAATGGTTGTTCGTGAGTGTTAGTGAAAGTTAGTTACCTCGGGTGGAAGAGAAATGGCTTCGAAGTCCACCGACACCGAATCCGCCATTTCGCTCTCAATAGCGTTGTGAATGTGTAACCACTCACACTCCATTCCCGTCTTTCCCCTGATTCTTGGTTTTATAGTTAGTTCTCAGCGCTGGCATGCGTCAATTTCTCTCTCTCCATTTTGTGCTTGTCTCGCACGAGTCACCGACGCTCATCCCCGTGCCAAATTCAATTCAAGCCACACCAGCGCTCCGCATTAACACTCCCTTACTTAACCCCACACCCTGCTTCGCTTAACCATGGTTCCCAAGCCGACACTTTTTCCTTCACATTTTTTCTCCCTCCCTTTTTTAAAATTAATAACTAACATATTTCCTTTTCATTAAAATTGCCACTGTCACCTCACACGGACCCCCTTTTCCATTTTTAATTTCCTCTTTCCGTCTTTCATCACAGCCTTTAAATTATTTCTCTTTTCAAATTAAAATCTCCAATTATTCATAAATGGATATTTTCAAATATAAAAGTAAAAGTTTGAAAAAATTTGCTAAGCATGTTTATAAAATAATATATAGCTAAATTTTAAAAAAAAATTGTTTTAAGTGAATTTTGTTACAAAAATAAACATACAATTCATTATTAGTTTTTCGTCACGTGTCAAATTTTATAAATTAAATGTGATTTTCACAAACATCTTATAAATAAAGATGTTATAAATTTGTAAGAATGAAAAGAAATATAAAAAATACTTAAATTAAATGATAATTTTAAAAATAAAAATAGCTGAATGTAAATTATTGGAGTATAAAGGTTGTGATTGAGAATAAATGTACTAACCTAACTATTTTGTCTTAATATTTAGGTAGATGTTTACCTGTTCCAACATTATTATATAATAGAAAACACAAATTCTAGCTAATTATAATTTTCATTCCACATTTGTTGTTGAAAGTTTGATAATTGGTCCACTGTTGGTTATTTGTATTTAATCTTTACTACCAGCGACATTCTAATCTTCATATAGATAAGTTAAATTCTTATAGGTAAATGAGAGGACAAATTGATTAAGTTCTTCTTATAAAAATATAATATTTATCTTAAAATTAGTTTATATTATTTTTAACCGATGTTATAACTTTTATGATTACTCATTCTCTTTTGACAATTTTCGATATTTAATTTATAAAAAATATTTTACAGAAGAATGAGTTTAAAACCTCAATTAAGAGTTCTTTTTCATGATTTGGAAATCTATAAGAAAAATACGATCAATTTTATGATTAAAATTAATTTATGCACTAAAATAATAATAATAATAATAATAATGTATTTTAATTAAAAAATGGTTTCAGTATTTCTAATAATAGCCCAACGGATGCTTCATGTTATATGCTTTGTAGCTGTATGTTAGACTTAATTCATGAATTTAATAATATGGTCATAATGTATATCTTTGCAATATTCCAAAAATGTTAGAGGATTGTCTTTATTTCAATAACTATATATATTATAAAAGTATTTTTTTATTTAAACAAAATAAACTATCTTAAAGCAACATTTAAAATATTAATTTTGAAGATACATCATTTTCCAAAAGTTTTTCAACACAATTTTTTAGTATTATATCTAAAAATATCAAAACATAAGTCAAATAATTATTAAAAGATTTTAAAGTGCCTTTCTCATAATCCACATCTATAATACATTTAGGTTTGTAGTGCTAAAGAAATATAATATGTCAAGTAGACACAATTTTTTATTTTCATGATTTACATATTCTTTTATTTTTATGTCAAATAAAATTATTTTTTATTGTGAATAATAAAGAATAATTTGTATTTCTTCAATTTATTTAATCAATGTAAATATTTGTAATCAACTTAAAATATATTGAAATATTTATAAACTATTACTAGAATAATAATATACTAATTAAATATATTTTTATACTTTTCAATATTTAATTTTTTGGATGTATTTTTTAATGTTTATTATTAAATTATTAATTAAACCAAAATTCAAATAAGAAGTTTATTAAAGCAGAAGATCTTAATTTCTTTTGCATATTGTATCCAGTTAACAATCACATATTTAATTATTTATTAAAATTTTATTGACTAACTTAAATGTCATTATTTTTATATTAATAAAAAAGGTTATACATTAGTTATAATATGAAAATAAGTTGTCAAGTTCATAAAAATAGAAGATTTGTGAGAGTTAAAATATATGCAGTCCGCATGAAATAAGAAATGTGTTATATTATATTAATTTGTAATGGTATTAAATATTTTTTTAGTTTTTAAAAATGGGAACATTATATTTTTTATCCAACAATTGTATATCTTTATTTTATAGTTTTTCAAAATTGTGTAATGTTATCTATAGTTATTAAAGTTAGATATAATGTTAGTACCTTTCATGGTATTGGAAATGATTGCCTAACTAATATTTGTTATATAATTTTATTGAACAACATATTATTATTTAAAGCATATTAAAGACTGGATTATGTTTTTAATCTTTAAAATTGGAGTATTGTTTCTTTTAATTTTGTAATTAAAATTTATTTTTTTAGTTCTCTAATTGTACAACATATTATCTTCGTATTTAGGGTTAGATGATTTAGTGACCCGTTCTTTTTATGTCATAATTTTATTTAAATTATCAATTAACTCGTACATTTCATAGCATTTTTTACTTCAATATCACATTTCAAAATTGTAGTTAAGCATGCAATAACCTCACTGCGAACCAAAATATATAATATTTATGTTTTATAATGAAACTCTATCGTGTTACTTCATGACACTCTTTCTTCATGTTCTCTATAAAGTGAAGTAGCATTGTCTCAAAAAGGTGTTTATTTAAGCACTTCACGGTTGTCTTAAATAGGTTGTCTTTTTTTAACAAATATCTTGATCAAGAGGGAGATCAAGTAAAAGATTAACATCATCAACCTATTAGAGACTGAAGTTAGTTGTAAGATCAATATTATATTTTAAAATGAGTTAGAAATTATGTCTACAAATAGAAGTTAGACATTCATTTTTAAGTTCATTATAAAATCTTTAGTTTAATGAAAAAAAAATATATGTTTTGATTGACTAAACAAGATGTTATACTCGTAGATTTCCTATCAAATTGAGGTCCTGCAAAGATGGCGCAATGTATATTTGATTGGACTAATTGAATTTTGGTTTTGCTAAGTAGTTTTATCTTTGTTGTTATTTTACTATTTTCTCTTCTTGTATGAATGGTCAAAAAGGAAGTGTTCTCAATGTAGGGTGGAGTTTTAAAAGTTTGTTGGATCATTTAGATTTTTATAAATGATTTTTAAGCATTTGTTTAGATAAAAGCATGCACCAATTTAGGTAAGGGGAACTATAATAATACAATGTTGCATGTAGGTAGTTGTTTGACAAATAGAGTATATGTGTGTCGAATGAATGATTAAATAACAATATAGAATAATATAGTGTTATTATTGTGGTTGTAAGCATATATTTATTTTATTTTTTAGCCCATTCATATGAATGGGAGAAAAACTCTTCTATATTTTGAAAAATTAGGAAAAACATTGGTTTGAGCTACGTTGGTATTCTTTTGGTCAGATATCGCTTGAGTGATGTGTTATCGCTTAGGCAAGGCCCAAGTAATGTGCATTAACCATCTTACATTTCTTATCTAATGTGTTGGTCGCTCAAGCGACGTGTTGCATAATAACTGAAGCGATGACTTGCCGCTTGAGTAAGAAAGAGGTGAGGAGATTCTCTCTCCTCTAGAAACTTATTGTCAAGCATTGGTGAGGATGCTCAAATGATATGGTTGGTGGCCCAAGTGTGGTTTCCAAACATTTGTGCAAGAGGTGAGACAATGTATATGTCTCACTTTGTAGTACATGACACATGTCACTACGTGTGGTGATATGTGATGCATGTGACTAGTGCTCAAGTTGGTTTGGCCCTCAAGTGTCCTATGATGGTGAAGTTTTCTTCTATAACTAATTGGATTTCTTCAAACAATGTGGTAGTCGCTCAAGTATTGGCCTTAACACTTTAGCATTGAGACGATCGTTGGAACACAAAAAAAAACTTAGGAGGGTGTTGTTATTGGGTTGCATATCGCTCAAGTAGTAGGTGTGTTATTGAAACGAAATGGGTGTTATCTTGTTTATGGTGATGAGTGATAACTGCCAAATTTCAGTAATATTTCATATTAAAATATGGGCACTTATGAGTATTAATTGCTAAAATAAGTATAAAATAATCCATAATTTATGAATTTACACATTTTTACATATTTGATTATTTTAATTTGAATAGGAACAATTTATTCCTAAATTTAGTGTTAATTTCATAATTCTAGGGGAGAATGGAATTGATTGGGCAGAAGGAGAATATATAAAGCTAAAAAGGAAAAGTTGGAATGCATCAACACTCACCAAGCTGCCAAAACGCACAAAAGAGTCATCTCACCACCGAGGGAGCTCTCTCAAGCAAGCCCATTCTCGCTTAAGCGAGAATCCACTTAAGCCCACGAAAATTAGGTTAAATAGGGGGCTTGAGGCACAACCCTAGACGTGCAAGATTGAAAGGAAAACACCATTGAGTGACTTGTAACCCAATTGGGAGAATAGGATGTGTGAGAAACATTAGAGGAGACAGTCGTCAAGGAGAAACATCCTGAATCTTCTTTTCATGTCATCCTTGCATGCAATAGTCATCATCAGTGGTTAATTCTACCATTTGAGATTGAGAGTAATTTGTTCAAACTCTTATGTATTGAGGTGATATCTGAATATAATATTTTGTTCTTGATTGATTATTGGTATTATTGTTTTGCTTCTAATTCTTGATCTCAAATCTTAAATTTGACTGAAAAGTATTTGTAGGGTTATGACCTAATCAATAATACTTAACATATTTGAGTGTTAGGAATAAACTTGAAATGTTAATTGCTATTAATGTTTGATCTGAATATTAGGTTGTTTTTATAAATATGCGAGGAATCGATATTTAGGAAGCATCTTAATAATTTTATATGCGATGAATCGATATAAATAAATTTTATACGGGCATCAATATCAATCAAAGGACATAATGTTACCATGCCAATCAAAATACAAAATACAGAAGAGTGAGAAAGATGAAACTCAATCCCTATTTTTCTAAGTTGAAACAACAAATTTTTTGACTTGTTTTATGATTCATCATCGTCATCACAACAGTTTTCAACACACTTTTATTATTGTTTTATATTTAGCAAATATTTTACTTGATTATTCAATTGTTCCTTGTGGGTTTGATATCCGTCATTAGGGATACATTATTACTTCTGACAACATGGTGCATTTGTCGTAAAAAGTCATCAATGAGGTTTCTCAAGCGAGAGAAGCTCCCTCAAGCGACACTATGATGAGATGATGATGTTTGTTTATTAATGCTTTTATACATGTGTATGGATGATTTGATGTGTAAAAGGATGGGATTTTATTATATATGTTATGGGTAGATATATAACTAACATTGAGATGCATGGCATGTTGTGTGAATGACATGTTCCCTTTTTGGGTGGCCCTTCTTGGATGATAGATCTTGTTAGATAAGTGTATACATGTGTGTGAACTAGTATATATATATATATATATATATATATATATATATATATATATATATATATATATATGTGTGTGTGTGTGTGTGTGTGTGTGTGTATAAAAGGTTTGACCTTGAATGGGTGATCCTAATTGAGTGGTTGCATGACCTTGATGAGATGAACGGATACCTAGGGTGCTATCATGCTTTAGGTGGTAGTGATAAACACTAACGATTATGGTTAGGGATGGCAACTAAGTGGAGTAGGTGCAAATTTCATTATCCTCATTTTCATTTCTAAAATAAAAATTCATTCTTATTATTATCCTCGTCTTCATCCTCATATATAATGGTATAAATTTTTTGTTGCATCCATGTTTCCACCAATTAATTAATGAATACATTTGTATCCACATCACATACATGCCCTCTCATTGTTCATATTACTAAGTGGACTTTAAGCTTAATTCAACCCCATAAAATCGGCTCATGAGGTTGAGGTTTGCACCCACTTATATACAATAAAATGTTCTAATCTCTAGTCGATGTGAGATCTCCAACAGTTCAAAATATTAATTAAATATTTTTAAAAAAAAATAGCAAAAAGATACATATTTTCTTTTTTCCAATATTAAATATCAATAAAAAAAATATACTTGCATAAATGTCAAATCACATTACCAAACAATAATTGGATAAATATTAAATAATTATAAAAAATTGAAAAATGTGTTAACTTGAGGAAAATGAGATTATACTTTCTTATTGTAATATATCGTTTGAACAAAATAAAAAAATAATCAAATGAACTAAAGCGTTAAAATGAATAGTTTTTTAACCGAAAAAAATTTATTAAAATGAAACAAAATTAAGGGTCAAAGTTTAGAGATAAAAAAAATCAATATTAGAAGGAAAAAAAACAATATTTACATAATTAAACTCAAATTAACTCATATTATAACAAGTAAAAAACATGTATTGAAGCTTATCTTGATTTATTAATTTGATCATTCACTCTTATTACACATTCTTTATTTATGTGTAAGAAGTTTTAGAAACATTTTAAAAAATGAAATAACATTAAATGAAGAGAGTAATTAATGTACTATTACTATAAAATGGAAAGGAAGATAATGTATGTGGACCAGCTCTAGCAGCACTGTGTTCATGGCAGAATGGCATGTGTGATTTATTTGGCTTAGGAAGCACAACCATCGTATCAATACACAGCTTCAAGCATTTCCAGTGCAAAGAGAGTAGTAGCAAAGGGAAAAGACACTAATTGAAGGAAACGAGCGTGTACTCTGTTGCATGGGATTTGTCTGCATTATAATATCTAAAATCTTGTAAAAACATCATTGAAAATTTTGATCAAATAATATATATAGGAGTGAATGGTCCATTGTAGAGTGAGAGAAAAGTGAGTAATAACTATCGAGAATTCCAAGAGCATGGTGCCGATCTCAGAGCAAGCAGATGCAGTTGCAGATTTCAATACGCTAGCCATTTACTTATTGCGAGTTGTGAGCATTTATTGAAACTCAATCCCAATGCCACTACTGCTTCCTGGAAACCACGTACACAACTTAGACGCCAAGTGTTCATAATATTTCTTCCAATTTTCCCTCTAGCTTCATTGCATTGTTTCTTGTTTAATTCCTTTTCTTTTAGAATCTCTGTTTCGTTTTTTCACGCATTTAGGATTTAGGGTTCATATGATCGTAGATAGTTTTTGAACTGGGAGATGATAAAGAAGAATGAAGAAGATGTTTGCGGAGAGAAGAGTTTAATTTAATCACTTCCAACGAAGGAAACGTAATAAAAAACTGTTACCCTGAAACAAAAACCATGTTTTAAGTCAACGCACCTTTGTACCCCGCACGTGGTTGAAAAGTGAAAGAACTTTTTGTAGACTTTGAAGCATGGTAATTGGGCTGGGCTTACTCAAAAGGAAGGGACCTTTTAGGGCCTTATTCGTTTTTGTTTAATCTTCTTTTCGCACATCTGTGACACTAATAATGTTAGTACATTAATGGATAAAATTATAATCTTCTAAATATAAATTAGATATGTTAATATATTTTATCAAAATATAGATATATTATAAGGTTAATTGAAAATATATTATATAGAGACTAAAATATGTATAAAAAAATGTTCAATGTTTAGATGACATGTCATTTAACCTTCTACCAGGAGTTATAAATAAAAATATTCTGGGTTGCATTCAACCTCGTAACTAAAAGAAACTACGTTGTAAATATTATTATTACTTTAATCTTTCATGTCTTTTCTATTCATTTTGTCTGTTTAATTTACTTTATGATTTATTTATATTGTGGAAGAGCAAAAAATAAATTTAAGGAGAAAAATGAAAAATAAGACTTGTTTGAATTAAGTGAGAGAGTGAAAATAAAAAGAAATAAAGAAAAATTTATAAAAATTTACTAGAGTATGATTGTTATTTATTTTACAATTTTATCTTTCTCGTTAAAATCAATTTAAAATAAAATATAATTATTTATTTGTATATGAAACTTGACATATAACTAAAATATTATTCCTGACTCAATTGAAAAAAAATATAATTTGTACATGAAACTTGATATATAATTAAAATATTATTCCTGACTCAATTGGAACAAAAATTACAGGATAAAAATGATTTTTAATAAAGTTAATAAAATTAAAATAGAATTAGTTGTAAAATGTTTAAGTAATTGTAAATTTTGTGAAACTATAAAATAATCTGAAACTAAAATTGATATAAAAGTTCAATAAATAATTAATATTAAATATAAAATTTTATAATAGAATATGATGGGAAAAAAAGTTAAATTATAATAATCAAGTAGAAAAAAAATCATATTATAACATTTGATATATTATAACATTTGATTAAAGAAGTATTCTCGTATAATTTTGTCAACTCAACTAAAAAACAACAAATTATTTAAAATTATCAATATATTTAAAAATATAAAAAAAATCATAAAATAAAGATATAATTAAAATTAAATTAATATTGTTAATATTATTATTATAAATTTATTTTGATTATTATTTTATTTATTTTTACTTCAAGGTAGTTACATCTACATTTATATGTATGCACTTAGTTTCTAAAATATTTTACCACTTTTTGATGGTCTTTTCTTTATTGAAGTTCTATTCCATTACATTAATACATTAAAATTGTGTCACTCATACATAATATTAATTAATTAATATATTTTGATGTTATATAATTTTAACAAAATTCGTCAAAAAATCATATATAATATCAATAAATTTATTTTGTTACAAATTTTTAATTAAAATCGTTTTTCATCATACACAACTTAACCCAATTTAGTAAAAAAATATTTTACTCAAATCAATAATAAAATTTAAAATTTTCCTTCCATTTTCCTACTTTAGCCGATTTATTCATTACCCATAAGCAAACATGTACGGGTGCCCACTTTAAAACTACCATCAATATTTATTATGGCTATTGGAATATATATATATATATAATAAGTCCAAGACGAAAATTTGAATATAAATAAGTTTATTTAATTTCAATAACATAATTTTAAATAAAGTTTATTTCTCCAAAACTTAAGTAAAAAATAATCTAACAAGTAAACTATATCAAGTAAAACAAAATAAATAAAAAATCCAACAACCTCTCATTAACCACTTAAGTTTCAATGAATCAGAATGGGAAAATTAGTTAATTAAAAACATCTTATTAACATAAATATTTAAATTTAAAAAATAATTTAATTATCTCGATATAAGAATATTTATGAAATTCGATGGTTATAGATACTTGTGGGGTTTGGTATCATGATATGTTAAAAATATATATACCATCTATTAACAACAAACAATACTAAACAAACATTTTAAATAATATAACAGTTGAAATGAAAGATTAAATTAAAAGTATTTTTAAAATATCAAAATAATATAAAAAAAAATAAACTTATTTTCTAGTATTTCCATTATTGTATTCTTGTTGATATATGAATTTTGGTTTATTTTTTCATATTTTTTATTTTTTTTAATAATATTTTTTTCATGTTTGGCAAATGATTGTTGTTACTTGAGGTGGGGTGTAAGTGATATGTCAAATTACATAGTGATGTTTGACATGAAATTTTTTATAAAAAATTTAAAATAAAAATTCTATGTAAACGTAATATTCTAAGGATAAAATGAAAATAAATATAAAAAATTGAAAGAACGTTTCTTTAGATAATATTTCAAATAAATAAAAAACTACTAATCTGTTAGGAAATAATTTAAAATCTGTTAGGAAATAATTTAATAAGAAGATATAAAGAATGGATCAATGGTTATTAAACCAGTCGTAATCTAAAAAATATTTTATACATTAGTGATAAATTTATGTACAATTTTGACTGCCGTTCATCCATTTTTGTAATAAGTTCAATTTATTTATGCATTAAGTATAATTTTGATAATTTGACATTGTTATCTCTTGCTTTCTTGTCAAAAATATAATTTATAAGTAATAATGTTTTATTTATAAAAAATGTATTTAAGATTGGACATAAATGTGACTTTAATTGGATCATAAAAAGTTAGTTATACATCAAACTAAAAATAATCAATTCAACTATTTTTTTTTACTTAAATTTTTTTAATTCGATTTGATCTACTTTAGATTGGTATGTTAAGTATATTTTATTGAAGTATATTTTATTTTTCTATCTTATTATATATATATATATATATATATATATATATATATTGCAATACGAAATAAATTGACTAGAATAATTTATTTATAGTAGCACAATTAAATATTCACTTATGTGATCAAGTATTACCCATAATTATAAAGTAATATTATAAAGACACTAAGTAAGTGAAAATCAAAGCATTACAAATCAACTAACATCCAATCCAACTTAATTCGCATCTAAAATGTATATTTTTTTCAATCTAACTCAATTTGAACCTATAATATGAGTCAAGTTAAATCATGAGTTTGAATTCATTTTAACGTCTCAAACTCATTATAACCAATATTAATTTTTTTTTATCATTATTTAGTTTACGTTTGATAACTGTCGTTTTGCGGTCAAATTATAATGATTTTAACATAGATTTGTCTAGAGATATGATAGTATAATTGTGGTCAAAGGACCTCAAATCATTTCCCAACGAATCCAATAGTTAAATTAACAAATCATTGTTTTAAATCTATCTGCAAGCAATAAAAGTTATAAATAACAATAATGATAAAAAAAAGGTTTGAGATAATTGTGCAGGAAAATATAAAAGAGATCAAAACAACAAATAAAAAGTCGTTGATCCCAAGTTCTTCCACCATTGAATTTGTCGCGGGTTCTCTAAAGATTAATCTTTTCTCAATAATTTTTACCCGGTTATCATCATGCAGAAAAAAATTTAAAGCAAAATACATTCCCATTAATAATTAAAGTGATGATTTTATGATATTAGGTGGCATTTGGGTTAGATCAAGCAATATCTGAACAAAAAAGTTAGCAATAGCTTTTGTACTAACAAAGCATACCCTATGTTAAAGTTAATCATATATCATTTACCAACTAAGAGGCTAGAAAGAATATTAAACATAATGGGTAACTTTCCCATTTTACTATAGAATATGAATGATGTTGAATTCACCTATATAACTCTACATTTATAATAGATGAATGTATTAAACATGTAATTTGAATCACTCATTTTCCTTGTCATTAAGACATGAACACAACAAGTATGGTCAAAACTTGTATATACAAGAGGACAATAGAAATAAAGTTAATTATCAAAGACATTTTGTACTTATGCTTGTGATAGATGAAGATATTTAATAATACAAAAGGAAACATAATTAGGAAATATGCGCTAATGGCTATGAATCAACAACATGAAATAACATGATATTACTCTCAATATAAAATCTTAGGACAATAATGAGATTAAAACTTTGACACCACTTGACGAAAAAGTTAAGAAAAGACACATTAAGAAAATATTAATCAATAAGTCATGAATCAACCACATAAATATAACATCATACTCAACTCTAAACTTTAAGGCAATAGTAAGCAAAAGACTTTAATACCATTCAATGGGAATTTTAAAGCCAAAAACACTAAGTAGACAATGTTCAAATTATAACTTTTAAGTAATGTGAGATTTGAACTCACACTTAAACACTTAATCCAAAACCTTGTGTTTGCGATTCTTTTTTTATTATATATATTACTTATTACTCATTTATATATAACGTGAGCTTTTAACTCACTTAAACATTAAAATAAAGACGAGTGAAGACAATTATCAAATATATGATTACCATTTCTTAAAAAAGAAAAAAAAAACACACAAAATACATACCCACCAAAAGATTATCTATATTTTTCTCCTATATAAATTTTAAGTGTATGATGAAAATGTGGAAATGGTATTTACTTTTAGGAAAAAAAATATTGGAAAAGACGGAACTAGAAGTCAATACAAAGAATGTAAATTTTACAAACATATAGTAGAAAATATATCATGTAATAAATATTGTATGAACATGAACATGAGTTAACTAGTTTTAGAGTACAATAAGGAAGGAGTGACGTTCAAACCCTTATATGATTTCTTCAGAGGAGGGAATAAGTCCTACATCCCCTTTACTACATGGATAGCTTATTGCTAAGGTAGTGTAAATAAAATATTAGGTAAAATTTGTAACTCAACTTGTTTTGATTCAATGCATGAGTGTATGAATTTCGGAAAAAAAATGTTAAATTTTCTCTATTTATAGAATTTTAGTCCTTGCATAATATTGAACCGATCTCATCCTTCCTTTTTATGTTGTCTTTCTAGTGTTTTTTAACTTATTTAATGAGGAAAAAAATTTCATACATATATCTTTTTTTGCTTTTAGAAGAAACAATAAACATTTTGTGACTTTCCCATCCCATTTTTGCCCAAATTAATATAGCATTCCTATTATTTCTTTTTCTTTTTTTGAAAAACCAACGTACAATTTTCCATCTTACCATACAATCATACAAAAGACTTTCATCTCTCGTCCAAAAATCAAGAAATTCGCCCAAATTTTTTTAATAGAATTTTGTCATTACTTCTCCTATACTATGTTATCAAAACTAGCCTAAGAATTATTTAAGAATTCAAACTTACACATACTTGAAGCATGACATTACAAGTTATTACTCTAATACTCAATTAAGATTGTTTCAATCCTTTTCTAATATAGTCAATATTCTTTTATAATACTAAACTCATACTTTTCCCAACCTAGTTTCGTCCAACACCACCTTATAAACATCTAAAACCAAATAAATTATAGATATTATCACTATAATAAAATAGTTTTTTAGCATCAACTAGTCGATGCTAACTAACAAAGACCGACGTTAATTAATCAATAATGTCGAATTTGCATCACGACTCTAACATTATTAATGCTAATTTATTGTCATCGATTTTTAAAATTTTTTAAGTAGAATCGATTTAGTCGATGCTAATTTATCATTACATTTAAAATATTATAGATACTTACCAAATTATACTTTGTAGCAAGTCTCTTTAAGTAATTATTATTTTATGATTATAAAGTTTTTTTTTTTAATCTCATAGTATTGAAGTGTTGGAAACCTAAACAATTTAAATAATTAAAATTATATAAAAAATGAGATAGAAATACGGATAATTAAATATTAAGCATAAAAATTAGTATAAAAAATACAAGTAACCAAATAAATCACACATGATTTGTATGAAGGAAGTAGTAAGAAGTAAAATGATTAAAGTAGTGAATTTGAATGGTTATTTAATAACAAATTAAATAATAGTAATTTGGAAAAAATTAGGAATGAAGCTGAAATGGGGCCACGTAGCTTGGTAGGGAGTTGCGTCAACGATGTCTCTTCCATTTTCCGAAAAATAGAAAAAGGTTTGGGTGGGGGCGTAAACAGAGAGTCCTCAAAGAAACCTGGGTGCGATTCATTCGGTCACAGCAACACACATACAAAGCATCACTATGGCTCTTCTCACTCGAGCCTCCTCACGCTTCCATCAACTGCACTCCCATCAACGGGCACTCTCCCTCCACACAACGCTCCCAACTCTCAACGCATCCACATCCACACCCACGCCCACGCCATATGCTCCGCCACCGCCTCCCTCCGCTTCCTCTCCCGTCGGCGTCTCCAAGTCGGCGGAGTTCGTCATCTCCAAGGTCGACGATCTCATGAACTGGGCCCGCCGCGGCTCCATCTGGCCCATGACCTTCGGCCTTGCCTGCTGCGCCGTCGAAATGATGCACACCGGCGCCGCCCGCTATGATCTCGATCGCTTCGGCATCATTTTCAGGCCCAGCCCTCGCCAGTCTGACTGCATGATCGTCGCAGGCACTCTCACCAACAAGATGGCTCCCGCTCTTCGAAAGTAAGTCCTCTATCCCTTTTTCTAGGGTTTTTACTTCCCCTAATCTATTTTCCACTTTGTTGCTCTCCCCACTAGATTAGAAATCATATCATATGCCTTGCCTGATGCACTGATTTGCTTTGTGTCTGACATATTGCATGGTTGAGTATTCAATTTGACTTGATATGGTGTCTATGCTTTCGCGTCTTTGTTTGAATGCTGTTATATATATGTTGGAGAGTTTTAAAGATAATTTGTGTTCGGTTTTCAAGAAGTCCTTTATTTTAGGATTTCTGTGACTAAATTGGATTTCGGGGAGATTTAATCTGGCCAATGATGATGTGTTTTGTCTGTTTTAATTGACTCTTGTTTTGGTGTTGTAACCTTAGTTTTTTTTAGCTTAGTGTTAGAAATCTGGTACCAGGATACACTAGCTGTAGTCTGTAGGCTCTTTAAGGGACTTGCTTTCTACCTTCCCAATCCTCACTTGATTCCTGCCTTCACCTGGCATGTGCGCAGGTTATTGGTTGTTGCAAACTTATAATCCATATCCCCAGAGTGATTTCCCATTTACATTTATTTGCCCCATTGCTTTCACTTGCTTCTAATTCCTTGCTACCCTTGCCTTTCTTCCTCACATACACCTAATTAATAGGTCGTGGCTAATAGACTCTTCTCGTCGTGATTAAATGTTGTTATAGAAATCACTTTGATTGAACGATATTGCTTGTCAAAAGAGGTTCTTGTGGGGATAATGGTTGTCTTGCATTGGGTGAGAGGTGTGAACAGTCTGAGTCATGCCATGTGTTATGGTCCAAAGTTTAAATGACCTCAAATCATAGCATACAAGTTGAGTTCTATTGTTCATCATCATCATGACAGACTTATTTATAAGTCCTGGTTAGTTATCAATTATCTTCTAAATTTCAAGTAATATAATTTAATCCTTAACTAATATTATTTAATGCTTAACTAATATTATTTAAGCCTCTTCAACTGATTTCAAGTACCACAAAAAAAATACAGTGTTATCTCTTATCTTCTAAATCTTAACTAATATTATTTAAGCCTTAAAATTCTCCTCAACCTTATTTCAAGTACCACAAAAAGATATTCCTTTATTTTTGCTAAGATTCTAGGAAATTTTATTCAATAGGCCCTATAAGAAACTCTTTAGATAAATTATATTTCCTTTTAATTGGAGATATCAGTACACAGCCCCCAGCCAAGTAGGCGAAGATGTTTATCCTAAGAAAAACTCAAAAATAAATCACGATGTAAGTTAATTATATTCCCTTTTAATAGGAGATAACGACAGCCTCCCAGCCGCAAGCCGAATAAACAAGGCGAAGAGGTTTATACACCAAAAAACCAAGAAATAAATCACGATGTAAGTTGTGCATAATTTGTTTATGGTTGTGTACGAAAACATTAGATTTTGGCAGATACAACACTAAAAAAAATGTTAAGTTCCTTTTAGGCACGTGAAAATATTGAAATTTGATGCCTAAAAATATAGGGAAAGATTAGTACCTTGATAAATCAGCCTTTAGCTTTCGCGTAGTTCATTTTGATCATTTAGTTGCTTGACGTTCATTGTTTCGTTGCTTCCATGGTCGAGTTTTAATCGATTTACTCAGTTTGTGGTCAGCCTTAGTTTACTTCTAAGGTTGGAATCTAGCCGAGCTTGACCAGTTCAGTCGATGGTCAATCTTAGTTTATTTTTAAGGCTGGAATCTTGCTGAGCTAGACCCGTTCAGTCGATGATCAATCTTAGTTTATTTCTAAGGATGGAATCTAATTGAGTTAGACCCATTCAATCGATGATCAACCTTTGTTTATTTCTAAGTTGGAATCTAGCTGAGCCAGACCTGTTCAATCGATGGTCAACCTTAGTTTATTTCTAAGACTGGAATCTAGCTGAGCTAGACCCGTTCAGTCGATGGTCAACTTTAGTTTATTTCTAAGACTGGAATCTAGCCGAGGTAGACCCGTTCAGTCAATGGTCAACCTTAGTTTATTTCTAAGGATGGAATCTAACCAAGCTAGACTCGTTCAGTCGATGGTCAACCTTAGTTTATTCTAAGGTTGGAATCTAGCTGAGCTAGACCTGTTCAGTAGATGGTCAACCTTAGTTTATTTCTAAGGCTGGAATCTAGCCGAGTTAGACTAGTGGAGTTGATGGGGATAATGGTTGTCTTGCATTGAGTGAGAGGTGTGAACAGGACGAGTCATGGCATGTTACTATAAAGTATAAAAATGGTTTTAAGTTGCTTTAGTTGTTTTGGAAAAGGTGTACTAGAGTATGCCAGTTTCACTTGATAACCTTTATACTATGTTATAATACATATTCTTGGTTGCTTGTCATTATCTATTAGTATGTCATGATGAGTTTCCCCAAGCAGCTTAATTGAACACTAATTCTATAAGCTTTTATCAACGAGGATTTTTTTTTTGTTTTTCCAAAGCTGGGAATTTTTTTAGGAACTAGAAGCCTAAGCTAGAGCCGAAATAGCCACTTCCAAAATAGGCATCACTTGGGCCAGAGTCTCTTGCAGCCAATATATTTTAAGTAATTGAAACGCAAGAGATGCTAATTTTCCAGTTACTAACACATCTTCTGACCAGGATGAGTGTATTTGGGAGTCTGTCTGCATGAGATGATTGCAATCCTGATCAGACAATGAAAGTAAGAATCGTGAAACATTTCCTCCATGAATGAAAAGGATCAAGACTTCCTGTTTCAAACACTACATGAGAACTTATGTCATATTTTTCATAACTGCTTGGTATAAGCTTAAAAAAGAAGTTTATGGGAGTTACAAGTTGTTTTCATTTGCTCAAGTAAACTCTGGATAAGTTTTCCCCAATGTCTCCCCACGCAAGTTCTGTTTTTGAACATTATGTAACGCCGAAATTTTTTGCAGGGTTTATGACCAGATGCCTGAACCTAGATGGGTCATTTCAATGGGAAGTTGTGCTAACGGCGGAGGTTACTACCACTACTCTTACTCCGTGGTTCGAGGATGTGACAGGATTGTTCCCGTTGACATATATATTCCAGGCTGTCCTCCAACTGCTGAGGCTTTGTTGTATGGACTCCTCCAGCTGCAGAAAAAGATCAGTAGGCGCAAAGACTTCCTCCATTGGTGGACAAAGTGAGGTCGACTAGCTTATTTCTTGGCAGCCAAACTACTTTACAATAAGCAAATTCATGGTATTATTTTACCTTGATAAGAAGTGCCCATGTTTGATGGAAATTGTGTCGATACATTACCTTATCACAGTTTCTGAATGTTCTATGTACTCTTTTTATGGGGGCTTCGGCTCCCCTTTAATTTTTTATCTGTTGCTTCATCTGTACCCGAGAGAAAACTGTTTGTGAGAAACTCATGTTTGGTTTGTAAGTTACTGTTTTTACGTTGGACCAATTGCCCTTTCGAATGGCTCCTGGTGTTCCAATAAATAATTTTGAACTTATGGTTTCATCCTAACTTGTACCTTCCGCACACTCTCTCTCCTCAATCCACCCCACTTTAACTATAAAATATAATAGGAGTATTCAAATGTTTGACGCACTCACATGTTTATGCTTGATTTATTTTATCAATTTTGTTTTTGCCATTGGAAGTTTAATTATATGAGCCACACTAAAGGACTATGACCGGCAATTTTCACAAAGCTTTGACTTGTGAGAAAAACTTAGTTCTCGTTTATATTTTTCTCTATAATTTTCAAAGAATGGTTATGATTTTTATATAGGATTTGTCAGAGGAAAGACTTTTTCTTTCTAAATCAACAATGATATTATTTAAAGGACTTTTTCTTTTTTAGTGGAATGATCATTTGATACATAATCATTGTAAACTGTTTATGATAAAATTAATCATGTAAAAGTATTTTATTAATATTTGCATATATTTTATAATTCATTATGTTTTAAAAAATCTATTTTTATTAACATTTACGTATATTTATAATTAATTATGTTTTAACATAAACAAAGACATGGTCTACTATATTGTTAATTTTGTTAATATTTATATTTTTAGTAAAATGACTTATTAAAATAATTAATAAAATTAAATAAATCATTGATAATAAATACTACATTTCATTTTTTTACATTTTTCTTTGATTCAAAATGATTTTAATTTCTATTTTTAAAAAAAATGACTCATTTACTTTTCACCATTCAATTAACATATAATTCAAACAAAACATATATATTTGAATTATACTAATTTTAATATTAATAAAATATAACATGTTTGTGATGCCACCATTACTTGTTTGGTTTAGTGAAGGGAAATAAAAGAGAAAAGGTATGATAAAAGATAAGTAAAACAAAAAAGAAAGAATGTTTAGTTATTTGATTTGGGAAAAACAGATAAAAAATAAAGTTGATGAAAATATACAAAGAGCTCCTGGTTTTAATGAATGATGAAGACTAAATTTGAAGAAGTTATAAAATTAAGATATGCAGGTTGAGATTTGTTTTTTCAACCCAGTGAAAAGTTAAAACATAAGGTTAAATTCGTCATTTTACAAATCTACTTTCCTCACAGTTTTCTTACACAAAATGACAAAAATTCCAGCCACGTAGTGCGCCAAAACTAGGGCAATCAATTCCTGCATTATAATATTTTCAATATTCTTTCAAGTGAAATGTATAATACACTAACAAATTTATGAACTACGCGTTTATTAAAATTATTAAAAAATATATTTTAAAAAAATCAAATAACATCCTAAATGTATTATTTATTATTGGTTTTTAATTATTGTTAACTATTTTACAATATTTTTATTGTAAAATAATGTTTCTGAAATAATTTAAATGATATTATAGAATACTTATTCCGTAAACTTAAAATTCAAAATCTTCCAAAAATGCTTTAATTTTTTTAAAACCTATGGAAAAAACTTTTTTCTTGTAGTATTATCATCGTAATTAATCTCTCAATTTTGACTAATATGTATGTAATATTAACAATAACAATAAATTTCCTTAAAAAAGTAACAAAATAAATATCAATAGCAAAAAATTATAATAATCAAATGAAGAAACAATAATACTAATAATGTTTTTAAAATTAAATGTTTTTTCCATTTATTTTCTTTATTTTTGTTTTCAGTCTATTTATAATGCATTTCTGTCTGGTAAACTATTTTATTTTCATTTTATTTATTATTTAATCTTCTTCTTTTATCTTTTTTGAATCTCATTTATTTTTATTTCCTCTATTTCATTCCTATTTCCCGGGCAAACCCTGATTCTCTAATAGAAGTATGTTACTTTTATTTCCATTAGTCAAAATAAATTTCCTTAAAAAAGTAACAAAATAAATATCAATAGCAAAAAATTATAATAATCAAATGAAGAAACAATAATACTAATAATGTTTTTAAAATTAAATGCTTTTTCCATTTATTTTCTTTATTTTTGTTTTCAGTCTATTTATAATGCATTTCTGTCTGGTAAACTATTTTATTTTCATTTTATTTATTATTTAATCTTCTTCTTTTATCTTTTTTGAATCTCATTTATTTTTATTTCCTCTATTTCATTCCTATTTCCCGGGCAAACCCTGATTCTCTAATAGAAGTATGTTACTTTTATTTCCATTAGTCAATACTTAATTCGATCAAAGTTAACTTATAAGTATATTGGTTTCTTCAATAGTACTTATTAACATGTTTAATGATAACTTTGGTATTTGTAAATGCACCAGTCTTTTGAATTACATTGAGAAATTGATAACATATTTGGTAAAGTGTTAGTAAAATAAATACTTTTGTATGGATTTGATAAATAAGTAATTCCCAGTTTATTTTAATAAATCTTACTTTCTTAATTTTTTTTTATTTAAAATCATTATTTTTAAGTTTAAATATTTTCACTTATAAATTGACCAAACTTGGACAACAAAACAGTAAAATAAAGGAAACAAACGGGCTTAATTTAACTTATTTATAATCCTTTATTATATATTTTAAGTTTTAGTTATTATTTTAAAAGAAAAAAAATCATTTCAGTCAAAAATATTTTTTTGAATGGAGTGTTTTATTTAAATTTTGAAAGCATTTAACAATATAACATTCCTTTTTAAGACAATTTTTGTGTGTTAAAATTTTTAAAAACTATACAATATGAGTGAGCTTAGTTATTATTTACACAATTTTGAGTTTTTAAAACAAACTTTAAACTGTAAGAAATAGTTTTTTTTAAGCGTGTTTTAATTTTTATTTTACACTTCCAGCTGAAAAAATTAGTACTTTAGTGCACGCGATGAAGAATAAATATTTTTGAAACAATAGAAAATAATTTTTGTTTTTGAATAAGATTGAGGTCTAAAGAACTATTGAGATCACTTTTCTCTCTCTTAGTTGGTCGCTCGGATTACACTTCAACTTTCCTCCTTACAGACTCCTTACTCCTTCTCACTCGTCTTACCTCTTGGTTTTCTCGTAGTCCAGACTCGGATGGTACCTGTAAAAGAGACTTTGATGCTCAAGTCAGTAAAGGTATTCAGCGCTTGGTTGTCAGAGCATTGTATACGATGACGTACCAGTAAAAGACACTCTGACGCTCGATATTATTTTAATGGTTTTTTCTTATTGGGTCAGATTAGAGAGTTTGACCATGTTTAGGAATACATTACCTAGCTCTTAATCGTGGATTAACTTCACTGGCTCTACTTAAGTGTAATTGGATTTGAGTTGTCGGTCAGCCCATTGATGGGGACCTTATCCTCGGTCGGCCTGATGATGAGGATCGAGACATGTGGTCAGTCGTACGACCCTCACCGATACACTTGCCCCCAAGATCGAAGATGATTAATCCGAAGAGTCGAGAATTATGTGGCGATCAAGCTTCCCAAGGTACGACGTGACGATTGGGCTTCTCGAGGCTTGACGTGATGTCTGACGACACGTTAATGGATGATGTGACATGCATTAATGAGAGTTTTTAGGCGTCAATCGACGAAGACCGTTGGATCGAGGAGATCTAATGGTTAGGATGGTTGTGACAATTCGTCTCTTGAGACCCTCACGAGCTATAAATAGTGGTCCCAACAATATCGACTAAGTTTGTTTGTGACTGTTTTATGGTTTCGACAGGGTATGCCAGTTAGGGCTACGTCTTTGGCCGAACCGAGACTTCAAGGTGTCGGTTGGGTATGCCAGTTAAGGTTGTGTCCTTGACCGCACCAAGTCTTTATGGTGTCAACAGGGTATGTCGGTTAGAACTACATCCTTAACTGAACTGAGTCTTGTAGGTATCGGTAGGGTATGCCTATTAGGGCTATATCCTTGACCGAACCAAGTCTTATAGGTATCGGTAGGGTATGCCGGTTAGGGTTCCATCCTTGACCGAACCGAGCTTTCTAGGCATCGGTAGGATATGCCAGTTAGGGCTACATCATTGACTGAACCAAGTCTTTTAGGTATTGCTAAGGTATGCCGGTTAGGGCTACATCCTTGACTGAACCGAGCATTGAGAGATGCATGAATTTGACTTAAAATTGCACAGAATGGAAGATAAATATCTCGTTAAAACCTGTCCCACCAAAAACCCTCCTTAGGGAAAAAAGGTCGGGTGAGGTAAAAGTGCACAAGTTTTATTGCTTGTTTAACTATAATAAAACTTGAGGTGTGTGACATTCCACGTCCTTCGTACAATTTTTTCTGATAACCACTCTAAGTGGTACGCCCCCCCAACTGCAACCTCTCATACCTGAAAATGGTCGTCCCAATTAGATGAGAACTTGTCATCATTATTCCTTGCTTCGCTTCTCATTCTGCATACAAGATCTCCCTTTTGAAAGCTACTCGGTCGGACCTTTATGTTGTACTGCCTTGCCACTTAAAGATTGCACGTGGTCTCACGGATTTTGCTCTTGTCGCGGAGCTCGTTTAACATATCAAACAGTTTCCTTCGAATGGTAGGCTCGCTGATAGTTGTCGTTTTGCTGTCAAATTAATATGATTCTAGCGTAAACTTGTCTAACACTAGAGAGATGATAATATAATTGTGGTCAGATGACCCCAAGTCGTCTCCCAATGAATCCAATAGTAAAATCAGTAGATCAGTGTTTAGAATCTACCTGCAAGCAATAAAAGTTAGCAACAACAATAATAATAAAAAGGGGGTTAAGATAGTTATGTATGCAATATAAAAGATATTTGAAACAACAAATAAAAAGCGGTTGATCCCAAGTTCTTCCACCATTGAATTCTTCACAAGTTCTCTAAAGATTAATTTTTTCTTAATCCTCCAACAGAGTTAATATGATTCTAGCGTAGACTTGTCTAACACTATAGAGATGATAGTATAATTGTGGTCAGATGACCCCAAGTCGTCTCCCAATGAATCCAATAGTAAAATCAGTAGATCAGTGTTTAGAATCTACCTGCAAGCAATAAAAGTTAGCAACAACAATAATAATAAAAAGGGGTTAAGATAGTTATGTATGCAATGTAAAAGATATTTGAAACAACAAATAAAAAGCGGTTGATCCCAAGTTCTTCCTCCATTGAATTCTTCACAAGTTCTCTAAAGATTAATCTTTTCTTAATCCTTCAACAGAGTTAAACCAGATTGAACATGAGCCGATCTGATTCAACTGAAACTCACCAGTAAAGCATGTGTCTACTGGTTTAACCAATACCCACTTTGTTCCATGCGTATACTCCATGGGAATGCTTACCACCTCTCTCTTGAATCATGCGCCCAATAAATTAATTAGAACAATACGTACTAACTAAGAAACCAAAGTTTAAGATAAGGAAGACTCTCAATCATGCGTTCAAGTACAACCTCTCATAAAAAACAGTTTTCCAGGAGATTAGACTATTAAAACAACTGTTATACATAATTAAAAATCGAAACTTTTATTGAAAAAAACCTCAAAACTCAATGGGGAATTACAAAAGAATCAACAAAAAAGGTTTAGCCTTCCATGCAGAGACAAAATAAAAGAATTACAAAGAAGAAAAAAAACTAAAAAAACCCTATGAAACTCTATTTTTCTCCTCGATGCTTGTGTCCTTTTATAGGCTTTTCTGCTCAAAGGATCTTGGAAAAATATTGTAGTTTATATTTTGTTAACAGTTTCCAACTTTCCAAAATTATTGTATTTTGCAGAAGATTTGCTTCCAATTTTGTTTCTGAGATATTGTAGATTTTATTTTCTCTTTCTTCTCTCCAGAATTTGTTTCCTGTTTTGGTTCAAGAAGCAACTTGAACTTTTGCATATTTGACCCATTTACAAATGTATATGCTTCCTCCAGATAATTTACTTTAAAAACACAAAATTAACAATAAAGACCCAAATAAACCCAATTATATAAATCTAAATTAAAACAATGGATTTATTTATTATCATAATCCAATAATCCATGATTAAAGTTATTGAGTGTGAATAAATATATGCTCATCACTCGCCTATCTCAACCGGGATCATAACTTTAGTTCCATACGTTAGGTTGTACGGTGATTCTTGTGTGGATGTTTGGGGGTGCAACGATATGCCCACAGAAATTCCAGTAGTTCCTCGGTCCATCGAGTTGATGTTTCAATTTGTTCAAATGACCTTGTTTGCAGCTTTGACCTGCCCGTTGATTCGGGGATGCTCGACCGAGCTGGTTATTGACTTGATACCAAGGTCATCATAGAAAGACTAAAGTCCTCGATCGATGAACTGTTGGTCATTATCAGTTATTATAGTGTGCGACACTTCAAACCGACACACAATACTTCTCCATATGAAGTTTTGCACGTTTTTCACCGAGATGGATGTGAGCGATTCGACCTCGATCCATTTGATGAAGTAGTCCACTCCGACTAGGAATAATTTTTCCTGCCCCTTCCCCGGAGTGAAAGGACTAATGATGTCCATTCCCAGATGGAGAACGACCATGGGGATGTCATACTATGCATCGCTTATGGCTTAAGGTGGTGCAGACGATCGAACTCTTGGCACTTGACGCATTTCTTCACAAATTATGCATAGTCACCCTGGACGGTCGGCCAGTAGTAACCGACCTTGAGGATTTTGATAACCATCGTTTGTGCTTTTGAATGATTGTCGCAAACTCCTTCATGGATTTTCTTGAGGACGTACTCTGTCTGTTCTTTGGTGATGCACTTTAGTAATGACCTTGAGTAATGTACCTTGAACATTGATCCTGCGTAGAGATACTGGTTGATCATAGTGTACCTTGAACATTGTTGCTTCATCGCCTTTTCCTCGTCTGATTTGGACGTGTCGTGCTTAAGGTACTGGACGATCGGGGTCATCCCAGTCTTGGTCTCAGTAACAGTTAGGCACTCGGCTTCTGCCACACTAGGTTGTCTTAGCCAAATTTGCATGACAGACTTGTGGTGGCTCTTCTTCTTGGTCGTCAGTAGCTGAGACAATGCATCGGCTTTCTTGTTTTCATGCCGACGGATGTGTTCCACCGCACTTTTTGAAACCGGGTTGTGCGGTTGTCGACCGTATGATAATATCTCTGGAGCAAGGGTTCCTTTACTTCGAACTCTCCTTTGATTTGATCGATCACTACCTGGGAGTCGCTTTTGCAAGTTACCTCGTGAGCTCTCATGTCATACGACAAGTTTAGCTCGGCTAGGATAACCCCATACTCGGCTTGGTTATTGGTGACCTTAAATCCAAACTAGAGAGCTTGGTCCAAAAGGAGATCACCACTTCTTAAACCAGCACAACGTTGCAAGCCTTTTCGGAGACTGACAGATACACCAGAATGGGTTGGTCGGGTCTAAGCTTCTGGATAACTACTGACGAGGATAAGAAATCCTCCAGTTGTTGAAAAATTTCTTCACACTTCTCGTACCAACTGAACTTAGCTATCTTGCGGAGTAGCTGCACCATCAGCCTCGTCCTCTCGACCAATTGAGGGACGAACCTAGAGAGGGCGGTAAGACGCTTTATGAGCTACTGAACTTCCTTTATGTTCTGAGGGCTCCGCATCTCTGTGATCGTTCGACATTTGTCCATATTGGCTTTTATCCCCTGATGGATTAGGATGAAACCCAAGAACTTACTACCCTCAACACCGAATGCACACTTTTCTAGATTGAGCCTCATGTACGCCCACCTCATCGCTTCGAACACCTCTTTAAGATCCTTGATGTGTTGGTCACACGAGTCAGACTTGACCACTATGTTTTCCACATAAACCTTCACACACCGACTGATAAGTCCCTTAAAGATCTTATCCATGAGCCGCTGGTAGGTTGCTCCAGCGTTCTTTACACCGAACCACATCACCTCATAGTAATAGTTGGCGTCGTCAATTATAAAGACAAATTTCTCCTTGTCCCAATGGTGCATGCTTATCTGGTTGTAGTTAGAGTAAACATCCAAGAAGCTTAGGATTTTGTGGACGGTTGTTCCATCTACCAACCAATTGATGTTAGGAAGCGGATACGAATCCTTCGGGTAGGCCCTATTGAGGTTCGTATAGTCGACGCACATCCTCCACTTGTCATTAGACTTGGTAACCATGACCACGTTGGCCAACCATGTGGTATACTGTACTCATCCATGTGCTTATCTAGGTCGGTTGTGCCGTCATAACGATCCTTATTGAAGCCTTTCCACTTATCCAGTAGTGGTACCTCAATTACATAATCGGTAAAGGGATGTCGATGCACTGAATCTGAGGTCCCAATTGTGTGGATTGACTTGTTTGGATGGGACTTGCCATCCATCTCTTGAGAAGGACCTTGTTCTTGGTCTCCTCAACTATTTTTGGGTCGCGAGGGGAGGTGAACGACCTACCGACGAGGTTAGTCAGTACAATAGACGGTCCCCCTCGACAAACTTCTCTTCATCTCCGTGTTCTCCCTCATAAGGGCTAGAATCTCCTCCTCATTCTTCTTGTTAACCTCTTCATTCTTCCTCCTCATCTCGACCATCTCTCTTTGTAGAGACATCAACAACATCATCTGCTCAACTTCGGTAATCCTCTCACTTGCCATGCTGCGGGTTGATACCATCTACTAACGCTCTTCACACGAATTCTCTCGGCCCCACGGTGGGCGTCAATAGTTCTCGAACGGGGTCAGGGCCCAGAGTACTATTGAGATCACTCTTCTCCTTCCTTAGTCTATCGGTCGGATTGCACTTCAGCTTCCCTCCTTACTCCCCCTTACTCGTCTCACCTATCAGTCTTCTCGTAGTCCAGACTCGGATGGTATCTGCAGAAGACACTCTGACACTCAAGTCAGTAAAGGTATTCAACGCTCAGTTGTCAGAGCACTGTATATGATGACGTACCTGAATCTTGGAATGTGGGCTATGTATATTATTTTAATGGGTATTTCTTATTGTGCCATATTAGGGAGTTGGACCATGTTTAAGAATACATTACCTAACTTTTAATCGTAGATTAACTTCACTGACTCTGCTTAAGTGTAATTGGATTTGAGTTGTTGGTCGACCCACTATGAAGACCTTATCTTCAGTCGATCCAATGGTGGAAAGTGAAATGTGTGGTTAGTCGTAGTGCACACAGTACAATTTTAATATATAAGTTATACATTAAAGCTAAACTTTGTACTATAAAATTAGTTTAACAATTTATGTTTATAATAGAAATTGTTGAAGTTCATCATCATATATATATATAAATGAGAGAAAATAAATGAAAAGTATTAGACATAAAATTTCAAATATACTTACAATGATAAAAAAGAGACGATACTTTGAGTCATTGATTTTTTTTTAAATAGTTTTGAAAGTATAGTGTAAAATGATATATAAAAAAGAAAGGAAATATTAAAATGCCTAATCGAAGAAGGGAGAAGTAATGCATAATAAATATATTACAATTATCTGAAAATAAAATTTGTCTTTAAATATAATTTCTTCTTACAACCGTGACGTAGAGACACCTTGTGATTTTTGGTTGCCCAAGCGAAGTAAAATATCTCGCTCTCCCTACACAGGTAACGCGAGTGGCTAGGGTTTGTGCCAATGGCGGAGGAAGCGCAGTATTCATCGGGAACCGAGTCGGCATCCCTCAAGCGCAAGTACGAAGACCAACCCTCCGACAGACCCACCGGATTCTCAGCGGGCCCTGCTACCGGCATCGAGCTCGCCAAGCAGCGTGCTCAAGAAGTCGCCGCTCGCCTCCTCAGCGTTACTCCTCCTCCCCCGCTCGATGCTAAGCGTCCCAAACCCGATAACGGTGCTCCTACCTCTGGCTTCGATTCTTACGGTAACTAAATATCCTTCTCTTCTCCACTCTTCTTCTTGTTTAGGTTAGGGTTTTATACACTCTGATTTCTGTGAACGTAGATGCGAAGCCTCAGTACTCGGCCATTCCTCCCGTTTCCTACAGTCAACAAGGAACGAGTAAGAAGATTGATATCCCTAACGGCAGGGTTGGTGTGATTATTGGCAAAGCTGGAGAGACCATTAAGTATCTCCAGTTGCAGTCTGGTGCCAAAATTCAAGTTACTCGTGATATGGACGCGGACCCTAATTCCACTACTAGGACGGTTGAGCTTATGGGCACTCCCGAGGCAATTGCCTCTGCTGAGAAACTCATCAATGAAGTTCTTGCTGAGGTTTCACGCATCATTATTAGTTTTTTTTTTCTGCAAATTATGCATGTGGGGATATTTGTGTAATTATCTCAGATGTTGTCCGAATGATAGTTGTAATAATATGAATAACATGAATAGTTTCCGAATGAATTTCCTCGAAGATTTAATATTAACATATATCTGGCGTGAATTGTTTCTGTACCAGGCTGAATCTGGGGGTTCTGGCATTGTTGCTCGGAGACTGACTGGACAAGCTGGGTCCGATGAATTTGTCATGAAAATCCCAAATAATAAGGTCTGAAAAAGGAGATTTGTATAATCTTAAGATTTGTATAATCTTAAGATTTGTGCAATGTTTTAATTCATTTCTGTGTTATTGATTTGGTTGATATAGTTTGTTGTATGCATCTTCAGGTTGGTCTTATAATTGGTAAAGGAGGAGAAACTATAAAGAATATGCAAGCTTCTACTGGTGCACGGATTCAGGTTTTCACTTCTAAGTCATAAAGAGTATATTGTTGTCTTCATTGTGTATTAGACATAGGTGCTAAATCATAGTTGCTTGGATTTCGTGATATGTTTTTTTACTGTGGCTTTGTGATTACTGCTAATATGAAAGAGTATGATAACTTCTGACACTCGAGGCTTGGAAATTCCTCTGGAGTCACTTTATACTAATGTCTATATTTTTCCAGGTGATACCACTTCATCTTCCCCCAGGTGACACATCAACTGAAAGAACATTAAAAATTGATGGGACTTCTGAGCAAATTGAGTCTGCAAAGCAGTTGGTTAATCAAGTCATCAGTGGTGAGGTATGTTAAAAATTTTCTCTGGTGGATACATTTGGCTTAGCATGTCATGCCTGCCTTGTGCGAAGTACAGTTTAGTGTTTAAATTGTGGATTTTGTACTCGGTTCTGTTTTCTTTTTGTTGCTGATATATAATCATCTTTTAGAATGTTTATTTGATCACATTGGTGACTTTATGTGATTGTAAGGATGATATTGTGCACTTGTAATTGCCTCCTGGGTCTTCGTTATTTTTGTATGTTATTAAAATAAAATTTAGAACTAGAACTTTGTTATTTGGTATGATGTTAAAATAAAATATAAAACTAGAACTGATGGATTCATTAACATGTTAGACGAGTTTTGGATTGTCTTCAATAATTTATTCTGTTTCATTGCTGGGAGAGAATAATTTGGTAAATTATGTGATGATTTCACCTTAGTTGGCATAAATGATGTTTACGTCCATGTTTATCAATTCATTGATCTTATTAATGATATTACTTCATATCGTGAGCATTATCAATCAACTTATATGTTCTGAATTCATTGATCTCCTGATTAAATTGACTTTTTAGCTGTAAGTATATGTTTAAATAAGCACTGTTTCTTCAGCTGTAAGTATATTCAACAAGTAATCTTTTGATAATTGATACATCTATATCGATGGATGTCTGTTACTTGTTGTATTGTTCCTGGAAGAGAATTAGTGCATAGTTTTGTTTCAAGACTAGTATAAAAAAATGCAAAATGGTGGAAGATAAATTGTGTGCTTGTTTAACAGTTACACACTCCAATCCATCTCTCTAGTCTGAATGAGTTCAACTTCCGTTTGAGACTTCCCAACTTTAAAACAAAACACACTGAATTGCCAATTGATGTTATGATGTTTTTACTTGTAATCTCCAATTGTCCTCCGCTTAGTTGCATTTGCTCACCAAAAACAGACATGATTAGGGAGACAAGCCACTGTAGTATCCATGATATTTATCAGCTATATTATGGTGTTAACAAATGTATGGTATGTTCATGAATTGGGTCCTGATTTAGTAGTACCATATTCACAGATCAGTATCTTTAGTTTGGTCTTAGCTTAGGTCAATGGTAAAAAACTGTGTCTATATGTGTTTGTGTGTCATTGTTATCTGCTATATTATTAGATAATAAATCATACCGATTTTTATACATACAGAAAGTGAGGACCTTAATGGGATTATTTTCGAATTGGATTGTCTTTTCTCCCCAAGATGCCAAGATCTTGCAAAGACTGTTTTAACTGTGGTAAAGTTTTTCTCATGGCCCAGTTCATTAGTGTGGTGGGTCTTTCAACGCTTTTGTGGGCTAGGTTGCTGGGGGCCATGAAGGCTACTATTATTATGACATTTTTTTGTCCAAGTGGATTCTCATTGGGATTATAGCCTGTTCAACAATGGAATATTATTAACTGTGTATCCTATGACTGATCTTGTTATTGGGACTATTGTAGGATTATAGTGTCTATTGGACCATTGGTGACACCAACATGAATTCCTTTGTTGGTGTTCCCTCATCATGCCCTGGTATGGTTCTAAATCTCAGTTTTGATAATTGTTATCAAGGGCAGTAAGTCTCCTATTGATACATTTTTTTACTTACAGTGTCCTTACTAAACTATATTGATTATTGTGTTGAAATCCTTTTCAACCATGCCAATTGTGCTTTTTAGTTAATTCGTAAAAACTTCATATATTTGAAAAAATATTTTATATTTGTGTCTTATGCTGGACTTACATTTGGCATAATAACCTGTAGTTGCTATTGTGAGGAAAAATAACTTTCCTATACTATTACTTCATCAATTTATAGTTATAATTGTTTAAACTAACAAGTTATGTGTCAAGACTTCTTTTATGATCCGTCTGTTGTTTCGGATGTGTGTAGTGGGTTGTTCATTTCTTGTGGCATCATTGCCTTTCTATAGCCCATGCCCACTTTTTATCTGTCTTATCATTCAACTGTTTTTCTTAATCTTGTGCCCTTTAACTGATAGTTTTGACGCTCGAGTTACACACATTAAATACATTTTCAGGTCCCTATTTTCAATTCCTGTTCTACTCAAATAATATTTAATTTAATTTTCTTTTATTTTATAATCCTTTGAGGTTAACCTGTTAGAGTGGGTTAAACAAAGGTTAAAAGGAGGTACATGGGAGAACAGGGAAGTGGTCTTGACAGTCTGTATATTTATGGTTACTCCTTCATCATATGCAGTAAAATATTTGTAGTCCTGATACTCTAGTTGAATTAATATGATTATGAAGAATATATTATATGGTGTAATAATTGAGATAAGATCATACATATTTTGTGATACTATATGATGGATTGCCTTTTTAAGCAATTCAAATTGTATGCTTGTCTGCTTCTTTGGTCTGTGCTTCCTTTTGTACCCATTCAATTCGAATAGGGAAAAGGTGTGCTGCTGGAGTAACTCAGTTTTATCACGAACCAGTACGGTATGTTGGTATATATATCCCTTTCTATTCTTGTATGCAATCTTTTTATGCAACTTGTATACTTTATCTTGTGTTCTTCATGTTTATTCTTAACTGCGTAAGTTTAACCTGTGTATGTGTGTGCATCTGTTGATTTCTGTACTCGAAATGTGGAAACTTGGGTGAATTCACTCTTCATATTTGGTTTGAATTTGTCTCCACAGAATCGTGTTAGAAATCCTTCAATGTCTGGTGGATATCCTCAGCAAGGCTACCAATCTCGACCACCCTCGAACTGGGCTCCCCCTGCTCAAATGCAGCAACCTGGTTATGGCTATATGCAACCTGGAGCATATTCTGGTCCATCACCTCAGTATAATATGCCTCAACCACCTTATGCAGGCTATCCTCCTCAACAACCAGGTGGATATTCCACCAGCTGGGACCAGTCTTCTGCACCACCTCACCAACAGTCTACTCAAGCTGGTGGCTATGATTACTATAGTCAACAGCCACAGCAACCGCAAAATCCTGGAGGCCCTGCACCTCCAGCGGATGGCTCTGCTTACAGTTACAGTCAACCACCTTCTTTTGGTTATAGCCAACCCGGACAGGGTTATGCTCAGGACAGCTATAATGCATACAATGCACAATCTCAATCAGGGTATGGACAGCCACCAGCATATGATCAGCAGCAAGGCTATGGGTCAGCTACTACCGGCTATGGTAGTGGGAATAACTCAGCACCAGATGGCCACACTGCAAGTTATGCATCTCAGGGAGATTCAGCCCAAGCTCCATCTACCCAACAGCCACAGCAAGGTTATCCTACCAGCCAACAGCCCAGCTCAAACACTGCCAGCTACCCACCTCAGGGAACTCCTCAGTCAGGTTATGGGGTTCCCCCTACATCCCAAGCTGCTTATGGAAGTCAACCACAGCCAGGTTATGGAGCCCCTCAATCTCAAAAGCCAAGTGCTAATCCTCCTGTTTATGGACAGTCACAGTCACCTAGTGCGGTAGGAGGCTATGGTCAGTCAGCATATCCTGCGCAGCCTCCACCATCTGGTTATTCTCAACCCCAACCAGAATCTGGTGCTCAGAGAGCACCACCTTCGGGATATGGTGCAGGGCAACCAGGGTATGGTTCTCAAACATATGGTGCACCTCAGGGTGGCCAGCCTACTTATGGTCAGGCACCGCCTCCATACAGCAGTAGTTCTTATGGTGCTGGTTATACTCAGGCTCCAGCATATACTGCCGATGGTAATGCCAGTGGGAACACTCAGCCTCAGACTGCCGTTGCTAAAGCATCGCCTCAGAGTTGATATTTTTGTCCCCTTGCTGTTCCCTGGGACTATCTTTTTTTTTAGTTGTGTTTTACCGGTTTTATTTTGCTAGTGATACTATGTAGCATTGCATTGTTAAGATGGAAGAATTGGTGTATTGATATTTTCTACATTTTTAGTATTTTGTACGGTTGAGTAGGAGTTCATTTTTATCGCTTTTGAAAAAGGCTTATCTGAAGTTACGAAAATAACTCTCGATTTTCATGAACTTTTAGTTTATTTAGCTACTTTCAGTTGTCAATTTTATGCTTCATGGTTTCGTCTGGAATAGATAATTTATGGCCCGGTTTATCTTGTGAATTGAGTGATATTTGCAAGTGTTTGGTGAAAAATTTAGAATAAATTATGCCCATGAATAATTTGTCAACATATATTTTATACGAAAGTAGCTGTTAATACGAGTAAGCAGTTAAAGCCATTTCTGTAGAAATAGATACAGATGAGGAAAGTCCAATAAAATTTAAAGATTTTGTTGAAATTGTTTGATTTTAAACGTTTGGCAGATAAAGTTTTGATAATAGTAAAAGTTAATATCTTTATTTTACACTGTGTCATTGTATGATAATATAAAGTTATTATGGTGTATAATTTATTTTTCAGTTAGTTATTTTTGTTGCATGTTTTATTTTTATCTATGGATGAATTTTGCATAAAAATGGAATTGTTGATAATGCTTGTTTGGTTTGGAGTATTAGATGGATCTCAAAAATGAAAATTATTTAAAACAATTTTAACTCATATAATATTGATATAGCATAAAAAAAAAAATACTATAACTTAAAAGAGGTTCAAGCCTACTATTTTCTAAAAACTTCCAACTTTGCTTATAAATGCTTAGATTTGACATTTTTTCTAAATAGATCAAATCAATATATAAATAAAACTATCATATGATGTCTAATGGGTTAGGAAGGTTCACGTAATCTTGTTCATTTGCATGTCCTCAATCTTACATCCTATTTGCTTCAAGGTGTGACAAAAGAGGAGGAAGGGAAGTGGAAAGAGTTTTTGTTTGGATGAGTGTATATGAGAGTGTGAGTGCGGATGGGAGAGCAGGGTAGATAGTTTTTTCACTCTTCATAAAACTGAGAAGATTTGCGCGGAATATAGAAGCACAAATACTAATTTATTTTGTTACCCTTCCATCAAATATATTAAACAATGTAGGCATCTGCATGTGAATGAGTTTTCGGTTTTCTTCTTTACAGTGCTGGGTGCAAAAGAATCTTGACAAAAAAATTGTAGACTCATGAACGTGAACTTTGTGTATAAATAAAATTAGTTTTGTGATAGTTTTGTTTGTTGTGATTTGCTCTTCTTCCTAGAACAAAACGAGAGAGCTCGTGCTTTGAGGAACAAGAAAAGTGGTTTGAGAAACTAAATAACTGGTTTATCTTATTTTTTTTATCAACACTATACATTCAGAATAATTTAAAAAATCGATTGTGATGTTTTTCAAGAAGCATAATCGATTTTCCAAATTTGAGTTTTGAAACAAACTAGTTAATCCTCATAATGAGTTCAATGAGGCTCTTCACCTCATTCAGATGATCCACAAACACCTCTGTTTCTGTCTGCTGGCTAGCATCAATTGCTTGAACTTTCTTTTGGTACTTCTGGTCTTCAGCCTTGTATATCTCGGCATCTTGAATCATTCTCATAATTTGTTGAGTTGATAGTCTTCCCTTGTCGTTGGTTACAGTAATCCCGTTCTTACTTCCACTGCTTTCTTCCTCAGCAATTACACTTAAAGTACCATCAACATCTATACTGAAACTTACAGTTAAAGGATGGCCTCAAAGAGCATAAGGACTGCCATAAAGATTAAAAAAATCAAGCAAATTGTTATCACTTGCTATTGTCCTTTCACACTCGTAAACCTTTACTTTGGACATAAGATTGGGAAATCTTCTGATCTTAACATATACTTTTTTCTTCTCAACAGGAATGGTGGTGTTCCTAGGAATCACAACACTCATGAGATCTCCTTTTAAAGATATACCAAGTGACAGCCGTGTAGCATCTAATAACACTAAGTTGGGAATTGCTGCTCCATAAGCAACAACCTCGTCAGGGTTGATGCTCATGCACAGTTCCTTTCCCTTGAAGTAGTCTTGCACTAGCTGCTGCACTTTGGGAATCCTAGAAGAACCACCAACGAGAACAACATCGTCTACATCACTCTTGTCCATCTTAGAATCAACAAGACACATATCTACTCTAGGAATGGCAAAGCGGGTCAACCTGCCCGTACTTGGTCTCCAAAATGAGTGCAGACTAGATTTTCGGTCTCGCTCTGCATAAGTGCTGGCCCATGAGTTTGTGGGTCAGTCCGCATTCAATTATTATTATTATTTTTTAGAAATTCAATGATTTTTTTTTATACTTTTTCTCTTGAAAATATGTCATAAAAAAACAAAGACATTAAGATTAATATAACAATAAACATTAATTGAATGTTACATAATCCAAGTATCAACCTTCCAATATTCTTGACTTACCCACTACCTAACATATTCACTATTATTTATTTCAAATTACATGAAAAATATCATATCATATCCAACATCCTGTATTTTCATCCCCAAAACTAGACCAAAAAGGAGTCTCAAAGAAATTATAACTCTAATTACCCTTGTAATTTTCTACCCCCAAATGAAAAAGAAAAAGAAAGACAAAACATTTACTCCACTGCTGTCAAAGTTTTTTTTTTTTGCGGACTTGCGGGCTAGCCCGCCCCACTGGTGACCCGCACGGACCGCGAGTTATGCGGGTTAGCGGATTGAAAAGGTGAGTCCGCTTACAAATATCACAGACAAAATAAGCATTTATCTTTGATTTGTATATTTTTTTTTAAACTTGTGTAATTTCGTTTCTATTTTTTATAAATGGATAGATTTTTTTTAATTATAGATTTGGGCAAATCATACATACCAAATATGATTTAATTTTATTGAAATCGCCAATATATTTTTAGGAAGGAATAATATATGTAAAATATGAATTTAGTTAGAAAATCATAAATTTCAAATACGATTTTATAAAAAAATAATTTATATAGAAATCGTAAATCACAAATACAATTTTAAATTGAAATTCATACATCGGACGTACGCCTTTTTAAAAATACTTTTTTATAATTAAAATATTTTTATATTAAAGAATGCAGGACATTTTTCTTAAGTATATGTATAAGTATTATAAAAATATTTTAAGTATAAATTTTGTTTAATACATTTAAATTACTTTAAATTTTTAATAAAATTAATTATGTAATACTTTTATAATATAAAATAACATAACTAAATTATTTTAAGAAAACTATCAAACTAAATTGATAAAACTCTAAATTCGAGACGTTAAAAAAAACTAAAAAATTTAAAAGAAAAGTTAATACAGAGAACCTTAACCGGAAATTGATATTTTCAGTCACTTTAATAGGAAATTTTAATTGAAAACTTTAATTAAAATTTAAACTCAAAATTGTATATAAAAAATATGAACCGATAAACTATAAAACCATAATGTTTAAAGGTAAAGTCTACAATTATCTAAGTAATGAATGAAGTAATACTCCATAATTTTTTAAATATGTCAAAAGTATTATAAAAATTTGTTTAATAGGTAAAAAATTATTATTTGTATTTATTTAGTGTAATTTGTTATAATTACATGTGTTTAAATTACTAAATGTAGTTTCAATTAACACATAAAAAAGATTGTGAATTTAATTCAAGAAATTACTTTATAGAAAGCAGAAAAATAGTAAAAAAAAATTTATAGATAAGAATAATTTATTCTATTATGACATTCATTCCTATAGTATAATAAGAACATTTATTTAACTTATTTTGTAATATAATTTTTTTAAACATTTAATTATCAATTGCTAATAAACATTCTCATTCTAACTTTTTATTAAAGTTTTTGAATTATTTTTTGCATTCGAATTTAAAATTTTACCAGTTTAGTTTGTTATTATATGAATTAGATTTAGATTGATTTTTTCTTAAAATAATTTAGTTATGTTATTTTCTATTACAACAGTACTACATAATTAGTTTATTAAGAATTTAAAATAATTTAAATATATTAAACAAAACTTATATTTAAAGTACTTTTAAAATACATATACGTAACAAAAATTTCCTGCATTCTTTAATATAAAAAGATTTGAATTATAAAAAAAAAAAATTGAAAGAACGTACATTCAATGTACAAATTTCAATTTAAAATCGTATTTGTAATTTAATTTTTTATATAAATTTATTTTTACAAAATTGTATTTGGAATTTATCATTTTCTTATTAAATTTGTATTTCATCATATACGAGATGATGTACACGGTTTATGTGGAATTTAGGAAAATTGTATACAACATTTAAAATCGTATTTGATATGTACGATACACTCAATTTTGATATTAAACAAAATCTGCCCATTTACAGAAAATCAAAGTGAAATTGTATTATTTTGGGGAAAAATCTACATTATGTTTTTTTCATAAGATCAGCTAGTTGCTGCACATAAACATCTTCTTCAAGATCACTACGAAAAACATTCCACCCATATTGTAGTATACAACCAGAATAAATTATTCTGTGTAATCTTCATAGTTTTTTCAAATGAAATTGGATTTCCCATGGTGACCATTATTACATTGAGGTCAACATCATTTAGTTGACTTTCTCCTCTTTCGTAATCAATCATCCAAATCAACTCTCTCCTATTCTTCTAACTCTCCTCATAATTATTAAGAGTAGCACCAATATTGTCCACAGCATTCTCTTTCCTCGATTTCTCGATCATCATTACTATCCACAACATTCTCCTTATGTTGGTCTTCAGCGTCATTCACATATTCTTCATCTTTTTCCCAATCAAGAATTTTTGTTGGTATTCTTCATTCTACTCCCAAATTCACCCTATTTGTTTTTCAAATATTACATCCTTACTTATCAGCTCTTTCTTATTTACCAGATCAATCAAACGGTATGCTTTGGATTCATCATTTACTCCAGCATAATACATTGCTTGCTTTTATCATCCAATTTGACTGAATGTTGATATGTTATATAAACATGTGCTATGCATTCAGACACCAAAAAATAATCAATTGTTGGTTTCATTCACTTTATGCTTCTTCAGGAGTTTTGTTTTGCGAAACTGTTGTAAGACATCTTTTGAGAATATGCACACATCACTTGAAGCTTCTGCCAGAATATCTTAGGAAGTTATCTTTCAATCAAATAGAAGCCACCATATTTCTGATTGTTCTCTTTTTTTCGGCAACTCCATTTTGCTGAGCTATGTAGGCTGCTGTGAAGTGTGTGTTTATACCTTTATCATGACAAAATTCTCCAAATTGTTTTGAAGTGAATTCACCATATCTTTTCAACCAACACTTTTGATACTTTTAAACAAGGAGAAAGTTTCTGATTTTATTGGTTGTTTGTATTTTTCACTAGACCATAAAACCCACACTGCATTTTAGGCCGAGCTATGTTAACAGTCTAGAAACAATTGCCCATTTGAATACCCATATAGAAGAAATGTAGCCAAGTATACCAAACAAATTATAGGCTTATCTACTTATTTGCAAGACATAGAAGAAAAATGTGTTCAAGGATTGATAGTGGAAAATGGAAATATTATATTACTTAGATAAACATGGTTCATAAAGTTTTGCAATTTTGACCAACATAAACTTGAAACAAACTAGTTAATGTTCATAATGGGTTCAATGAGGCTCTTCACCTCATTCAGATGATCCACAAACACCTCTGCTTCTGTCTGCTGGCTAGCATCAAGCAATTTTCTGGCCTCTGCAATTGCCATGTTGATCTTGGTTTTGTCTCGTGAATGAAGCTTATTACTGTTATCAACATCATCTATAGCCTTCCTTATCTTGTAAACGAAGTCATCCAAAGCATTAATTGCTTGAACTTTCTTTTGGTACTTTTGGTCTTCAGCCTTGTATTTCTCGGCATCTTGAATCATTCTCATAATTTGTTGAGTTGATAGTCTTCCCTTGTCGTTGTCTACAGTAATCCCGTTCGTACTTCCACTGCTTTCTTCCTCGGCAATTACACTTAGAATACCATCAGCATCTATACTGAAACTTACCATTAAAGGATGGCCTCGAAGAGCATAAGGAGTGCCATAAAGATTAAAAAAACCAAGCAAATTGTTATCGCTTGCTCTTTGCCTTTCACCCTCGTAAACCTTAATTGAGACAGATGATTGGAAATCTTCGGATCTTCCATATACTTCCTTTTTCTCAACAGGAATGGTGGTGTTCCTAGGAATCACAACACTCATGAGATCTCCTTTTAAAGATATACCAAGTGACAGCGGCGTAACATCTAATAGCACTAAGTTGGGAACAAACTTGTTGCTTTTAGTCAGCAAAGCAGCCTGAATTGCTGCTCCATAAGCAACAGCTTCATCAGGGTTGATGCTCATGCACAGTTCCTTCCCCTTGAAGTAGTCTTGCAATAGCTGTTGCACTTTGGGAATCCTAGAAGAACCACCAACGAGAACAACATCATCTACATCACTCTTGTCCATCTTAGAATCAACAAGACACATATCTACTGTCTCCATACACCTTTTAAAGAGGTCCAAGTTGAGCTCCTCAAATCTTGCACGAGTGATTGATGAACAAAAGTCAATGCTCCCAGATAAAGCATCTATCTCAATGGTGGTGTCAACAGCATATGATAGCGTCCTTTTTGCTCTCTCACAAGCAGTTCTCAACCTCCTCAAGGCTCTCCGGTTCCCATTGATGTCAACTTTGTTCTTCCTCTTGAACTCCTCAACGAAGTACTTTACCATTCTGTTATCCATGTCCTCTCCTCCAAGGTGCGTGTCACCAGCAGTGGCCTTGACTTTGAAGACATCACCCTTGATTGTGAGCAGAGACACGTCAAATGTACCACCACCAAGATCAAAGATGAAAATATTTCTCTCTCCAACAACACATTTTGCTCTCTTGTCAAGGCCGTATGCCAGAGCTGCAGCTGTGGGTTCATTGATTATCCGCATGACATTGAGGCCAGCAATGGTACCAGCATCTTTGGTTGCTTGTCGCTGAGAGTCATTAAAATAAGCAGGCACAGTAACCACAACATTCTTAACCCCTGATTCCAAGTACGCTTCTGCAGTCTCCCGCATCTTTGTGAGGATCATAGATGAGATTTCTTCAGCTGAAATGTGTTTCTCCTGACCTTTGTATGAAACAGCTATCATGGGTTTGTCATCAGAATCAGCAATGACCTTAAATGACCACAACTTTAGATCGTCCTGGATAATGGGATCACTGTATCTTCTGCCGATTAACCTTTTCACATCTGCAAAATTAGTCATTAATCGAGCACGAATTTAAGGCTATTCCTCAATGATGCTAATCAAAATAGTCTTATGGAATGATATTTATTAATTTAAAGTTATAGAACAAATTAGAGTACTGGACAAAAAGTATACTTTTTGGCACAAAGTAAATGATGAATGTTAAGGTATCATTTGCAACTAAAAGCCAACACAAATAACTAGTTTAAACATTTAAATGAATTCACATGCAATAAAAAGCAATTATTTACCAAAGACAGTGTTAGTTGGGTTAATAGCAGCCTGATTTTTAGCAGCATCACCGATCAATCTTTGATTCTCTGTGAAAGCCACAGATGAAGGCGTTGTTCTACAGCCCTGATCATTGTGAATTATCTCCACTCGACAGTGTTCCTCTAGCCATACAGCAACACATGAGTATGTTGTGCCAAGGTCAATTCCCACAGCCCATTCCTTATTTTGTTCTGCCATTTTCTTTCAAGTGATTCTAAAATGTGTTCAAATTCAAAACAAGTGAAGTCAGTCATAGAAAACAATTTACAGAACATGTACTTGATACAGAAGAAAGATATATGAGGTTTTGATTCAGAACTTTTACCTTGAAGTAATGGTGAATAAAGCTCTGAATGTGTGTTCGGGGCCTTTCCTTCACAAACTTGTCAACCAAGAGTATACGATAAACTGAAACAAAATGCTTCTTTAAAAGATTCATAATGGGAAATATAGTATTATAACTTTGTTTAGACCCTCATACTTCGCGAGCAAGCAACCAATTCTCTCCCTTTTTTCTTTTTAATAATGCTCTCCAGAGTTTAGTTTTTTTAGGACATTCTACAATTAAAGTTCAGGACAAAAGATGAAAAAATAAAAGTAAATAATTAAAGAAAATTTGGTTTAATTTTCTAAAAATTTAAAAAAAAAATGAAAAAAACAATACAATTTTTTTTTACAACTTAACTGATTTTTTTCTTTAAACAGTAAATTAAATCATAATTATTTAAGATTGAGAGATAAGCTGAGTTTGTGTAGAGTGACCAGAAACATATCAGAAAGTAGATTACAAGAATTAAAACCATATTTAAAATTTAAAATTGACTGTGTATACACACATACACACATAGAGTGACAGAGTCCAGAGGTGAACAAAGAATACATTATTAATGATTCTCTTGTTGAATAAAATCATTTATACATATGGTTTTTTTTTAATTTATAAAATGTTATATGAATTCTAGATATTAAAAAAATGACAAATAATTTAGTTCTAGATCATTAGCCAATTTAATTCTTGTACTGAAATATTATAATGACTCCTCCAACTTTGATGACTCCAATTATACTTTTACAATTTCATATACTAATTAACTAGAATCCATAATTTTGGAAACTAATTTATTAATATAGTGTTATATTATAATTTAGATGCAGAACCACATAATTATAGACATGTCTACTTTTCATGGTAGCAAGACTTGGAAGAAAGAGGTGTAGAAGGACTGATAATGGAAAGTGAAAAAGCTAAACTGTTTAGATTACTACAGTCCATAGAGAGTTAACTACTTAGCATTAATGAATAAATCTCTCTTGTTTTCATAAAGCAAACATTAAACACAACAAATGGAGAAACTAAATATCATGACATTGATAACAAATGACATTGATGAAAATGAAAAATTTGACCATTTTGAACTGAGATGCAACATAGTATAACTGTTCAGACCCAGGTACATGACAACCAATATAGAGAGAATGGATATGAGTATTGTTTTGTTAACCCTGTTGTCTAAACTTTTTGTTTCCCATTCCAAGATACAATTTTGCTTCAAACACTATGCTTAATCTCTCCCAACAGGTATTCCAACAGTTTCTCACGTTGTTAGAGACAAACCCTTTTTCCAAAAAGTAAAAGCCAGTGCCAAGAATACAAAGAAAATGGGTGCAATATGCAAACAAAATCTATATATTCAAAATCGTTTTTACCTTTAATGTAAGTGTGAAATGTGAATGAAAACACAAAATCCCCAAGAACAACTGTAGATGACTCTGAGGTGACAAGACGATGGTTGTTGGTGGTGGTAGAGAAATGAAGCAGCCCAGCCGCGAAACACAACAGTGTGCTAAGTTGGTCGCACAAAACAGGTAAAGAACAGTTTTTGAAAGTACTAAAATTCAAAAATTAAGGTAAAACTATAACTTTATCATTATTTATTTATTAATTTTTTATCCCAGACTTTACTGTATTTTATCGTTTTAGCTCCGAATTTAATTATTTATGAGTATTTTAGTTTCTGAATTTAGCATTTTATTTCTACTTTAATCTCTTAATTGACATTGTGTAACTAATTTTAGGAATTAAAAAGATATTAACCTGGGATGTGGGTAAATTGAGAAACTAAAATCACAATAAGCTGATAAATTCACATACTAAACAAAAAAGACAGTAAATTGTGATGTAGAGAATTTTAAATGATTGGTGATATGTGGACACTATATACAGTATAATTTCACAAACAAATAAATTAATATTTTAATAATTTAATTTAATTTTTAAAATAAAATATTATTATAATATTATAATGGTTTGTCATCTATTACTACAAGACAATCATCAAATAAAAAACAACTTTTAAATACCAAAATAATTAATTACAATATTAAATAAATTAAAAATTATTTAAATTTTTCTTTTTTAATTTTTAAATTAATTTCTATTATTTTTAAATAAATATCTAATTAAGAAATAATTAATCCTCACTTCCAACACTTTATCCTTTTCCTTTTCTTCTCTCATATTCCTTCCTCCCCAAATTTCATTCTTTTCCCTCTCCATACATAACCATTTATTTCCTTCTTTAATAAAATATAAAAAATAAATAATTAAACATTTTTTCTTAATTTTGTTTTACTATTATAGTAAAAGGTTTTGCTATATAATTCACCTATCTCGTTTCTTTTTACTCGTCTAAAGTTTCGAAAATTCGTTGCCGTCCTCTTCTTTAAATCATAACAATTGTTGCATTTTATTTTAATTTTTGTGTGAGTTTTTTTATTAATCTTATCAGTCATTATTTGAGAAAAATATTGGAATTCATTCTGTTTTTTTTTTTTTTTTCAGATTGGATCTTGGTTCATCTTCTTGTGTCTGATTGCAGTGGTTCTTTGGTTGGTTATGTTTATCACACGGTTTCTTCTCTGCCTTCACCTTCACGTAAGTTTTTAATAATTTTTTTTTATATAGAGTTTTTTTCTATTAAGTGTGGTAACTATTTTTTTATTATGTTTACTGTTTTTATTTTTAATAAATGTATTTATTTTCGTTCGGGGATGGGGCCTAAAAAACTATTGAGAGAACTCGTCTTCTTCTTTTTTATGGGTCGGTTGTGCTACTCTTCAACTTCCTTTCTTACTCGTTCCTCTCCTTTCCTTCCTAGCCTCGGTTCTCGGTCGTCTCGTGAGTACCGAATGAGAGTACATGCAGAAGACACTTTGACGCTAAAGTCAACAAAAGGGTTCGACACTCGATAGCTAGAGCACGGTAGATAATGTACCTGATCCTTAGAATATGTGTTATTTATATTACCTTTGACGAGTTTTCTCTTGTTGGGTTGGATTAGGGAGTTGGACCGTGATTAGGGTTGCATTACCTAGCTCCTAATCATGGATTAGCCTTGCTGATCTTGCTGGAGAGTAATTGGAATCATGATTTCGATTGCCCTTATAGATACAGGCCATAGGGACTCGGTCGATCCAGTGACGAAGTTCGAGACGTGCTATCAGTCCTATAGACTGTAACAGTACAATATTTATACTCTTTTATATGTATTTATTGTTTAGTTTATATTTTGTGTTTACAGTTTTTTATTTTTCTAAATGTATTTACTTTTCTTTTTTATTATTATGTGTTTATTGGTTTTACAGTTTTTATTATATTTAATTACCTTATTCGTCCATACATTTGGGGTCAATATTCAATTTGGTACCGTGGTTTTTAAAAAAATCAATTTGGTCCCTATATATTTTAAAATGTATCCAAATTGGTCATTTCCGTTAAGTTCCACCTAACAGCGTAGGTGTTGCTTATGTGACACAGAAAGAATGTGGGTTAGAGAGAGTGTTTATGTGGGAGATAGAGTGTTTATGTGGAGGGAGAGGTGAGATTGAGAATTATTATTATTATTATTATTATTCTTAATATAAATATTATTATTACTATTATTATTATTATTATTAATATTATTTTTCTTATTATTATTCTTAATATTATTATTATTACTATTTTTATTTTATTTTTTATTAGTAATAATAATAATATTAATATTAAGAAAAATAATATTAATAGTAATAATAGTAATAAAAATATCAATAATAGTAATAATATTAAGAAAAATAATATTAATAATAATAGTAATAAAAATAACAATAATAATAATAGTATTAATAATAACTATAATAATAATAATAATCTCACATCTCTCTCCCCATATAGACATTCTCTTTATCATAAGCAACACCTTACGCTGTTAGCTGTTAGGAGGGATTTAACGGAAAGACCAATTTGGATACATTTTAAAAGACATAGGGACCAAATTGATTATTTTTTAAATCACGGTACCAAATTGATTTTTTTAAAAACCACGGTATCAAATTGAATATTGACCCCAAATATAGGGACGAATAAGGTAATTAAATATTTTTATTATTATGTTTACGGTTTAGTTTTTATTTTATAACTTTAATGTTTTTTTATATTATTATGTGTTTAATGTTTTACATTTTTATTATTACTTTTATGTGTTTATTATTTTTAATTTTAATAATACCATTTTTAGTTGTTATAAATGCATTTACATTTGTTGATGTGTTTATTGTTTTTATTTTTTATAAAAAAGTTATATTTTTATTATTATTTGTTTACTGTTTTTATATTTTTTATTATTTTGTGTTTGTTGTTTTTTTTATTCTATGTTTTATTGTTTTTAATTTTTATATATATATTTGTTATTATGTCTTTATTGTTTTTATATCTTTTTTATTAACAAGATACTGTTTATTTTTTTTATATGTCTACTGTTTTTAATCTTAATAATTGTATTTACATTTTTTTGTTGCATTTGTACTATTGTTTAGTTTTTCTTATGTATTTATTGTATTTAATTTTTATAAATATATTTGACTTTTTTATTTATTATGTGTTTACTGTATTTAATTTTTATAAATGGATTTACACTTTTTTTTTTGTATTTACTATTTTTTAATTTTTATAAATGTATTTTCATAAAAAAGTGTTTATTATTTTTAATTTTTTAAATGTATTTACATTTTCTTTTATTATTATGTCTTTATTGTTTTTTACATTTTTTATTATTATGTGTTTATTGTTTAGTTTTTTTATTTTATTTTATTTTATGTATTTACTATTTCTAATTTATATTTATATATATATATATATATATTATGTGTTTAATGTTTTTTAATTTTTTTTAATAACAAGAAACTGTTTAGTTTTTTTATGTGTTTATTGTTTTTTTATTTTAATAATTGTATTTAAATTTTTTTCTTAGGTTTTTTTTGTCTTGTTTGCTTTTTTATGGGTTTACATACAGATTTTAATTTTTATAAATGTATTTAATTTTTTTTGTTTTTATATGTGTTTATAAATTTTTTATTTTTATAAATGTATTTATATTTTTTATATTATGTGTTTACTGTTTAATTTTTTATTATTTGATTACTGTTCTGTATTTTTTTTGTTATTTGTTTAATGTTTTATATTTTTTATTATCATGTCTTTTTAATTTATGTAACTACTGTTTTTATTTTTTATAAATATATTTGTATATTTATTTGTTATTATGTGTTTTTTGTGTTTTTGTTTTTACATTTTTTTTATTATTTGTTTACTATTTTTAATTTTAATAATTGTGTTTAAATTTTTTTAGGTGTTTAGTGTTTTTTTTTATGTGGTAATTATTTTTAGTTTTTTATAAATGCATTTACATCTATTATTTTTAATTTTTATAAATTTATTTACATTTTTCTTATTACTTTGTGTTCACTGTTTTTTTTATTCAATGTCTTTATTGTTTTTAATATATATATATATATATTTTTTTTTTTTACTGTGTGTTTAGTGTTACATTTTTTTATTAACAAGATATAGTGAATCATTTAAATTTAAATTTGCTTTTTTACATTTTTACTGTTTTGTTTATTTTTATGTGTTTTTTTTATAGATTTAATTATAAATATTAAAGTGCGTCTTAATCTTAACATTATTCTTCACATCACTCTAATATTAACCTTAGTACTATTGCACTAACTCCAACTTTAAGTGGTTAGAGTTATTCGTAGCATAAATTATTTGATGTGTATCGATAAACTATTTTATGATTGTCAATGATAAGGTAAATATTAGATGGATAACGAAAACAATTGGAAACCACTTTGAAACGACAAAGAAGAATTTGATGATACAATTGCAATTTATAATGATATTGCTCGTGTGAACATGAATCTCATTTAAAAAATATAAGAACAATTGAAAATATATACTCAACTTGCAAACAATAATTGATGGAGTATTTGGTGCACACGGGATGTTCTCATGACATTATTCGCATGTAACCATAAGCATTCATTCAATATTATGTAAACGAATTAGGGCAACTTGTTAAGGATGCATATCCTTCAATAGTTGAAGAACAAGTTGCTAAATTTATTCATATTATTTGACATATCAACAAAACATTTATAATTATATAAAATAACAAATGTATATAATAATAAATATTATTTTCATAAATTTTAATATATTTAATATATTTTTTTAATTTAACACGGAATTATTTTGTATTACAAAATAAGAGTAATTATGAATATTATATATTAGAAAAAAAATTAACTCAAACTTACAAAAAAAAAAAACCTAACTCATTATTAAAATATTTTTTAATGACAAAGATAAATTTGTAAATTTGCATTTTACACCTTTAAAATAATTTCTAAATTATGTCATAACTATCTCATCACTTACAAATTTTAATAAACAATCATAACAAATCCACTCTATCATCCCTCAATCCAAACAACATCACACATTCCCCATAATCTTCTTCAATTCACTATCTCCCTTCCTCACAAATTTCCACCTCAATTCAAACAGAGAGTATCAAAGAAGTCTTGGTACTAAATACGTGTGGAGTATTTGTAAAAAGTTGTTCGATATCAGGATTCAGCTAGAATAATAAATACTTTTAATAAATAAATATTTAGTTAAAGTCATATATAATTTTAAATATGTATGTTCACATCTATTAGTATATATATAATTAATCTATTTATAAAGTCGAGTTCATAAATTTTATTTATAAATCTTGTATTAGTCTTACATATAATATTTTAATCAAATCTTATATTAGTTTCACATATAATATTTGAATCAAATCTTATATTATCTTTGATTGACTTTTTTTATTGGGTCGGGTTAAGGGGCTGAATCATGCTTAGGGATGCATTACTTGACTCCTAATCACGAATTAACTTCGTCGACCTTGATTGAGCATAACTGGACTTGAACTATCGGTCGTGGGGCCGTTAACCTTGACCATTACATCAGTTGTATGATCTCACGGTAAAAAATATTAAAAAAATACTAATGAGAATGCCAATATCTAAATTGTATATGGTAATTGTTAATATACTAATACATTAATTAAATAAACTTATTATAACTAATTCAAATAAAGTTTCTCTTTAAGATAATTTCAACTGAATCCATAAGCAACATATTTATTTTTATCCTATAGGCTTCTTTATTTTTTTTTTTAATTTTAAAAATCCATAAAAAGTCACTCAATACTAATTTTTTCAATTTAACCGAATAAAGTTTACAAAAAATATCGCAAATAAACTCTTATTTAATAAAATATATCATTGTTAATAAAAAAACATATCATTAAAAAATTACCTTTATTTTTGTATGAATATTATTAAAAAATATTGATTAAAGAAACAGCGAAAAAGTTGAAATGAAGTGAGAATTGTAGATTCAATCCCTCATATAACAACACTATTTACATTTTTATTTTCCCGCACTTGTCTTTATTTTCTTACCTAACACTCTTTTATTTTTATATCCCTATCTAACACCATTTCAAAAGTAAAAAAATTAAAATTAATAAATTAATTTTTTTGATAATTTTATTTTTGAATGCATTAAAAAAATAATTTAATGTTTTAAATAGTTAGAAATATAATTAATAAATAAAAAAATGATTTTTTACAAAATAAAAATAAAAAAGTAGTAAATTAAAAATGTTTAGTTTAATTTTTTAAAAATGAAGAAAATAAAAAATTAAACCCTACAATAACATAAAAGTTGAATCTATAAACATAAATTAGTTTTATTTTTATTATTATTGATGATGTAATCATGTTAATTTTAAATAAAAACACAAGATATAATTATAAAAAATTAAAAGTTAATTAATATTAATTAGTAGTAGATACACCGATAATATCAAAATGTTTATCTTAAATATAAAATCTTAAAAATAAAAAATAGATAGAAAAATTAAAAATAATAAGATGATAGATAGAAAAATAGAGATAAAAATAGTTTTATCTGTATAATTGTATGAATGACGTAAAGGTGCCTCAAGCGAAGGGATGCAAAATATCTCCTTTTTTTCTACCCTGCCCCACCCATGGTAGGGGTCACACTAGCCACCACTATATATTATAAATAACATCACCACCCTCTCTTACACACCTAACGTCTTTAGGGTTTGTGCCAATGGCGGACGAAGCCCACTATTCATCTCCCAACGACTCTACGCCCCTCAAACGCAAGTATGAAGACCAATCCTCCGATAGACCCACCGGCTTCTCCGCCGGCCCCGCTACCGGCATCGAGCTTGCCAAGCAGCGTGCTCAAGAAGTCGCCACTCGCCTCCTCAGCGTTGCTCCTCCTCCCCCGCTCGACGCCAAGCGTGCCAAACCCGATAACGGCGCTCCTACCTCCGGCTTCGATTCTTACGGTAACTAGCTATCCCCTCTGCTCCACTATTCTTCTCGTTTAGGTTAGGGTTTTATAAACTCTGTTTTCCGTGAACGTAGATGCGAAGCCTCAGTACTCAGCCGTTCCTCCCGTCTCCTACAGTCACCAAGGAACGAGCAAGAAGATCGATATCCCTAACGGCAGGGTTGGTGTGATTATTGGCAAAGGTGGAGAGACTATTAAGTATCTCCAGTTGCAGTCTGGTGCTAAAATTCAAGTTACTCGCGATATGGACGCCGACCCTAATTCTACTTCAAGAACGGTTGAGCTTATGGGCACTCCCGAGGCAATTGCTTCTGCGGAGAAACTCATAAATGAAGTTCTTGCTGAGGTTAATCACATTTTATACTATTTTTTTTTCTGTGAATCATGTATGTATTAAATTTCGTTTATCATAGATTTGACGTTACGATAATCTTACGAAGGAGGTCTGTTTCTTGATAAATTTCTCACATGTTTAATTATTGCAATATATACGATGACAACTGTTGTTGTACCAGGCTGAATCTGGAGGTTCTGGCATTGTTGCTCGAAGACTGACTGGACAAGCTGGGTCAGATGAATTTGTCATGAGAATTCCAAATAATAAGGTGTGAAAGGGAGATATGAGTGTATGCTTTGTACAATGTCATGCGTAATTTCCGTGTTCAGATCTGTTTTTTTCTATCTCTTTGGGTTGATATGTTTATCGTGTGCATCTTCAGGTTGGCCTTATAATTGGCAAAGGAGGAGAAACTATAAAGAATATGCAAGCTTCTACAGGAGCACGGATTCAGGTTTGTACTTATAAGTGATATATAGAACGCTGTTCTCTTATTTGTGTATTAGATATCGGTGATAAATCATAGTTAGTGTAGCCTTGTTGTTATGTTTTTTTTTACCGTAGCTTTGTGATTGCAACTAATTTGAAAAGAGATTGTGTTAACGGCCAACTTTTATGACTTTTGGCTAATGTTTATATGTTTTTTCAGGTGATACCTCTGCATCTTCCTCCAGGTGACACATCAACTGAAAGAACATTAAAAGTTGATGGGACACCTGAGCAAATTGAGTCTGCAAAGGAGTTGGTTAATCAAATCATCAGTGGCGAGGTATGTTAATGGTGCTTCTTTTTGCCAGATTTGGCTTAGGCATATCTGCCTGGTAAGGCCAAGTCTAGTCTAGTGTTTAAAATTGCTGTTTTTCTACTGGGTTTTGTACTCTGTATGTTGCACAATCTATTTATCATCTAGACTGTTTGATCAAACTAGGTTGATTTACGTGCAAGCTTTATGTTATTGTGAGATGAATACGGTGTGCTTGTCATTGCCTGTTGGGTCTTTTTATTTTTTATGATATTAAAATATAAAGTTAGATCTGATTGATTCCTGTAACATGATACATGATTTTTGTACTCTCCGATTTGTTCCTTTGCAGGGAAAAAATAGTTTTGGTAAATCATGTGATGGTTTTCACTTTAGTTTTGCATAAATGACATTTATTCTGTTCATATTAATTAATTCCTTGATCTTATTATTGATACAGCATAACACTGTGACCATTATTATACATTGTATATTATTGATGTTTTGATCTGGACCGAAGCAGCTTAGCTGTATGACAATTATTAGTAACTTGATGCATATTCGGGATGCATTGATCTCTCTTCCAAAGCAGCTTAGATGATAGAGTATGTTTAAGGAAGTAGAAATTTTTTCAGAGCCTAATGTGCCTTTAACAAGTGGTCTTTATTATATGATACATTAATATTATTCGGATCTCTGTTACCTACTGTATTGTTCTCAAAAGAAAATTAGTACATATTTTCATATTGTGCAAGTGTTTCAAGACTTATGCAAAATAATGCACAAAGGTAGAAGACTAATGGCTGTTACGATGTTCTTGCTTGTAATCTCCAACTCCTCAGTGTTGTTGCGTCAGCTGGCCAAGTGGAAACATGATTAGTGAGACCGTTCACTGCTATAGCCATCAATTATTAGCTGTATAATGTTGTTAACAATTGTATGGTATCTTGTTCGATTAACAGTCTTGATATATTAGCAATACGCATCTTCCTTTATGTTTAGTCTAGGATTAGGTGATGGTCATGATGAACTTTCAGGGTCTGACTTGTCAACTGTGTCTTTATGTTTGTGTATGTGTAGTCTGCTCTATATAATTAGCTAATACGTCTTAGCCATTATCTCTTTTATACATCCACGAATCAAGGACGTTGGTAGCAATATTTTAGAATTGGCCTGTCAGTTTTCTTGACCAAGATACCATATATTTACAAAGACCGTATTTTAATTGTGTTTTTCACTTAGCCCAGTGCTTTGGTGAGGTGCGTCTTTCATTGTTTTTGTTGGTTTAGATTCCTGGTGCTCTGAAGGCTACTGTTATTATGAAATATTTTTGGGCCAGATGGATACTCATTGAGATTATAACCTTTCGACAGTGGAATATGCTTATTAATTGTGTATCCTATGACTGATATTGTTATTGGGACTGTTGTAGGGTTAGTGTCTATTGGACCATTGGTGACACCAACATGAATCCTTTTGTTGGTGTTCCCTCAGCATGCCCTGGTATGGTTCTAAATCTCAGTTTTGATATTTATTATCAAGGGCAGTAAGTCTCCTACTAATACTTTTTGACTATAGTGTCATTATTAGACTCAATGTTGAATTATGTTGAAATAGTTTTCAACTAGGTCTCTTGTGCTTTTCAGTTTATTTCTAAAAAGAACCTTAGTGTACTTGGAGTAGTATTTTATCCTCGTATCTTATACTGGACTTACATTTGGCATAGGTAACCTGAAATTTGTCCGTCGTTCAGCACTTTAATTATTTTCCCTATACTATTATTCTTGTCCAGTTTTATTATTCTTGTCCAGTGTTAAATAGTTTTCTTAACTAACCAGTTATGTTTAAGATTTCTATTAAGATTTGTCTGTTATACATTTTGTGCCACTTCTGTTCTGCCTCATTCAATTATTTTTCTTTTCTTTCTAATTCATGTTCCATTAAAATAATATTTAATTTTATTGTTTTTAACTGATGATCCCGAGGTTGGACTATTAGAATGGGTTGTACAAAGGATGAGAGAATGTACATGGGAGCACAGAAAAGTTGTTTCAACAGTCTGTATATTTGAATTTGGAGTTGCGCATTCATCTTAATAGGGTGTGAAATATCTGTAGTCCAGTCACTCTTGTTGAATTAATATGAATATGAATGATATATTGTATAGTGTAACAATTGGAGTAAGATATTGCATATTGATATACTATATGATGGATTGCCTTTTCAAGGCAATAAATATTGAATGATTGTTTGCTTCTATGGTCTGTGCTTTCTTTTGTACCCATTCAATTCGAATAGGGAAAGGGTGTGCTTCTGCTGGAGTAACTCAGTTTTATCACGAACCAGTACGGTATGTAGGTATTCGTATCCCTTTCTGATCATGTATGCAACCCGTTAATGCAAGATAATATATATACCCTTTATCTCGTGTTCATTACATGTTGATTTTTGCATTTGTAAGTTTAACCTGTGTATGTGTGCATATGTTGCTTCCTATACTTGTCTTGTGTGGAAATTTGGGTGAACTCACTCCCTTTATTTTGGTTTTCAATTTGAATCCACAGAATCGTCTTAGAAATCCTTCAATGTCTGGTGGGTATCCTCAGCAAGGTTACCAATCTCGACCACCCTCTAACTGGGCCCCCCCTGCACCAATGCAGCAACCTGGTTATGGATATGTGCAACCTGGAGCATATTCTGGTCCATCACCTCAGTATAACATGCCTCAGCAACAATATTCGGGCTATCCTCCCCAACAACCAGGTGGATATTCCACCAATTGGGACCAGTCTTCTGCACCATCTCACCAACAGTCAACTCATGCTGGTGGCTATGATTACTATAGTCAACAGCCACAGCAACCACAAAATCCTGGAGGTCCTGCACCTCCAGCTGATGGCTCTGCATACAATTATAGTCAACCACCTTCTTCTGGTTATAGCCAACCCGGACAGGGTTATGCTCAGGACAGCTATAATGCATATAATGCACAATCTCAATCAGGGTATGGACAACCACCAACATATGATCAGCAGCAAGGCTATGGCTCCGTTACTGGCTATGGTAGTGGCAGTAACCCAGCACAAGAGGGCCACACTGCGAGCTATGCTTCACAGGGAGATTCAGCCCAAGCTCCATCTACCCAACAGCCACAGCAAGGTTATCCTACCAGCCAACAGCCCAGCTCAAACACTGCTAGCTACCCACCTCAGGGAACTCCTCAGTCAGGTTATGGGGTTCCACCTACATCCCAAGCTGCTTATGGAAGTCAACCACAGCCAGGTTACGGACCTGGTTATGGAGCCCCACAATCTCAAAAGCCAAGTGGTAATCCTCCTGTTTATGGACAGTCGCAGTCACCTAGTGCGGTAGGAGGCTATGGTCAGTCAGCATATCCTGCGCAGCCTCCACCTTCCGGTTATTCTCAACCCCAACCAGAATCTGGTGCTCAGAGAGCACCACCTTCGGGATATGGTGCAGGGCAACCAGGGTATGGTTCTCAAACATATGGTGCACCTCAGGGTGGTCAGCCTGCATATGGTCAGGCACCACCTCCATACAGCAACAGTTCTTATGGTGCTGGTTATACTCAGGCTCCAGCATATACTGCCGATGGTAATGCCAGTGGGAATACTCAACCTCCCCAAACAACCGCTGCCAAAACTTCGCCCCAGAGTTGATATTTTTGTACCCCTCCCATTTTCTCATGTACTGTTTTTTATCGTGTTTTATAGTAGTTTATTCTACTACCGATACCCACCTATGCAGCATTGCATTGTTTAGATGTAAGGGTTGTTGGTGTACTGAAATTTCCTACATGTTGAATATTTTATTTTTATGGTTAAATCGGATCTTATGGTGATGGCATTTGAAAAACTGTTGTGCAAGTTGCCAAACTATTGGTTTTCATTAAATTCAACTGACTTCATCGTCGATTTTATGGTATTAAATTTGGTTTGGAAGGCTTATTTAACGTGCAAGTATGTTTGTGAATATTTGTGATCATAAAATGAAGTCAGGTATTTTTTTGGGTCCGTATTTGCATTATTGCTGCTTTTTAAATGGCATATTTTACTCAAATAAAATTCATAATTTGGTGCTAGATAGACCAACTACCATTCTATATAATAAACGAATTTTGTTTTAAATGTCTAAAAGGTTAACAGTTCCTCGGAAGACGAGGTTGGTGGAGAGGAATATTTTTTAGTGAGGGATGGAAATTTTTTCCAACCAAGGTGCTCGGTGATTGTAGGAAACGATTGAATCTATTTATTGTAAGATAAAAAAAGCACAACGATTATTAAATGTAGTCCACGATGGAGTATGTGTGTGAAAGTTGTTCTCCCTTTTCTTTCCTTCATTTTATTTCCCTTTTCATTTATTTCACACGAAGCATTGCTCAAGAATTAAACAGTTTATGGCCACATATAGAGAATTTTCAAATAAGTAATACACAAAAATCCACAACTTTTTCGGGGTTTAATTGGGTGAATGATTTGGCTCTTGAAATGATCCCTGGTAAATTATTCTTAGAATATTTCTTTAAGCCAAGGGCAAGTTCTCATTATGAGAAAAATTGCTTCTTCATATATGTAATGTATATAGTAGAGGTTGGAATGAGAGAAACTGAAGCAAAACATCAAACATACTATGTTTGCTATCAATAGCTTCATCTATATGCTTGCGGATCGAATTCAGCAGGCATATAACATGATTCTTGAATGCCATGATCATTTTGGGTGACAAGAACAACATGAATGAACCAAAGAATAACTTGATAAAATATTTAACCGGGTCATCTTCAGAGGTGCTGACTGGTGGATACATTGCTTTTGCTGATGGGACAGCTTCTATTACTGCATGTACCAAATCTATAATGAAAGAAGGGGCAAGACCAAGGGCAGGTACACTTGCCTAATTCTTGATGCCAACTTCAAGACCCAATGCCCTGTACTCCTCCATATCAATTTCTTCAAGAGTCTCAGTACTCTCACTCACAAAACTGGGATACAAGAAGACAGGAGTACTTTTACTCAGCTATTATCATAACTTTCAACAGTACTGTATCGAGTAACATACTTGCCGTTTAGAATTCAAATCAACAAGTGTAGAACACCAATGATAATGTACCTCACTGGGACAGCTAAAAAGCTCCTCCTTACACCTTTTTGGCCAAGCTCAACAAGAACTTCATCTGTATAAGGTTTCAACCACTACTGTGCAGACAAATTCAACTCTGGAAACTCATTCAACAAAAAAGTATGATATCAGAAAAATAAGAAGTACACCATAGAAAGCAAGAATACAAGCCAACATTTCAATATGAAATCTCTATTTAACTCAAGATGCCAGAAAAGTAAGTTCAAAGGGTTCAAAATCAAAACAAACCTGATAAGCGAGAGTGTGCTCATTACTAATTCCTCTATATTTCAACTGTTGTTTTCAACTGTTGCTGAGCAAGAAGATGCATTCCTCCATTTGATATCGATATGGATCCCCAGCATCCTCAATGTAACTGACAGGTACACCATGGGCACCGAAAAATATCATTTGCCTAATATACATAGAAAAAACAATATATACCATGGCTCAGACTGTAGTAAAATACATGTCATAGCCTTCGTTTTATGTAAGAAACCACGTTGAAAGAAGTGAACATAATAATAATCTACCTCTTCTGGTTCAGGAAAACTCTGGATCTTTCTCAATCAAGTTAGCCATTGACTTAATATAACCTTCCCGTTGACCAGAAGTTTATAATGAAAACAGGAACCCTAGACAAATAGTCATCTTGCCAGAATTAAATGATATTTGTTCTCGAAGGGCATAGAGAACCATTGAGACTACTCCTCTTCTTCCTCGGTCAGTCGGTTGGATTGCACTTCAGTTTCCTTCCCAGCAAGCTCCTTCTCTTCTGCTCGTTTCACCTCTCGGTCTTTTCGTAATCCCGGCTCGGATGGTACTTGCAGAAAACACTCATATGCTCAAGTCAGATTTAGTAATCGACACTCGGTATGCCTAATACTGTATAATGACGTACCTTATTCTTGGTATTTATGCTATTTATATTGTTATGGTAGACCTTTCTTATTGGGCTAGACTAGGGAACTTGAGTCATGTTTAGAAATACATCTTGATTGTTGATTAGTCTCACTAACTCTGCTTAAGTGTAATTGGGTTTATGGTGTCGGTCGGTCCAATGGCCGAGGCCCGATCCATGATGTCGGTCGTAGGAACCCTCCCGATACAGATATCAGTTAACAAATAATAATCCCCTAATCACCTAAGGGCATTCACAAAGTACCAATAAACAATACCTGAATACATACTCGAGAACACGAATGCTTGACCATGATGTGGATATAGAAAAATGGGGATAAAGGGGTAGTACCTACCACAACACAAGCTTTGTTATTCCATCATCCTTCTTAATCTGTCCTACAAGACAAACCTTTCCTTTTAGACTCAAGTCTAAGGTGGTCCCGTGGAGGTGAGAACAAATAATGTAATTCACAATTAATTGTCCAGTACGTCATTTAATTATGAAAAGAGAAAATGGATGTGTAGGGACAATAATATAGAAGGCAAAAAAGCATGAGAACCTACTGCTGAATAGCTTTTTCAGTGAATGCACTAGCCCAAGGAACCATAAAAGCTTTATTAATTCAAGTAGAATTACCAATACACATAACTTTCATTGAATGTAAAACAACTTGATATTCTTGTCGCAGAAGTGTAAAAGCACAACATATAATGAGAAAAACGAAATTTTTTAACTCCACATGGTCATCCGTAATTCTACGAGAAGAGCCACCCTGTTATATTCTAAAGTTTTGGGATTTGATTAATATTATTGTTGGGTTGTTAAGATTTAATTAGTAGTTTCTATCATTTATCTTTAGTTGGGATTTAATTAGCAATTTTTATCACTTATCTCTATCTTTTGTAATCTATAAATAGAGTATTGAACTATTATCTGAGATATGAATAAATATATGCACCTTGTTTCCTTCTCTATCATTGTTTCTTGGTATAATCGGAAGCCCATCTAGGGGTTCCCTTTTCCAAAGCCTAATCATTCTTCGAAATCTCTTACGAGAGGACCTAGACGCTTGTGCACATGATCATTCATATCAATTGGTATCAGCTTGGACCTTCCAATACTTTCAATGGCAGATTCAACACGCTTCGCTCAAGCGGCTAAGGAGATGGAAGATCGAATCTCCCAAAGGATGGATAATAGGTTGATGGAACTCACGACTACCTTGCAGGAAACCTTGACTCTTTCTATGAAAGACACCATGCAGGAATTACTTACTCAACCTCGAGGAGAAGGCCACCATGGCCTCTCAAATGAGAACATGTCGCGTGGACCTCGAACAGGGTCTTCTTATGTTTGTGGCATGCATTGACTTCCCCAGATTCAATGGAGAAAATGTTTAACAGTGGATTCATCAATGCGAAAATTATTTTCTCATTAACAACACCTCAGACGAATTCAAGGTAAAGTTGACAATTGTGCATTTAGAAGGCAAGGCCTTGCAATGACATACCGCACTTATGAAATCAGGTTTAGATATGGGTGCACCTTCGTAGACAACATTCACGAAAAGTCTAATTGATCGGTTTGGTGTAATTGGCGATGATCCCATAACTGAGTTGATGCGTCTACGACAAAAGACTTCAGTTGATGTCTATCATGAAGAGTTCGATTCAATCCTTACAAGATTGAAGTTATCTGATGATCATATTCTAAGCTGCTCCCTAGGTGGATTAAAGAAAGAAATCCATATGATGGTAAGAATGTTCCAACCTACGTCTCTACAACATGTGTTTACTTTTGCCAGGACGTATGAAACCGCCAATTCAAGCAATTCGATGGCCAAATTCAACAGGGGAGTCTTGGGTCCAACACCAGTGTCTGTATCATTGTCGCTCGAATCAATGCGGCCCCCAAACCCAAACCAACACGCAACTTAACGTGTGTCACTTCATACGTCCTACGCATGTTGTAGAGCATGTTGTAGAGACGTAGGTTGGAACATTCTTACCATTATTTGGATTTCTTTCTTTAATCCACCAAGGAAGAAGCTTAGAATATGATCATCAGATAACTTCAATCTTGTAATGATTGAATCAAACTCTTCATGATAGACATCAACTGAAGTCTTTTGTCGTAGACGCATCAACTCAGCCATGGGATCATCGCCAATTGCACCAAATCGATTGATTAGACTTTTCGTGAATGTTGTCCACGAAGGTGCACCCATATCTAAACCTGATTTCATAAGTGCGGTATGCCATTGGAAGGCCTTGCCTTCTAAATGCACAATTGCCAACTTCACCTTGAATTCGTCTCCGGTGTTGTCAATGAGAAAATAATTTTCGCATTGATGAATCCACTGGTTAACATTTTCTCCATTGAATATGGGGAACTCAATGCGTGTCAACCTTGTGCCACAAACATAAGAAGACCTTGTTCGAGGTCCACGCGACATGTTCTCATTTGAGAGGCCATAGGGCCTTCTCCTCGAGGTTGAGTAAGTAATTCTTGCATGGTGTCTTTCATAGAAAGAGTCAAGGTTTCCTGCAAGGTAGTCGCGAGTTCCATCAACCTATTATCCATCCTTTGGGAGATTCGATCTTCCATCTCCTTAGCAGCTTGAGCGGAGCGTGTTGAATTTGCCATTGAAAGTACTGGAAGGTTCAAGCTGATACCAATTGATAAGAATAATCATGTGTACAAGTGTCTAGGTTCTCTCGTAAAACAAGGTGCATATATTTATAAAAGTACTAAAGATTACAAATGCTAGAAATAAGTGATAGAACCTGCTAATTAAATCCCAAGTAATGATAAATGATAGAAAATACTAATTAAATCCTAACTAATTAAATCCCAACTAATTAAATTCTAACTAACTAAATCCCAATATCTACTAATTAAATCTTAACAACCCAACAATAAAATCTTATCAAATCCCAAAACTTTAGGATGCCACCCCAATAGCAGCATACCCTTTTTAGGATTTAGCAGCCCCAAGTACAGAAAATAATTTTAGCAAATGGTCGCTGGAGAAACCTAAACAACCTTGGGGGACGAACGATATGCTATCCCAATAAAAGAAGCACATTATCATACAAATAATATGAATTTGTACTAATGCTAATACGGAATTATACAAACATACAAAAAAAATTCGACAAAACTCAAAAAGCAAACTTAACATTCAGGAATCGCGGAAAGATTAAACAGAAAAGGTTGAACATTACTCGATGTCTCTGGTCCTCCTAGATTACGCCAACTATTCTACTGCAACACGCGAAGGAGATTCTAAGGCAGCCGCATCATAAGCACTAATCTCCACGGAATGAGAAGCAGGGCCAACTAGGTTTTTCCTGCAAGACAGGTTCATAATAAGCAGCCCACCGAGCATGCCATTTCTTCTGTTGTTGGAGTCAGAGCACAAAAATAAAGATGCTTGAGATGAAGACTTGTTACAATTGGAATGGTAACCAACATAGCCATGATTTCTGACATCAGAACATAACCTGAAAAATAAAGATAGTGACCAAACATTTCGCTTAGCAAACTCTACTCACAGGCGATGAAAAAAAAACAAGTGCTGGCTGCTGGTAGACATTCACAAAAAGAAAAAAAAATGAAAGATTATTGAATTTGAAATAAAATGGCTAACTCTACTATTCCACGATGTCACTTCACGACAAATATTATCCAATATATCTTTCAAAGCCGTAACGAACTCATAGCAAAAACTAAACGGAGTGTTTGTTTTTCCTATACTAAGTTTACCCTACAGTAAAAGCAGAAATAATCTATATGATCACGCCAACATGTAAACCTGCATAGAGTGACTAAAGCGGAATTCGATAATGATAACCATAGCAATTCACAATGGACAAGTCGAACTGAAGAATGGAAGATGCTAAAATGCAGAGAAACAAATAGGGTTTGGTAAATGTTTTAGGAGTATGAGGTTAAATCGATGAAGTTGACAAACTGAAATGCGAATGCGAGAACGTTAAAATTGATGATTCTGACGCTGTGAAATTCCGATTGAGACTAAGAATTGTAGAAGGAAAAGGAGAGTCTGAGGCGACGTTGATGCCAACCAATTTCGAATTGCGAATCGAAAAGTCGAAGTTGGAAGGCACATGCACCTTCACTTCAACAAACACTAAGCCAACCATCACTCCACTCTCATTCAAATCAATAGGTAAGACTTCTATTATTCATAGTTTCTATATTTTAAAAAAGAAAATAATAATAATAACGTAAAACACAATAAATGATTTGTTTTGATGAAATAAGATTTTTTTTTCAATTTTAAAATATAATTAAAAATAAAATAAAAATATGAGTTGAAATGCTTGCACATGCTAATGATAGTAGTTGCAGATAAAAGTATTTTAAACTAAATATATATTATTTATGAGTAATATTAATTTTTATAAGCAGTAGCCATAAAAATTTAAATTTAGGAATGGAAGAAGAAATTGGGTAACGAAAAAAAGAGGAGAAAAATAAAAATTGGAAAAAGGAGGGAAGTGATTATTTAATGAGAATAGTTAGGGTAAGAAGAAATGAGGAATAGAAGAAAAAGAAGAAGAAGAAGAATAGGAATCAGAGGGAAATGGAGGGAATTGAAGGAGATGGAAGTGGAAGGGGTGAGGGTAGCAGCAGCAGATACAGTCTGAAACCGTCGCGAGTTTCGAACGAAGATATTCTGATATGCGTGGACGTAGATCCTCAATGCCTCGTCGAGATGAAAGGGGCCACCGGACCCAACGGCAGACCACTCACCCGATTGGATTCCATCAAGCAAGCCATCATTCTCTTCGTCAATGCCAAACTCACCATCAACCCCCAACACCGTTTCGCCTTCGCCACTCTCTCCAACACCATCTCCTGGGTTTCTTTCCACCATAACCTATTTATTCCTCTTCGATTAAACCAATCATTTTGTTCTAGGGTTTTTAATTTCAATTCTAATTACAGGTGCGGAGAGACTTCAGCTCTGAAATCGACTCCACAATCGCAGCAATGCGGGGCATTTCAGCTTCTTCTTCCGCCGGCCCACCCGATCTCACTCTTTTGTTCCGACTGGCCGCTCTTGAAGCCAAGAAATCCCGTGTGCAGGGTCGTATCTTTCGAGTTGTAAGTGTTTTCATGGCTGCCATTAACATCGCACAATTGCAGTTATGATTGTGAATCCTAATATGCAATTGCTACGTGCTACTCCATTGTAGATTCTGTTCTACTGCAGATCAGCAGAGCGACCTCAGCATCAGTGGCCGGTGAACCAGAAGGTCTTCACTTTGGATGTGATGTACCTTCATGATAAGCCTGGACCTGATAATTGCCCTCAGGAGGTTTATGACACACTGGTGGAGGCACTCGAACATGTCAGTGAATATGAGGGGTTTATCTTGGAGAGTGGACAGGGGTTGGCACGTATTCTGTTCCGTCACGTCCTCATACTTCTGTCCCATCCTCAGCAGCGTTGTATCCAGGAGTATCATGACATTCCTAAGTCAATTGCAAAGAAGGTTTCTCAGGTGGAGCCTATGGCCACTGAAGATACCGCTCCCATAGCCTCCCAATAACACAATGTAATTGCATACTTACTTCTCTAATGTCTTTTTTACTTATTTGTTTCATGTGATTGTAGGTATTGATGTGTTGTTAATGTTGTATAAGTAAGGTTTAATATTTTTTAACGTGATATGGGAGAGGAGAGGAGGGTTTGAGTAGTTTGTTCGATAGCAAAATCAAGTGTAGTTTAACATGTCTTGTTCAGTTTTCAAGGTTATTCTTACTGTTGAAAATTTGTATAGATTGTCAATTGGTCTCTTCACAGGTGTTTTTATATAGTTTTTAAGCAATTTTCCATTTGGAAGATTCTATCTCCCTGCTATGCAGGCATCAAAAGATTTGTTAATGAACTTTTTGTTTTTTCATTTCAATTTCAGGAATCCGGAAGTGGATTGCCCTTGCACACAGTCAACCTCTCAAGGGTAATGGAATATGATCATAACAAAGTTGTTGGAGTCTTGTGTTACTGGGTTGACACTGGAATGATTGTTACTAGCATGAACAATTTCTGAGTTTGGATTCAATTCCTACAACCCACTATCTTGTTCTCAAATGTATGAGAAGTGTACTATAGTTTAGGCACTTGAGTTTTCATTTTGGATATATGTAGAGAAATATCAGACACTTGAGTTTTCATTTTGGATTGTCTTGTTGATAGAACACCCATTGCAGGTTTATAATGCGATGTCTAGAAGAATGATACAGTGATAATGCATAAAATCATTACAATCATAGCAAAGTAGAATTATTATATTTTTATTATTAAAAATTTGAATTAAGTGAAAAAAAAGAGTATCAATTTCGAAAGATAAAAAGTAAAAGAATATTATACAAATACGATCTCAGTTGTTGTATGTCTCTATACAACTCTACATGTTTTAAAACATACAAAAACAAATATGATTTTAGCTATTTGAAAAAAAGTAAATATTCATAGGATTACATACTACTTCTTTGTGTGTAAAGTTAAACTTCAAATTGTGCAATAAAATAAACTTTTTTTATTAAAATTTAAAATAAAATTGACGCAAATGAAATTAATGCATTGGAGCACCTTATTGTTTATGTAGGTAATCTTAAATTTACCCATTCTACTATTTTTCTAAATTTTTTTGCATCAGATTAATGCTTTAACCTATTTCGTTTCCGTCTTTAGTAAAATACCCTTTCCTCTTTTTCTTATTAAACCATAAAATATCTAATTAATTTAACATATACTTTTGATTATTTTTTAAAATTCTTGAAATTGATTAATCCTCATTATTTTAATTGATAATACTTTGAAAATGTCTAATAAATCGAATATTATTTTTTAATTATGCAGTATTTTTTTAATTTATGACAACCACAGTTATAATCTTTCACATTTTTTAGTGGCATTCTTGGGACTGGCAAACCCCCCCAAAGAGATAAACTTTATTAAAAGCCGTGAAACATACATAAAGGGCATGAGCCAATAAAACATAAATAAAGATTTATAAAAAAAAGTGACATCCTCGTAATTTTAGTGAATATAAAGAAAAAATTGATGTGGCAACAATACTAATTATCATTCACATAGAATTTTAATTAGATTTAATAATAAGGTTTAATATGTTTTTATTATAAATACATTAGTTTTTTTATAATTCAACATGTCTCGCATCGTGCTCAAATGGTTTGATAGCAACCCAAACCCATGATTTCTTCTATTCGACTAACTCAAGATGAATCTTTAGCTGTTTGTGACTCTATTATGATGGGCGCCTTACACTACCTGTTGATAAGGTAGTTTGTCGGTATATGCATCAAGCTCAAGATTACCATTGAAAAGTTATCAAGAAGTTCTTCATTACATTGTTGGCACTACGCACCATGGTTTGCTCCTTCATTCAACTTTGAATCTCTCAATTATTACGAGCCTATTGCGTATATGTTAGTTCCAACATCTATCTCATGTACTTCTCACAAACAAAAAAGTTGCATCAGCATACTTCAAAAGTATAGATGATGTATTCACTAAAATCACTTGGTTAAAGCCTTTTCTCAATAAGTTATGTGTCTCTGTTGCCACATAAAAAATATACTCAAATAACCTTAGAATTGTTTTGGTAGCAGCTAACTCTATACTCAAAATCCAAATATTTTGAACTTGACTCACATTTCGTTCGAAATCACGTCCAGCAGAATCGTTTAAAGCTTGTTCATATTCCTGTTAAGTTGTAGATTTGTTAACTTAACCAGCTTTAGGATCTTCTTTCCAAATCTTATTTCCTGTTAAGTTGTAGATTTATTAACTTAACTATCTTTGGGATCTTCTTTCCAAACCTTTCGAATAAACTTATGATTGTTCTTAAACCAATCATAACTTAGGTGATGCATATCACATGCATATGCATCTCATGCCCTCCACTTTCCTATATATATCAACATATGCCTTTGTTTTCTATAACTTCAACGATACAATTTTACATTTTCTGCATATCTTTGTTTACATGATTCAGGGTGCCTTTCTACCTTTCTCTTCTTCAATATCTCTTTCAAAAGCTAAGACACACAAAATGTTTTATTGTATATATTATTTATTTAGCCATATTATGAAAAATATTCATGAAAAAATAGATAGAAAGACACCAATAATAAATGAAAAGTTCTTTCACTTTTGAAATTTATACAGTTATCACCTCAACCATTTTAACCCACAGTTGAAGAGAGAGCCACATCAGACATATATAATTTACTCTTGAATCACGAATACACATATCATTAGATGTAACAAACAAACAGAGAGTTTTAGAACACCAAAAAGGAGAAAATAGGATTTCGTATGGCTAGAAAGTGCACCATTTTCAATTCAACATGAGAAAAAAACTCACACTTCGTTTGTCACTGTGATGATGCAATGAATATTACTCAAACTTGATGGATATTTCATAGCAGTGTAGCTTACTGCATGCACTTATCTACTCTTCTTGTTTCACCATAAAAATACCTACTGAGAGTGGAGACACTGATGCAAGGAATATAAAAATTGAAAAAGGTAACTATAGATAGATTTAAGGAATACAACCGAATTTGGTACTAATTCTATCAGTAAGTTTTTTTTTCCTTAGTTATGATGTAGATAAAACATGAGAACTGGATACAAATTCTAAGATTCTTTACACATATTACATACAAGTTTATGAGATCTTTATATGCAGCCAACCAAGCAGCCAACCAAACCACCGATCAGATGCAATATATTATCTAGCAAAAGATGCATAAACACAATTACAAAATCATATGAATTCTGAAAAATATTTGGGAAGTGAAATCATACTCTTGCAATGAAAAGAAAAAACTTCCTGACTTTACAAAATGTCATAAAACAACGGTATGCATTTATAGAACTTACGTTGCAGTATTACAATCGCAAAAAAAACTATGAACAGAGAGAAATGTAAACAAAATTTGGACCATTTCTCGATTTGTGCGTGTCATCCTTGCGCAGGGGCCATGCTAATCTTCTCTGTATCGTTCCAATTTTATCGGATGTCCCCGTAGGGACAATGGCTGTGGTTGGAAACCTGATTATAAACATGGATATTTCCTTGCTTTTAAACGGTGTGGGACTTAGACGGGAATGAGACAACTTGCCTTCGGAAAAGAGGAAAAGGAAACAAAAGGGACAATCTGAAGAAAAAGTATTGAAGTAATGTTGAGTATCCATGGGAAGCAAATAAGAAGCATCTCTCTCTGTACAAACACAGTGAGTTGATTCCAGACCTGATCAATCGCAGAAGATCCAAATATTTTAACTCTTAGCCATGATGACTCTGCTCTACACACTGAACACCGTACACTACTGATGTGAAATAGCACTTAGAGCATTACTTGACAAGATAGTAAAATTATCATCAAAATTTGTGTTTAGAGTTGTGCATGGTGATGAAAACAAAATAAGATTAGATGTTTACAGAGAGAGGAGAATGGAAAAACTATTTTCATCAATTCATTTTTACAAATAATTATAAAAAATAGTTTTAAACTTTGAATTTTAAAACTATTTTTTATTGAAAATAATAATATTTTATATTATATAAATGTGTAAACTTCATTAAATCGGTTATTTTGTTGTATTATTAAATATAATTAAATAAAAATAAATAAAATATGTTGATTTAATGTTACTTTTTTATCATCTCTAAATGCCTTAAATTTGAGTATTTTATTTATTTATTTCGACACTCTTAAGATTTTGCATCAGTGTTTTTGTGAAAAAAATTTACTTATCTAATAGTATAAATTCATCTTAAGAAAATTAAAACAATTTAATTTCTTTAAAAAATTCTATTAAACCTTTTATAAAACTTATACCAAAAAACTTATCCAAACATCATCTTATATAATAAACAAGATTCAACTCTTTGTTTGTAAGGTGCTGAGTAGTTATCAATAAAGTAACAAAATACAACTTTACTTTTATAAAATATTTATACTTAGTATTTTATTACACTCATGAACATTTCACGAATATGTTGAGTAATTGTTTATAAATAATATATATAATTTTCGATAAACATTCTATAATACATTTGAGAGATAATGCTCTTTCTCAAATATGTGATTAGAAGTTAGATCATGTTTATGAATATCGTTTATTGAGTATAAAATATAGTTACGTATCTTGAATTCAAATTTAATATTATTAATTAAATTAATATTTTAATTTGAATTAATCTCAAAGAAAGTAATAATATTGTATAAAATTAACCTGACTATTAAATCGGTTGAGGTACAATAATAGTGATCGAATCAATAAATACTTAACTAAATCAGTTAAAGTAAATAAATATTATAATAATATAAATATTACTATAACTATATATTATTCCGTTACAAGTTTACAAGACACAGACATTGGTCACGTGACCACTGGTTCAAAATTGGCTTTTTTTTAATTATCCATATTATTTAAATGTGCGGAAACATATGTAACCATTTTTTTATTACGCTGTTTTATTAAATTTATAAATAAAAATATATATTATTACTACTATTTATTTTATTTATTGTATTAAAAAATTAAAATAATTAAATGCATTATTTATTCTACTTTATATTAAAGTTATATCATAATAAAAATCTAATTATATAGAATCAATCATTACAAATATTAACGATATAATTACACATAAAATAGAGATGATTATTTTTTTTCTAATTTAGGTGAGAATCTCTTTCTATTATGTGTTATCTTACTTTTATTTTTTTACTCCCTTATATTTGTACTTTTTTATATCGGTGTTTTTTTTCAAATTTTATATTGTGACTTTTTTTTTCTATTTTTTCATTACTTTATATCAGTATTTTTATTATAAAAATTATATCCTAATTTAAAAATATTATTAAGATAAAATAGAAAAATAATTTCATCAAATTAAATGAGAGAATCTTCATATTACATATTATATAAAAATATATATTATAAAGAATAAGTAACGTGAGATCTCTAAAATTTTTACCCATATTTACTAATATATATATATATATATATATAATCTAATTAACATATAAATATATACTACTTTCTCATATTTGTATCTCAAAAAAACATTCCTATAATATATATACAAAAATTTTCAAATAAAACATTCAAAATAAAATATTTGTTCATCTAGCAACCTCATATGCTCCGCTGTAAATTAACACGATCATCGCAAATTAAAGAAAACAAACACAAAACAAAGCTAGTTTAAAACTTCAAATATAAAACTTTAAATATCAATATAAACCATCAATATTCACAATTTCATCAAGGGTCTATCACGTTCATCATCCACGTTACTCCTGCTAGATTTCTATTACTCACATACTCAAACACTTGACTCTACTTCCGGAAGACTCGTGTATTAAAATTAACATCCGGAGACCTGCACCTATCATACTACTCACTGTGAAATCCACACGCATAATTATCTCAATATCTCATCATCCCATATGACAAGGTAAATCCATTTGATGTGCTCTGATCAGTTCTTTCAAAACTCAGACTCAGCCAAATGGACCTCTTTCCACTCTCACTAACGGAGTAACTTCATCTATGTGATACCATTATATCAGTAGAGTCAGGATCGTCTCATTCACATTACACTCACAAATCAATACACCATAATAACAATCTCAACACAATATTTTCTTTGCTGAAAATACTATGTTTTGATCACACTTTCACCTTATTACATACATCATTTAACACATCAAAGCATCATTCAATCGGATCATATTTTAAACTTTCAAAACAATTCAAATATATCTCAAAATCCACTTAAACACATGACTAAGTTCCAAATATATGCTCTCTAAATCAATCATCATCTAAAACCAAACAACCACTTATCATCCAACTTTTCATTTAAGTAATTCAACAAAATATTAAAAAACAGTTCAACTCATTTATATTATCATTCAAACACTTTCAATTCTCAAACACTTTAAAAAACTTATTCACCTTAAAATCAATATAAAAGATTCAAAATCAACAATTCTAGTCAATATATTACTTTACTTTTCAAAGAGACAATCCTGCAAGCAAAAATTGGAATTGGTGACCTCATCACCCCACATTCAAATCTTCTAACCTAGGATTCTATTTTAAAAATAAAACTAGATTCCCTTATCTGGACTTGAGCAGATGCTCACTAAGAGCTCCAACCCACCAAAAGCTTAAGCATAACCTAACCTGCACCACAAAGTCCTAATCACAAATCTAATTATATCACTAGGACCCTGATCTAACAGAGACTAATTCTGAAGATAATAACCTCACATGCAAACTTAAACTAAAAGGCAACCCTAACCAGATCAAAACTAACTCAAAGGAAAATGAATCAAGAATGAACTTACTCTATCTAAGCAATCTCGTAGAGTTCAATGTCAAGAGTCAAATGGCAGACTACGATCGTCAAATTGATGAGTAAGGAGGTCAGAATCTTAGAGAGAAAGGAGATGAAAGGAAAAAAAACTTCTAGAGAGATGGTGATTCTTCTAAATAACTAAATTTCTATTTATATAGTTTCTTCCTTTTAATAATAAAATATTCAAGTACCATTTTAATTGTACCATTTCTATTCTAAGACTATTTTTCTTTGTCCTTACAAGTTGAATATCTAACTCAACCCATTTGTATTGCGCATATATATTGTAATATACAATAATAAAAATAACAATAATAATAATAATATCTTCAAATTTTAATTATTTACTTTTAGTTATGATTTAATCATTAATTATATATAGTTTCATGATTGGAAATAGTATAATAAAACAAAAAATATTATGTAAAAAAACAAATAACTCAAATAACTCTTTTTATATTAATTTTTACAGTAAAACCTCGAAAATTTAATCCGTGTACAGATACTTAGATACTTTGACGTTTTATTTATTAATTGGCATGTTATATCAAAATTAAACTTTATATAATAATAATAATTCGTCTATACTATATATAAAAAATACGATAGCTATTTTTATGATTTTACTTTTATTGTTTTAGTAATAATTATATTATGAGAATAACTACTTTTTTTTATTACATCACGAAAATATGAACGTGAAATTACGTTTATGTTTACACTGGTGATTAATAATAAAAATATGTAATATTATATTTATTATATACCAGTCATTAACAATAAAAGTATGAAACATTATCTTTATTTTATTTAAAATACCCGTCTTACACACGTAGTATTGGTAGATGACAACAATTATTCTGAATCTGTGTTTTCATCATTAAAACATAATGAAAGTCAAATACCAATTAAATATATTAAAATGTTGTTCCATTCAAATAAGATATCTAATTATTGGATCCATCCTTTCTTCAACCCATGCTTACAAAATAAAAACGTTAAATCAACATGCGTTTTTGTTTATTATTTTCAAAGTTAAATTAATCAGTGGTTAAGATACTAGATTCATCCATGCACCATTCTGAGAACAAATGATTTTGCAAGAATACAAGAAACTTGATCCGTATTTCACAAAAGTCCATAACTGAAACGTAATATGTTAAAATGTTACTTCATCACATGGGTAGAAGAATAGTTCAACGAGATAATAGTTTTGCATAAGTGTTAGAATCTGTGATGGTGTTGTTAGGGATCTTAATTTGAAGTATAGAAAATGAGAGCCATTTGATTATTGTTTATTTGAGGAATAGACGTACTCTGTCCCTTAAAGCCAGTGTTGGGACATTCCAGTTGAATAAATAACCATTAAAAAACCGTCCATTATTGCGTTTACCTTTTAGCTTAAGCTTTTTCCCACAAGGAACCACATAAGCAACTTCGCTTATTAAATTGCAAATGATTGCTATATATTGGGTCCTCTAATTCGTGAGTGTTAGACTTGTTTCATATTTTGAATAGAATAAAGGAGAAAAAGTCTCAATGGGTATCTGCATATCCTCTGAATCTTCAGCGATTCATGGAGCGCCTGAAGAGGCTCGTGATGAAAGTGTATTGGTGTTTGAAGCAACCAAGCTTCTAAGGGGACTTTCCTCTGCTTACTCTAAACAAGGTAGCAAAGGACTCAACCAAGATGCTGCAACCCTTTGTCAGGTATGTATGTTGTTTGTTAAAATGAAACTATATTTGACAAATTTTTTTTTTTGAATCCTAGTTGAGACTCAAAGAGTAATCGCTTAAGATTATATATAAGATGTGTTAGTATTTCACAATGAAGGTTCTCTGATGCACACAAATTTAAGATTGAACTTGAGTAATGCTTAACGTATTGGTACTTTAAACAAGCTGTATAGTATATATCCATATTTATACGCAGTAGAAGCACGTAAAAGTTATTGTAACTTCTCTTCCTGCTTCCTTTATTAGGTTTATGGGACGGAAAACACAGCATTTTGTGGTGTTTTTGATGGGCATGGAAGGAATGGTCACGTAGTCAGCAAAATAGTGAACAGCCGTTTGTGTTCACTCATACTGAACCAAAAAAAAGTGCATGCAAAGATTGAAAAAACGAACACCTTAGACAATGTGGACGAAGTTGAAGACGACTCATCAGCTCCACTAAACAAGAATTTTGAAGAATGGAAAGAAGCCATTCTTGATGGTTTCAGGGTAATGGACAAGGAGGTGAAGCTACAAGAGAATCTGGACTGCTCATGCAGTGGAACTACGGCTGTGGTTATCATAAGACAGGTAAACCAACCTACCAAACCGTGAAAGTGGAACTATCATTGACTGAATCTTGATCATATGTGGCTCAGTTTTAGCTATTTACAATAGAAAATATATAAGAAGTAACATGCATAAGGATAAATTAACAGGGTGAAGATCTTGTCATGGCTAACCTTGGTGACTCGAGAGCAATCTTGGGGACAATCTCGGACGGTGAAATCATGGCCATTCAATTGACCACGGATATGAAACCTGGATTACCTTGTAAGGCTAATACCACCGTTCTTGTTGATTGTCTTGTTAAAACTAAGTAAAAAGTAAATAACGTGAGATGATGTTTGTGATTGTACATTGAAATGCAGGCGAAGCAGAACGCATAAAAAGTTGCAATGGGCGTGTATTTGCCCTGAAGGAAGAACCGCATATCCAGAGAGTGTGGTTACCCAATGAGAACTCCCCAGGTCTAGCCATGTCTCGGGCTTTTGGAGATTTCGTGCTCAAAGACCACGGTATCATTGCCATCCCGGATATTTCGCATCGCACTCTAACATCTAGCGACCAATTTATTGTTCTTGCAAGTGATGGGGTAAGTGTTTTATTTTGCATGTTCACGTTTATTTGCTTATTTTGGATTTTGCTTTATTGACTTATTCTTTTCCTGATTTAGGTGTGGGATGTACTAAGCAACAAGGAGGTTTCCTCAATTGTGTGGGCAGCAGACTCTGAAAATGAAGCAGCAAGGGCTGTAGTGGAAGCATCAGCTTTAGCATGGAAAAACAAGTATCCTTCTTCTAAGCCTGATGACTGCACTGTGGTTTGCCTCTTCCTCCAGAAGAAACCACAGTTTCTACCCATCAAAAGTGGAAATCCATGATGACAAATACAAGCCATAGATAGCTGATAAAGAAGATGTAGTGCTTCTGTTATTTCTCTTTTCTACTTTATAAATCTCCATGTATCTCTCCTATCGTATAATCTTCTACACTTAATACATGATGGCTTCTTTTTTCTACACAACCTCTATATAATTTAGATTTATAATTAACAAGGCTAATGTCAGGCGATGAAAACTGGTTAATTATCAGGAGTATTACCCTGCACAACCAGGTTTCACAGAATTAAAAATAAACGATGTAATTGTGAGAAATCGAAAGAAAAAGAATAATATTAAAAGAGTGTAATAAGATAATACTTTACTAACAATATAATTCATCACTATAAAAAATTATATCCCACCATATAACTAATATGTGAACCGTACCCTATACATCCAATAAATCACTAAAACATAAAACTCTCCAAATATTATCAGTGAAAAATACGTTGTAATAATTCTAATTATTGAATGAGAGAATAAATTTTAATATTTATTCAAAAAGAAATAAAACAGAAGAAAATAAATAAAATATTTTAAGTGAATTAATGAATAATTAGAGATATATTGAGAAATAAAATGTGTGGAAAAAATTATCCATTGATATATATAAATATATATAGAGAGAGAAACTAAAATAAATGAAAAAGATATACAAGTTTTTTTTAACATATAAAACTCTAACACTCCTCTTAAATGACATAAAACTCCAACACTCCTCTTAAATGACATGTTCGTATTGAACACACATAAACACCGACATTCTAAGAATATCCAATTTAAAAAATATTTGTTGAATTTATAACAATTCTAACACGATTTTAACACTATTTTAAGAAGGAAAAAATATTAATTTTTTATATACTCAAACTTATTTAATAAATTTTTAGTATAATTATAAAAATAAAAAATAAATATTTTTAAACCAGTCGTGAAAAAAAAATTTACTAGATATAAAATTTTATTTTCAATTTATATAATTATAATAAATTTATAATTATATAATATATAAATGGTATCTTAAATTATATGTATTTCCATGAAATTTAGAATAAAAAATGCGGAAGACAACCAAAAAATTTGCAAGTTGACTAATTATAATATCAACAGGTCCAGCAGTAAATATCTTTTTTCTATACATTATATAATATATAAATTCATATATATAAATTTATAATTATATAATATATAAATTCATATATATCTTATATTTTAAATATTATAAGTATTTCCGTCAAATTTAGAATAAAAAAAGATAAAAAATGCGGAAGACAACCAAAAATTTTCCGACAGCGTTGGCTAATTATAATATCAACAGGTCCAGCAGTAAATATCTTTTTTCTTTACATTTTTTTGGCTTTTATTCTTTAGTTTTGCCAGCGTAAGTATATAATCGATAGCAGTAAGGCAAAATGAATAAAACCCTCTTTTTAATGAGAAAAGTTGCACAAGCCAAAAAAAAAAAAGGAGAGCCGCGTGGAGATCAAAACGGAACAGAAGGAGAATGAAGTATAGCTCTAGTCCCAGAGGGAAATGAGATATGTATCCATATAATTCCACTCTACTTCCAGATTCAGGTTGCATCATTGACTGGATTCTCTACCAGCAGATCGTCATCATATGATATTGGTATCCTTAACCTATCATGCACAGATATAGGTTTTTCTAAAGAAGTTCCTGGTTCATGTTGATTTTGCAGCTCGGATACATGAAAATCACTGTCCGAAATATTGCCCTCATCCCTGCCAGAGAATGAAAAGGGCACTCCTTGAGAAGAATCCTCTTTCTTTGGTACAGGTCGTTGCGCCACATTAGGCTGCTTGAATTGTTTCTGCATTAGGATAAACATCAAACACAAAGGCAAAAACAAAAACAGTTAGTAATACCCAAACAATTCAGTAATGGTTTGAACACGAATTAAAATAGATATCTCTCGATCACAAATTCTCCCCAAATTTTTTGCTTGTTTCAAAAATCTCAATCACAAATTTTTCCCAAAAACAGAATACCAGTAAGGCAAACAAATTTCACCAATGAAATCATCTAAGAGCCATAGAGGCATTGGAGTTGATAAACAAATTTTCTTTGCAAAGCGGGGATTTGTTCTGTTTCAGTAAGGTTAATTTGCCTATGATAAACTATCTAATACTCAGACTTCGGAGGTAGAATTGAAGTTGCTGGACCAGAAAACCTGTCCATATTATTCTGTTTCAGTAAGGTTAATTTGCCTATGATAAACTATCTAATACTCAGACTTCGGAGGTAGAATTGAAGTTGCTGGACCAGAAAACCTGTCCATATTATTCTGTTTCAGTAAGGTTAATTTGCCTATGATAAACTATCTAAAACTCAGACTTCGGAGGTAGAATTGAAGTTGCTAGACCAGAAAACCTGTCCATATTATTCTGTTTTAGTAAGGTTATTTTTGCCTATGATAAACTATCTAATACTCAGACTTCGGAGGTAGAATTGAAGTTACTGGACCAGAAAACCTGTCCATATTATTCTGTTTCAGTAAGGTTAATTTGCCTATGATAAACTATCTAATACTCAGACTTTGGAGGTAGAATTGAAGTTGCTGGACCAGAAAACCTGTCCATATTATTCTGTTTCAATAAGGTTAATTTGCCTATGATAAACTATCTAATACTCAGACTTCCGAGGTAGAACTGAAGTTGCTGGACCAGAAAACCTGTCCATATTATAGAATCTTAGAATATAATTGAATAAAGTATACTTTTCTAACATCCACGGGTACATATTACAAGGAGAAACATAGCAAGGCTTCATCCTTAAGGGGTTTCCGTAAATCATCATGGATGTGTCAACTCAATTTTCTCATCAATTGACATTATTTCACACTTAAGTAAACTACAAATTACATTTTTAAGGGATCCAAGTGAAAAAAATGTTAACCATAACCTTTTCACCCTTACATTTTAAGGCCATATGAATACCACACACTTCAGAAATCAGAGGCGAACCAACGAAGCCCTTCCTTAATTTAGTTGGATGGAAAAAAAATCCCTTCTTAATACAAACTTGCAGTGATTAAATAGTAGAAATTTTATTCAGTGAAAAACCACATTTAGGCAAATTGTCAGTTGATACTAACCCCCCTCCAAAAAAAACTTCGTTGTCGCTGCATAAAGGGGAACAAAACTTTTTATCTTTTTAAAAGAGTGTATCGACAAAACAACTTGACCAGATTAGAAATTAACAAAAAACAACAAAAATGTGAAGGTTAAAAGTCACACACCTCAAACTCCTTTGTTTTTTTCATTATCTCTTTAAAGACCTTTGGTTCCCTAACTTTTAAGATGCTCCACAGTATGCCACCCCCTGTCCGGTAACGTCTACCATCAGCTGTTTTCTGACCTCCACAAGACTGTATTGCATATACCTGTAACTTCCCCACATCATTATACTAGTTTACAATGTATCAACTAGACTAGTTGCCCAGATTAGAAATTAACAAAACAAGAACAAAAATGGGTACTTCCAGCAGAAATTGAAGTATAAACGTCTCGTTAATACACGCGCTGTGATTCCATACAAAGCACAAAACACATGCAACAAAATATAATTAGTATTTTTTTACTTAAACGTATTATTTGGGTCACCAGGTAAATCTTCACTCAAATTTAGTTCCACAATATATTTTATTGTTAGATCAAGTCCTTCCATACGTTTCACACTGCCTAAAAAAGCTGAAAATCTTTATTTCTAAAAAAAAGGTGGTTTAAGATGAATTTAAGATATTTTAAAATCATTTGAAAGGTTCATAAATCATAAAAAGAGAGGATTTTAGTAGAAAATGAGGGTTTGAGGGATTTCCTATAAGTAGTTAGTTAGGTGTCCTAGAGAGAAATTAGTTAGTTGGGCTTGGGCAGACAGAAATAGTACAAAACAAACAGCATATTTTGCTTCTAACAAAGAGGAGATTGAGATTTGAGAGAGAAATCATCTATTATTTCACAAAGGATTAGACTTCTAGACAGAGAAAAGAGTCCTGATCTTGAACATCCAAGAAAACATTTGTTTTGCATCTTCTAACCCTTGCCTAAGCCACATTATAGATTATGCTAAACCAATTCTACCAACTGGTATTCGAGCTATGAGTGTAGAGCTGTGTGTATTAAGTCTTGAAGATGATTCCAACATCTGATGGAGAAAAGGCTTACTAGTGGTTCAGCCAGGAACATCGAGGCTCAAGTAGAGAGTTGGAAGGAGCAAACTAGCATCTGGAAGAAAAATCTGCAAGGTTAGGGACAAAATTGCATGCATCAGAGAATATGAATAGCCATTTGGTGCTTGAAAGAGTGGATTAGAATAACCAGCTCAAGGCTCACCCAAATATGTTAGGACCTTAGCTCCAAAACAGGTGAGCAAATTATGTCTCCTCCCAAACATATCCACATTCTCGTTGAAGAAATGAATTCACATAAATACAAATTTCAAAGAAATACAAAGCGCAATCCAATGGGAAATCAAGAGAGAAGAACATTAAGCTAGTGACTGAAGCCAAAATCAGGAGTATTCAGAAAGTAGTCATAGGACCATGTGAACCCAACAACATTTGTAAAATTGGAACAAGAGGTCGCAGAAACCACAAATTAGGAGTTAAAGAAGCTGATATAATAAGACACTGTAAGAAAATAATCACTACTGTGCAGCAGTACTTCAAAGTAATCGCATCAAACTAATATCACCATAGACAATCAATCTTAACAACAAAAACTTAAATATAATTAGCAAAACTACGAATTCAGATATATGAAATCGGCGTCCAAATGACAGAAACAACTAGTAGGAACTAAGACAAGAAACAAGGGTAAGAACTTATTGAACAGAGACAGCAAATTCCAGTGCAGGAATGGAGTCAGGAGTAAACCATTTGGATGGTACAGATCCTCCTGTGCAGTAATTATCATCATAACAGTTATTGAACACTATTGCCAGATATCAATGTTATTCAAGTCATATAATGCATTGTTGCTTGGTGGTTCTTAAATTAATTTCTAATTTCCAATTGGCCATGGTATTTCACACAAAATCTAACATCTATATACTAGCAAACACAGTAAACTGGCTTATTAAACCAAAATTGAGTACATAGCAGGGTTTCAATACCTCATTGACAAGATCACTTAATGCAGAGATCCCAAGACAGCCCACAGCATTGTATACCATGTATGACTTTTTCTCTTTCAGTCGTCGACACGTATCTAACACAAATCTGAAAAACAGACAAATTGCTAAAAATTCAATCACAGAACATAAAGGCTCTGACAAAATTTAAAGGGACAAACAGAAAAACAACTTTATATCTATATTAGGTTCATACAGGTTTGCGGATTCAAATACCATATAGGTTTAAGGCTAATATAACAAATGAGCAGACACTGATACTGCATTTTATGACCATATAAAAAGGAAGAAGCAAATGCATAATTTTTTAATACTTAGTATTAAAATTCAAAACTGTATCGGGTCACAGTGGTAAATGAGCAGACAATGATACTGCCATTTATGACCATATAAAAAGAAAGAAGCAAATACATAATTCTTGAATACTTAGTATTAGAATTCAAAATTGTATTGGGTGGTCACAGTGGTAAATGAGTTATACCATCGGCAATGACTTTGGGGCTACACCAATAAACTGCATATACTTTTCTATGTTCGCTAGTACAACTTCCATTATTTGAATAAAAGAAGAATTGTTAGGAAAGCAAAACACAATCATAAAACTAAGAAATAAATGAAGCTCAGATACGGCCAAAAATGTGCCATCGGTGTGTCCGATACACCGCGGACACGGACACGCGGCGGAAGCGTGCCCGACACGGTGTCGGACACTTTTTATTGGGCCGGAAACGGCCCTCTTTCTGGATACGCCGGAGGGGACAGGTTTCCCTCCTTGAACACGCCAGAAAAGCTCGAAAAAAAAACGCGGTTCAGTGTTTTAAAGAACTCTTCTTTTCCACACTAAATCTCAGATAAAATATGATAAAATCTCAAACAAAATATTAAAATCTCCAAAAGGTAAAAGTTAAACATTATGTTTTTCTTGATTATTTTTCATATAACAAAATATATTACTACATTTTAATTTATATATAGCCGTGTCCCGTGTCCTATAATTTTCAGTTTAGCCGTATCTCCGTATCCGTGCCCGTGTCCGGGCTTCTTAGGAAATAATATTAATCCAACCATCCTTAATATTAGGATTCCAAATTATATTGGGTTATAAAGGTAAATGAGTTTATTAAGCCAACAGTAATGCCTTTGGAGCTACAAGCCATAAACAAACATATTTTTCCATCTTTGTTTATAGAACGTGCAAATTGGTGCATTAGTATCCAATTGCAAGGTATAACTTCAGCTCACATTTAAAATATGGGATTCTAGGGTGGGATTTATATGGCCATGGTCTCTCCAACTACAATGGGTAGCTTTTATGATATGGTTCTCCTCTTATCAGTTTGTATCACAACCTTCCACCATGTATCTCAATTGCAAAACAAAAACAGCACGTATGGAATCTTCAACATTGCAGTGTTTGCCTAAGACTGGTCAAAGAAATAGTGCATGGCTAGCCAGCTGGGTGCTAGGGCTGCAAAGTGTAGTGGGATGTTTGGATGCAATTAAATGGAAGGGAACGACAAGGCCTTAGGCTCTACATGCAATGGTTGTGATGTGATTCTACCAAGTCCTTATCACAGTGGATGTTTTAAAGAAAAAGACAAGCCATGATTTTAAAAAACAACACTCTAGCTGCTGAGAGGCCCCTATCACTATAGGGCTTGCCACAGCAAGGCAGTTGCTTAGTGTAGCAGCTGTAGTAGACAAAAGTGTGCTATAGCGGCACTGTGTACTGGTCAAAGAAATAGTGCACAGCTAGCCAGTGAAAATGATAAGCAGAAGTCTTGGATTTAGAAGATGTTGATCGATAATTAATGATTCCTAGGAAACTTATATATTTGACTTTTGTTTTAAGACCCCCAATGACCTTTTATTGCTAATTATGAACGAGTTTAAAGTAATTTTTATCATTTTTGAGAATTTATAGTTTGGAGCTTGTTACTCCTCAGCAAGCACTGGATGGAGCTCCACCTCTTCCCAAACCATGCCTCTTCCTTTACCTTACCATCACTTATGCTTCCATTCCACCATATATTCATAACACACAACATGAAAGAGAAAAAAAAAACAAAAAATGAAGGGAATGAAACTGCAAAAGATGATGATTTGAAGTTTATACAAAGAACTTAGTGCAAAGCTTGGATATGGAACTATGGGGTGAATTGAAACTGTTTTTTTTATGGTTCTGCTATCATTTATTCAGGACATGTGTGAATAAGGGATTCCAAGCTCAGTAATAAATTGAACAACATTCTTCTACACCTCAAACGTTATGGAGGTGAAAGAACATGAACTAAAACGTTAAATGGGTTGATCATATTTTAGCCAACATGACAATTCCTTTCAAAACTAAATCGGGCAGAAAGTTGAACCTGTTTATGTCAGTGGGATTAGATCCTAAACCCTTCCTCTTCTTCTTATTCTTCTTCTTGTTGGCTCTGCGCTTGCGGTTCTTACTGAGAGGTTCCTGATTTGCTTCATTGACATCTCCCGCACTGCTTTGTCCCAAAACATTTTGGGTATCTGGCTCCACCAACTCCCCTTCTTCAACATCAGCCATGTCAACATCACCATCCATATCATCTAATTCACCCTCCTCATATATGACATCCAGAATGTTATCCCCGTTCTCCATAGCAAACAGTTAACCTGTATTCAGAAGCATCATCAATTGTCAACTACCATGAACATACAAAACATTATCAGGAGAACTATAATCTCAAATACAAAAACCAGAAAGCAACAAAAAAAAAAAAAAGACAGGGAGATGAAACGGGGGTGGTATATTAACGCAGGATTGGAGAGAAAACAAAATTAAAAAAATAGTCTACTAACGTTCGAGTCCAATTTTGATTAAACATAGAAAAGCAGTACTCAGCAAAACCCTAACGGTGCGTACATTTGTTTCAAATAGAGCGATTAAGAAAACTAATTGCAGTTAAACCACACAAGATTGCACTAAGGGTACATACACAGCATAGTGGAAAGATAAAATGGAAAAGATTTGGAGGTTACCTTGGCACTGCAGTGAAAAACCAAACCCGAGAGAACGATGCGCAATGCTTCTATGTGAGCCGGCGGAGTAGAAAACTGCCGCAGTCGAGTGAGTACTGCGACTCTGGAAATTCAGAGTTTAGAAGAAAAAGAGAGGGTCTCAACCTTTTATACCAACTTGTATATCATGGGAGGAGGGTGAAATTTGGTTTAAATTTTATAAAAAAAGAAAAAAAATATTAATAGGGATTTAAAAAATATTATTTTTAGTAAATAATTGTATATTGCTTTGTCACAGCATCATGATAGATTTTATTTGCAAAAGATGTTTTTAATATTTAATTTTTTTAAACATCACAATTATTAAAAAATTAAGTTCAAAATTAATAAAGCACGACTTACCCTTATGCTCAGGGCATTTATCTGATAAAGAGTGAAATAAAAATATATAATATTAATTTGAGATTAACTCCATTTAATTAAATAATAATATTAAAAGCTCTTTAATTTTATACCTATTTTTATTAAAAATAAGCCCGTGCAAATTAACCATGTTTTTCACCGCCAAATGGGCACTCATCATTGTGATATAAAAGACATAAAGAAATATAGAGTTAATGTTTATGTACAGTAAATTTTAATTCTCGATGATGATGGAAATATTGGGTAAATTGTGAAATTTTATCATTTTGACTTAGCTTTAATATGAAAGTATTTAATTTTTTTATATGATAATGATATATCATCTATAAAGGTGATAATTTTTCCTGTGAATTTTTTTTTTTTTCAAATTAAAGCAAAAATATAAACTTTAAACAACATTCATAGAATAACGTAAGTTTAGCTCACCAAAAAAGATATATGTGAAATTGATGTCTGAGAAGGAGTACTGTTTCCACTAACCAAAAAATCAATTACTACTACCACATTTGCATAAACTAATTTACAAAGAAAAAGAATGATAGTTTATATTTTAACAAATCCTTAAATATATGAAGAAAAGAGCTAAAAAATCAGTAGAGAGGACAAATTTATGCATTTATCCTTGTATTTTTGTATTACAATGGGAGAACAACAATAATTTATTATATATCTATTTTATTACATACGTAAATATATACATAATCAATTATATAGTATAATTACAAAAATATTTTAAATAATAAAGCATATTTTTTTTAAATTATATAATGAATAATAATAATAATAATAATAATGGTAATATTAAATAAAACATAATAATAACATAAATAAATTCATATAATAATAATAATAAATATTGATAATAACAAATTTAATAAATAAATTTATAAAATTATAATAAAACTTTAAAATGATAATAATAATAATAATTCTACCTACTCATAATAACCGTCGGTTACCTCTTTAACTTGATGTAACGTTCATTAGTAAGTAATTAAACTCTTGCTCTTAATATTGTAACTGAATATTAATAACTCCTCATGTATAGCTAAACGTCTAATAATATCAAACACTAATAAATTGTTATACAAAGTTATTTAAGTAATTATTAATTAACATCGTGCAAAGAAAAACAAATAAGAATATTTGTGCGTGTGAACAATTCACTCACTTACGTTTTACTAATCTATCGTACTAAATCACTTATTATGACTTAAGCATCAAATTATTTTTTTAATGGACCTCCTCCTCCTCCTCGATTAGATGATTCGACATCACAAAAGAGTCTTATATCCTTTATCGTAAAGCTATTTAGATCTATTTTTCGTAAGAGCATTAATAATAATAAAATTAAAATAAATTCCAAAAAAAACAATAATTCCTATGATCAATTGTATTTCAAACCTCAACAAATTCTACACATGTCTTTGTTTAGTTTTAAAACAGGGATGGAGTGCAGGTAAGGAAATATTTTATATTTGTTATTCTCGAATACAACTGTGGATTTGAATTTCTCAAACAGTTTTTTTTATATTAGGCTCTTTTTCATATTAGAGTTTGAACACCTTTTCATAATAGTCTTCTCGAAATATATTTTTTAGATTTTTTTTTCTATACTTCTTTTCTAAAATGTATTAATTATTTATTTATATTCTGAATTTAACCTTTTTAAATGAATTTTGATTTTACTAATTCTATTTGGAAATTTCATCTATGGAATGCAAAAGAATTTATGTCAAGTTTCCTTTTTTTAATATATTTCTCATTCTAAAATACGTAAAAGGATAATTCTAGAATTTCATACATTGATAAGGTGCACTTTAAAATTGATTGGTTTATAATTGGTTAGGTGTAGGAAGTAAAAGGCTAAAATTAAATGTAGAAAGAAAAATAATGTTAAAAAAAGTGTTATTAAGGAAAAAAAAAATCTCTTACTCTTAGCATCCAAGAGATTGGTTATTTACCTTTGGCTGATCATTAACATTTGTGACCCACACCCAATTGTAAAGAGGAAAAGACTAAACTGACATTAATTAACATTGACATTAAGTTAGTGAGAGATCTACACCCAATACATGCACCCAATACATTTTTCTCTTTTTCATTTCCGCATTGAACCTTACAGCGCAACACTCATCTTCGTAAACCCTAAACCCACATGTATATATAAATATTTATTCAATAATTCAATAATTATCTACATATAAATCTTTTTATATATATATATATATTAATATATTATATATATATATATATTATATATATATTATATTATAAATTAATACTAATCAATGTATTAATATATTATATTATATGATTTTATTTTATATATAACTTATACTTATATATATTATTATATTAAAATTTAAAAATGCCAAATATATGAAATATAATTATAATATTAATTAATTTTTAAATGCTTTGAGGGAGTTCAACGTCTCCCATTTTACATATTAATATGCTATTTATTATATATTCATAATCCTATTTCACTATTTGTGCGGTAAGTCTTTTCATATTCTTCTGTTCATTTCTTCCTTTCATTTACTAGGAAGACATTGATGGCAACTACTGACAATTATAATATTAATTAATATTTTAATATATTAATATTTACAAATCTAAAAATATGAAATGAAATGGAATATTATATTAATATTAATTAATTTCAAAATGTTTAAAATGGTGGCAAATTGAAAAACCCAAAAGTCTCACGTATTGGATATTAATATGTTATTTATAGGTGTGGTTTCTAAGATTATTGTATACACATAATCCTCTTTCATTGTTTGTGCTATAAGTCATTTCATATTTCATATTCTTCTCTTGATTTCTTCCTTTCATTTACGATGAAGATGATAACAGCAACTGCTAAGAAAATTGTCGGACTGGATATCAAAGACATGTTATGGACAATGAGTGTTAAGGGTGATGTATGTGTTTTCTTGGTTATGTTATTATATTTGATTTTCCAAACTTCAATGATTTGCTTACAGTTTTTATTTTGATTTTTAAATAACAGTATGGTATTGTGGATCGCGCTTTTGCTATTGAATTTCAAAATAAACTTGATGACCACTAGCTGCTGGCAGATAATAACGGGAACACCCATGTTGTGATGTACAACATGAATTTGCTGAATCCTGAAATAACCCATGCATGGGGGAACTTACTTCATTTTTATGATCTTAAAGGAGAACATCGCGTATATTTCCGATACGTTGGTGATATATTAACTGCTTTCATATTAATGTTTACATAAATGTTTTTTATTTTTTATTTATCATGTTTATATTTATTACACTCTTTATTGATGATTTTCTTTGTGGTATTTGTTCTGACCATAAAATGTCATATACATAAAATAACTGTTTTATGATTTCACTTTTATTTATTTTTCAGATTTCACTTACAACATTAATTTTTTATTTTACTTTTATAATATAGTTTAAATCTTAAGTTATTTTTTATATCAATAGAAACATCAAAAGCAATCAATTTTTTATAAAAAAACCAAAAAAAAAATCATTTTTATGTTGCAACAAACATAGAAACAACAATATGAAAAACAATAGAAGAAACAAACTGATAAAGAGATGAAAAGAATCGACATAAATGATAAAAGTAAGAAACTTTAATAAAAAAATTCCAAAAAATACTATAAAAAAATCAAAAATATAATATAAAATATTATTAATATAATAATAATAATAATAATAATAATAATAATAATAATAATAATAATAATAATAATAATAATAATAATAATAATAATAATAATAATAATAATAATAATAATAATAATAATAATAATAATAATAATAATAATAATAATAATAATAATAATAATAATAATAATAATAATAATACTTCATCAATTATTGTACCTAATAATTATATTTAAACAACTAATCCTAATAGTTAGCAACAATATTAGGATTTAAAAAAAAAATCGGTGACAGTCACAATTGACCGGCAGGAAGCAATTGCCTTTACCTTTTTACTTTTTTGTAAAGTTTTGATTCATTATTGACAAAACTCAAGTGTAATGTTAGTGAAAGTTTATGTGGTTTCGGAATCTTGGGCCTACAGGTTTGGAAACAAGAAAGATATAATTTTATTCTTTCATAATTTTTAATATTTAAAAATTATAATTTAATTTATCTTGTTTTAAAATATTTTGTTTAGATAAAATAATTAAAATTTATTAATTTTAATTTTATCATTTGAATTAAATATTTCAATTACTATTAAATACAAAAAAATTATATGCCAAATGTTTTTAATAATTAAAAAAAATATTAATATTAGTGATTTTTAGTAGTGATTAGTTGATGTTATCTTTTTTTATGAATATCTTTTTAACTAACACTGGCAAAACCTTTTTTTGTTAATGCTGATCGATTTTTTTAATTAATATTAACCATAATTGTTCATACTAACATAATCTATATTGTATTCACAATGTTATTAGTTAGAGTATTTTTTTGTTTATTTGTTGAAAAAGTCAGCTAAATGATACTAGCAAAATAAATTATAGTTTTATGCAGATTTTTTTTTTAATCAACGTTGATAAAAAAATCTGAACAAGTTATTAACAACAAATAATAACATTGGTATAATGATAATATCAACACAAAATTGTTAAAAACGAGTAACACCGGTATTAATGGTAAAAAAAATTACTAAAAGCATACAAAAAATATTACATATGTCAATTAAAAAAAATAATTCACATATATAAAAAAAAATATTGTCGTCTTTAGTATTGGTTGAGAAATTATGACTAATATTGAACTTGAAATAAAAATAATATACAATAATAAATATAATTCCAACAAAATAAATAAGAAAATTATTATTATCAACATTAATAAAAAAAGAGCATCTCAATAATGTATTGGTTTAAATGAACTAAGTGATTTCAGGTTAAAATTGAGTAGAAAAGAATATAAAGAGAAGAAATATGGTATAACTATAAAGAATTTTTAATTTTAAGATGAAATTTAAAATTATTTAAATTAAAATATTTGAAAATACTCTTATAAAATTCAATTTTAAAAAAATATTATCCAATAACATATTTTATTATAAAACATATCAAATTTACAAACAAACGAATTCTTTTCTCAAAAAAAATATCCAAACACAATGCAAGACTTAATACCTTGTTTGATAACATAAAAAATAAGAAGTAGAGTATGAAAATATTATTAATTATCTGGATAAAAATAGATAGAATTCTTATTTTTTATTTTTTATTTTTCTCTCTGTCTCTTAATGGATATTTATTTTCAACTAAACACATTTAATTTTTATTCAAACTTTCACATATTTTCATTTATCTTTCCTTTATATATATATATATATATATTTTTAAACTAAAACTTAAATAAAACGCCATATGCAGAAAGAATGTAAAAAGAAAAAAGGTAATACGTGTAAGGATGAAAATTAAGGAACTAAAAACTTTGAAAGTTTCACCATAAGAATTAATTAATACATTTTTTTTTATATTCGCCAAATAAATATTTACATATCTTTTTATATATGGATTTAGGAATACAGGTGAATAATATCTTTTATTTTTTTATGATTTTTAAACTAAAATATTCAAATAATTTTTTTAATCCGTAATCAAAATATCTAAAAGAAAATGGATAATATAGTTCCTAGAAGATAGGTTCTGATGGGAAATAAGTTTTGAAATACGTTTTTTTGGAAAAGGAGGGAGTGATGGGGCCTACCATAAAAAGAGAACTCCGAAACCTGAGAGTGCAAGTTACAACAGAAAGCGAGGGAAACCAACCCCAACAACACGCAAGACAATTTATGTCTTGTCTTTCCTGAATTAAATTAATCTGAAATTATAGTTTAAGGAAGGGTTGGTTGGTTGGTTTGGTGCTATCGTCCTCATCATCATCGTTTGTCTTTCCAACCGACCCTTCTTCGATTCAAGGCCCATCATGGACGGTTTCCCGATCCTCTTTCTCCTCGCCACCCTCATCACCCTCGTCTCCGGTGGTCGCGACGAGATTCTCCGTTTGCCCTCCGAAGCTTCCAGATTCTTCCAAGCACCTGCTGCTGATCAGAACCAAGAGGGTACGAGGTGGGCCCTTTTAATTGCCGGATCCAATGGCTATTGGAATTACAGACACCAGGTCATTCATGCACCTCACCACATTTTTTTTTTCTCACTCTCTTTCCTCGTTGTATGTGTTTGTTTGGTAGGACAGGAAAGTCAATCATTCATTCCATCTTAATTATCATTTTTTTTAAATTCAGTCATGAAGTCTCTCAGCTATATGTGTATATTTTGTAAGTTGTCTAATTGATTCTAAGTAGTTCTTTACTGCGCTTGGATATATCAGTTTTAGACTCTGCTTTTCTACAGGTAAATTTGTTGTTATGGGTGAACATGGGTTTAGTTGGATCAGGTTTATTATTGTGACCAGACCCGAATTTTTTATTGGACAATTTAATTCAAATCCACTCGATTTAAGACATAAGATCTTCTCATTGAACATAATATCAACTGAATGAAAAACATAAATTAGGGTATACACAACAACAGAGAATTAAACTCTTCTTTGCATGGCTTTTTAAATTCTGGAAATAACTGACAAAGTTTGTCATTTCATCAGTCTGATGTTTGCCATGCGTATCAACTGCTGAGAAAAGGTGGTCTGAAAGAAGAAAATATTGTGGTATTTATGTATGATGACATTGCTTTCAATGAAGAGAACCCACGGCCTGGAGTCATTATTAACAGCCCTCATGGAAATGATGTTTACAAGGGAGTCCCTAAGGTATGCTATTTTACTTTGGCATCCCATATCCTGTTTCCAATTTGAGTTTTAAAGATTCCTAACATGGACCTGGTTGCGGCAGGATTACGTTGGTGAAGATGTCACTGTTAACAACTTTTTTGCTGCTATACTTGGAAATAAATCAGCTCTTACCGGTGGCAGTGGGAAGGTTATCGATAGTGGTCCCAATGATCATATATTTATATACTATTCTGATCATGGAGGTCCAGGAGTGTTAGGTTGGTAGTTCTGAACCTTTCATGGAAGCTTTGTTATGAAAATCATGGACTGTTTATGTTGTAATATGAGCCTTATTGTATTGCAACTTATTACTGGCAAATGTTTGTTTCCTGCATATTTTTGCTAGGTTGATTATGTGGTTTTGCTTGATTTGGAATTGAACATAACAGTCATATGAAATTTTAGCATTACCTATAATATAGTTTCTACAAAGTGGAACTTCAGTACACTTCCCTTGCTAAAAGTCTCTATAGCTGTCAAGCTAAGCACAATAAACTGAAAACTTTGAACTCTTAAATGTTGGTTTTAAAATAACATATTTCAAATTTCATACCAGTTTTATGGATATTTTTCATTTCTTAAGATTGTTCCAAGTATTTAATTTGGATTTTTAAAGAGGAGACGTAGTATCATGCAGCATAGAGGAACAGTGCAACATGTTTGTGGGTTGATTTCAGTATAGACATATATACTCATCGTATAGTTATTAACTAAACAATTTATCATGTCCTTCGCAACTCTTTTTTTTCCCTTTTTCGAACAACAGTAGGATTTCAAAATGTTCTTATTAAGTTATGCTTTCTGTTTATTTCTTTGTTTATTTTTCTTCCTTGTTTGGGTAACTTGAAGGGTAAAAAATGAAACCAGGGGAAGCTGCATATTCCCCCGCGCTTGAAAAAAAAAAGAGAAGGCAAAAGAAAAAAAAGAATTGGTAGGAAGAGTGAAGTGGAGTATATGGTCTTCAGTGTCAATGTCTTGTTATCCATTTTTTTCCGTGATCATTTTAGTGCATACTATTGTTTATTGGTGGTGATTCTTCTATTATCTTCTTGTTTTTTTATTCTACTTTACAGAACAATGTATTTCTTATATGGTATTTTTCCTTGGGGATGGATTTCAGGGATGCCTACTAGTCCATACATGTATGCGTCCGATCTGATTGAAGTCTTAAAGAAAAAGCATGCTTCTGAAACTTATAAAAGCCTAGTAAGTTGCTACTAGCTATGATTTACTTAATGTTTGTATCAATCTTCATCTGGTTATTTACTTACTAATTCTCAATATTTATATTTTGTGCAATGTTGCTGCAGGTATTTTATCTAGAGGCATGTGAATCTGGGAGTATCTTTGAAGGTCTTCTTCCTGAAGGTATGAATATCTATGCAACGACAGCAGCAAATGCAGAAGAAAGCAGTTGGGGAACGTATTGTCCCGGGGAGTATCCTAGTCCCCCCCCAGAATATGAAACCTGCTTGGGTGACTTGTACAGTGTTGCTTGGATGGAAGACAGGTATGGTTATATGAGCGTATCAAAGAAGCATATAAATTAGTGTTATTCATTGTTCAAAATCTTAAATGATTATAAAAATATATTGGAACCATCAATAAGATATATTGGATGCAATACCTTTTACCCAGGCAATTTCCAAGACCTTGTTGAAGGCCTATGACTGCTGTGATATGAACAGGCTACTGCATATGTGTATTTACCCCTAATTTTCTACTCTATCAAACCCTTTTTTACATGAAAGAAGTTTTGTTCCATGCCCTTTTTTACATGAAAGAAGTTTTGTTCCATGCCCTTTTTTTACATGAAAGAAGTTTTGTTCCATGCCCTTTTTTTACATGAAAGAAGTGTTGTTCCATGCCCTTTTTTTACATGAAAGAAGTTTTGTTCCATGCCCTTTTTTAACTTTTGCCTTTTTGGAAGATTATATTTTCTAATAACGAATGTTGTAAGGTCTTTTATTGACTGCTCTTTTTCCCTCTACACTTTTCAACAGTGACATTCACAATTTGCAAACAGAAACTTTACATCAACAATTTGAATTGGTAAGATCCCGTTTCTTACTTAGTTATGTTATGAAATCAACTTGTACAAGCTGAAAGTTAGTTGATACCTTTGCTACTTGAATATATGAGAAAAATTGTCTAAAATTTGGTGGGTCCAAGAAGCTAGTAGATATGTTTCAGTTGAATGACATCTATGCTCACAGGTGAAACAAAGGACTATAAATGGAAATTCAGCCTATGGTTCCCACGTGATGCAGTATGGTGACATAGGGCTTAGCAAGAACAATCTCTCCTTATATTTGGGTACAAATCCTGCAAATGATAATTTTGCTTTTCGGGAGAAAAACTCACTGGTGCCGCCTTCAAAAGCAGTCAACCAACGTGACGCAGATCTAGTCCATTTATGGGACAAGGTATCATACAGTTTATTATTATTTATTTTGTTAGATAATTGCCTAACCATTAATTCATGATTTTGCCCCCAAAATTTGAATTTGAAGGGTTTTGTGAATCAACACGCACAAGTTCACTATCGTCTGCCACAAACAACATTTTATAATAGAATTAACCACAGTAGAATTTCATAGAAAGAGTGCCACGGAAGATAACATAGTTCGATTGAAGTATTAACAAACTTCAACCTACATCCACAATAAAATTCACTATGACATCCCATTCTTGATTGAAGCTGCCAAGCTTTAGACTGGTAGTGGGTATTAGCCTATTCCTTCTACCAACTGTGCCATAGGAGTGGATATATTATTGATTTTCACCAACAATATGTTAGATGCACCAGAACTTTAACTAGCTATATAAGAAATCTTTGAACTTGTTTATTAGATAAGCATGGAAAAATTGTGTGAATCCCGTGCCTTTATGTTACACAAGTGAGTGGCTAGTAGTTTTCATTCCTTGAAATATTGGTAATTTGGCTTTAATGTGCTAAAACTACAAGAAAAGAAGACGGGGGAGGGAGGGGGTATATCTCTGATGTCTTTTCCCTTGGTAAGCCTTTGCTTTCACTAATTATATTCTATCTTCTTGACTTCCTTTCTGTTTTTCCAGTACCGCAAAGCTCCTGTGGGTTCTTCTAGGAAATCCGTAGCTCAGAAACAAATTCTAGAAGCGATGTCTCACAGAATGCATATAGACGACAGCATGAAACTTATTGGAAAACTGTTATTTGGCATTGAAGAGGGTCCAAAACTGCTTAACAGTGTTAGACCCGCTGGGCAACCACTTGTTGATGACTGGGACTGCCTTAAAACACTGGTACCGTTTCTCTTGATTCACTTTCTTGAGTTTGATTGTATGAGACTCTTTCTAACATGCACCTTTATTCTGTAGCCATTAATTTGGCAAAATAAAGAGGCATCAATGATAGGTGGTCCACCCCACCTACAATAAAAAATCTAGGTGCATGGATGTTCCAATTTAAGAATTGTGCATGCTAGAATTAGTCTATGATTGAATCATTGTCTTTCTGTTTGGTATTAATTATATGAGATGGCAACAAGGCCTCCAGCAGTGTTTTGCCTAGGAATAATTGATGTTGGGTTTGAACTATGAAGTATAAATCTGCATTTGTTTATTGATTGAACTAAAGCTTTTGATTTCTGACAAAGCTGTGCCTTAATCTACTGTTGATTCAGGTTAGGACTTTTGAGACACATTGTGGATCCCTGTCTCAGTATGGGATGAAACATATGAGGTCCTTTGCAAACTTCTGCAATGCTGGAATAGGGAAAGAGCAAATGGCCGAGGCATCTGCACAAGCATGCGTCAGTATTCCTGCAACTCCCTGGAGTTCTCTGCGAAGTGGTTTCAGTGCATAATTCATAGAATGTGCCCCATTGGAAACCAAGAATAGTGGTTGTAACCTTGTGCTTTATCATTGTATCATGTACTGTACTTTGCTCATGGTTTTCTATTCCAACACTGTAAATACACATGGGAAGCTGGGGAACCATCTTTAACGCTGTAATTTCGGGCCATATAAATGCTAAAACAAGCCATTCTACTTTTACTTGAGCACAGACAGTGGGACCATAAGGACTCTTGCAACTTAAGCAAAAGGTGTAATTTCATTAGTTATTCTTTAATGGAAAAAAATTATTCTAAAATCAAATGATTTCAATTTTTATATTAAATTAAAGTTGTTCTTGACATATAATTTTACTTATATCAGATTTCACTAAAATCAAATCGTATTACATATGTACTAGTTGTTAAATTTTGAAATAATTATTTTTTATTTATTTTAAGATATACATATGGAATAACAATATTTAGAAAAAAAACCTCTAATGATAGTGCACAATATCCCCAACCTTCATTTTTATATTTTTATTTAATAGTATTTTTTAAAATATGCAAAGATAACATAGAATAACAAGCAAATATAATTGTAAAATTAATCGTACATATTTTAGAAAATACAAGAACATCGTTTTATTTTGAATCATAAAAGTATTAGACGTTAATAAAATAAGACAAGCGTAAGAGTGATTTGGTCCACATATCCCAAAGTTTCGAGATTTAATTTGAACGTTATGTGGATGGATGGCCAGGATTTGGTCAATGCCTAATTACTATATTGAAGTATGAATCAGACACAACACCAATGGAATCAAATCCGCTGTTATCATCTGCCACGTGGTAGCTAACACGTGTTTTGATCTGATTAACCCTTCTCATATATTAATTTAATACACAAATATGAAGTGAATAAAGTGAGAGAAAAATATATATATATATATATTATAAATTTAATGGATTTTTATTTTTGTAGTACAAAATGTTATATTATAAATTAATTAAAAATTACTGCTACAATTTTTTGAAAATAACTATTATAAAAAAATAAAAAATTCTAAACATATTTTTATTAGTTTAAATTTGCTGGGACTCACTAAAGTAAAAAGTGCAAAGATTGGTGGTTTTTAATAGGTTTTAACTATTAAATAGGAGTATTTGAAGGAATGAGGAAGAAAATATTGTTTGTATTTCTCATTTATCATATATATATATATATATATATATATATATATATATATATATATATATATATAGCATGTTTGGAAAATCTTCCTTATAAAGAGGAAAAAAAGAAAAATATTAATATTATTTATAAATTTCATTTATGTGAAAACTAATTCATATAAATTCTCTCATGCAATTTATATATTTTTTAACTCATACATAAATTATATTTTAATTTATAAGTTTTTTTCTCTAAAGAGAAATTCATTAAAAAAAATCCTTAATAAAGTATGTTCTACTGATTTTACTTGTCATTTTAGTTAGTTTTAAATTTTTTTACTAACTGAAAGGTTTGTCTGACTTAATTAGTAATGTTTGATAATCAAATACTTTTTTACTAATTTGTATTTTTTTAAATATTATTTGAAGTATTATATTTTTAATTTATTTAATTATATCCTTAAACTGTTTATTATTATTTTTTATATTTTTTCTACATATATATATATACATATTCTCCTCATAAGTTATAATTTTTGTTATATTATATAACATTTTCTTATTTTATTGTTTTATTACATAATATATTAATAATGATAAATAATTATTACTTTTGTAATATTATTTAATGATACACCTTCTACTTTAAACATTATATCACTTGAAATATTTGTTTTATTTTTTGACATTAGATTTAACAATATTGATTAGGATAGATACTATTTTTTCTATTACACTATTTTTTTTAACTATTACATAAATTAACATTATGAAAACATGGTGTTCGTTTTAAAGTATGATATTTTTATTTTGTTGTGAGAAAATTAAACTTACTCTTCTCTTAATATTATATTAAATAATACTCACACTTTTTAATAAACAATTTAGAACACAATTGCATCCCTTGTATTTTCAATAAATAACATTTATCTCTCTTATTTTTTAAAAATAATTTTTAAAAATTAAATAAAAATAATAGCTTTAAAATATAAATTATAAATGTTTTTTTTTGTAAAATATATATATATATATATATATATATATATATTATGCAAGGTATAGTAGCACTTAATTATAAATTGTCTTATGTATTTTTTAAAAACATGATTTTTAATAGAAAAATAAATAATCATAAAATATGCTTTACAAACCAAAATATACAAATGTCTATTTTAAATTAGAAGAAAAATGAATAAGATGAGTGACTTGTGTGACATTTTATTAAAATCTTTAATAAATTTAAAAACTAATGATTTTCATATTTTTTTATTAAATTTTAATCAATGTGTATTTCTACAAATATACTAAATGTAAATACATTTTAAAATTAAATTAAATAGAATATTATTTTTATTTTATAGAAAAAAACTTCAAACAAGCTTCCTATTTTTAAAAAAAAATTAGAGAATGTAAATATTAGTTAACTACCTGAGAAAATATAAATATAATTTTCTCTTTATTTTAAATTTAAAAATATATATTTAAGGTATAGTAGCATTAATTCAAATAAAAAATATATAATGAGACAATTTAACAACTTATAGTCTAAGTTACTTAAACAAATTTGAATTGTAAAATACTTATATATCAACAAGTCATATTGATAGCTTTCAATTTGCATCTAATTTTGTAGTTTTTAACTATTTTTGTGTGGATCATATTCTTATAAGTATTAAAACCCTTATAAAAATATTAACAATTTTTTTGCATAAGAAAAAAAACTTATAACAGAATACTTATCTACTGTAAAAAATTGTCCTATTATCTATTATAAAGTGATTATCATATAGAGAAACTTATTGAAAAAAAATCCGCCTAAAGTAAGAGAAATATTGACAACTCCTTCCACAAAAGTAAAAATAAGACTACATTAAATATTTATATTTATATATTCTTTTGAAATGTTATTTCTATAAAAAAATCAATTACAAATAGATTGAAAAAAACAACTTTTTAACTAAGATTAGGCTAAAAAATAGAATGCTTTGTTTATTTCAAATCAAATTTGATAAATATAATCCTGATTTGATTATGTACTTACTAAAAATTTACATGTCAATTAAAAATATCTTGAATAGTTTGACTAAAAAAATTAGTCATTCATGCATGAGAGTGTTTCTCGTATCCATTATCTTTTCACTTATTTTGTTGAAAGGTTACATTTTAGTCTTTTTTTTTTCCTTCAATTATTTATACTTGTTCTCAATTATTCATTTTTCAGATTTCTTGAATTTTTACTGCAATTCTTACTTGTTCTCTGTATTTTTAGAATGAAAGGTGGATATTCATCAAATGATTTTTTTTGAAATTTGTGAAATGATGAATAGACAAAAAAGCCTATTTTAGGTCAAAAAAATAAATGTTTGAACAACCTTTTACATTTATAAAAGCAAAGGTTGTATGAAAAATAAAAAATACTAAAAGACAAAACATTAATTAAATTAGATACAAGTACTTAAAATCAAATACTACTTAAATTAAATTGTTATTTTAATTTCTGATAGACATTTTATTTTGTAGTATCTCAGTCCTTCACCGTGACAGTGTGAATCACCATTAATGGGAAACATCAACAACTCTGAAATTGTAGGTGAGGGATTCACCATCTTCATCCTCATATTTTATTCCAACCTTCTTCAATTCCACGCCCATCACAGACCCTTCTCCGATACTCTTTCTCACTGCCACCCTCCTCTCCGGTGGCCGCCACCAGGTTCTCCGATTACTTTCCTAGCTAGCTTCCAGGTTCTTCCAAGCATATGGTGGCATCATGAAACTTGACTAAAGTAATTGCAGGCATCAGGTCACTCACCTCAACTCCTCAACATTTTTATATATTTTGTCGTGGAACTGAAGAAACACACACTTACCTCTTATAATTATTATATATTAAAGTAATATCATGCCTAATTTAATATAAAAAAACAAATTACAACATGCAAGACAATAATTTAGTTTGACTATTTATATTTTCTTCAGTTATTTTAATATTTTTTTTAATTGATACATGATTAAATACAAAATTATTGTTATAACTTATATTAATTACACAATATATGTAATGATTATCTTGCATATACTTAGATGAGTGAATTAATCATTTTTTTCCTTCACTTTTCCACTTTTCCATATAACCAAAAACAAATGAAAATAAATCACTTCATTTCGATCCTATCTGATTATAACAATCCAAACTATACAAGGCTGCATCCAAAAATCAATTCAATTAATTTTCTTATATTCTTTCCTCTATTTCTTTTATCTCAATTTCAATTCTTATCCAAACAAAGTGCTGGACACTGATTCGAAATGTAAACTTGATAGTAGTGACTTTTGACCCTTGAGTTTTGATATTTTAAAGAAAGTAATAATGGTATGAAAACGTAGAACAAGTGATGATTTGTAGAGTAAATTGTGTATGCACTAATTGAATGGATTGCTAGGTTTTACATGCATTCAGCCCGGTGGAGCCTTCTTTTTTTTGGAAATTATTAATGGCAAATGTGTGTTTCCTGTAATTTTTGTGGGTTGATTATGTGTGTTTTTGCTTGATTTTGAATAGAATGTAAGTTACATTATGCAATGGTTATTGGAAATTTTAGCAACAACTACAATATAGTTTTCCCAAAAACTAGAACTTCTGCATATACTTCCAAAGCTAAAAGTCTCTGTAGTTGTGAATCTTGACTCTATCTGTTTACTTTTAATTTTTAGCATTAATGATTTATTCAATGATGGTGCAGGTATTTGTCTAGAGGCATGTGAATCTGGGAGTATCTTTGAAGGTCTTCTTCCTGAAGGTCTGAATATCTATGCAACAACATCTGCAAAAGCAGCAGAAGTCAGTTAGGCAATTCCCATGACCTTGATGAATTCCTGTGAATGCTGTGATATGAACATGCTACTATAAAACTGTATTTTCCAATTATTTGTACTTTACCAAGCCGTTTTTTACATATAAAATAAATTGTTTATGTCCTTAATAACTTTTTCTTTGTTAGAAAGATTACTTTTTTTCTAATGAGTAATGTTGTAAGGTGTTTTACAGACCAGTATTTTTCCCTCTACACCCTTAAATTTATGGTAAGATCATGTTTCAAACTTAGTTTGGTTACCTAATAAATCAATATAAACTGAATGTTATTTGATACCTTGCTTGCTTAAATACATGAGAAAAGTTGTCTGTTTTGTTTGAGTCTCTGAACTGAAATTTGATGGGTTCAAGGAGGTATAGTGGTTATGTTTCAGACTATGGTTAGTACGGTGACATAGAGGTTAGCAAGAACTATCTCTTCTTATATTTGAGTACAAATCTCGCTAATGATAATTCTACTTCCCTGGAGTAAAACTCACAGGTGCCACCTTCAAAAGCAGTCGACCAACGTGATGAAGATCTCATCCATTTCTGGGATAAGGTATCATACTGTTGAAAAATAGTTTTTTTTATCATGTCTTCATCATCATTTTGCTCCCAAAATTTATATCTGAAGGGTATATTCATAGTTGTGAGATGTTAAATGAAAGTGTGATTTTCATAGATTCCATTCCACATTCATTCCATGTTCCAAACAATTCAGTGGCATCCTACTTTTGATTGAAGCTTCCAAGGTTTAGGTTGGGAGTGGCTATTAACCTATTTGTAGAACCAAATTGCCATAAGAGGTAGATATATGGTTTACACTAACCACCAGAACTTTTTAACTATCTAGATAAGAAAACTGCAGCTCAGAAACAAATCCCTCAAGTAAGGTCTCACTAAAACATGAAACTTATGGGGAAGCTCTTATTTAGCATTGAAAGGGATCCAGAACTGCTTAGCAGTGTGAGAGCTGTTGGACAACCACTTCTTGATGACTGAGACTATCTTAAAACACTTGTACAGTTTCCCTTGATTCACTCTGTTGAGTTTGATTGTATGAGACCCTTTCTAACAATGCACCATTTTATTCTATAGCCATTGATTTGGCAAAAAAGACATCAAAGATAGATGGTCCACCTACAATAACAAGTAAAAAATCTAGGTGCAGAGATGCTCCAATTTAAGAATTGTAGATGCTAGAATCAGTCTATGATTGAATCATTGCTTTTCTGTTTGTTATTAGTTATCCAGTTCAAATAGTTATAGTATGAGATGGTAGCAGGGCCTCCAGCAGTGTTTCCCTTCCTATAAAATGATGTTGAATTTGAACTATAAAGTATAATTTGTTTATTGATTGAACTAAAGCTGTGTCTTAATTTATTGTTGATTCGGGTTAGGACTTTTGAGACACATTGTGGATCCCTGTCTGAGTGTGGGATGAAACATATGAGGTCCTTTGCCATATTATGCGATGCTGGAATACGGAAAGAGCAAATGGCTGAAGCCTATGCACAGACATGTGTCAGTATTCCTGCAACTCCCTGGAGTTCTCGGGACAGCGATTTCAGTGCACAATTCATAAAATGCCCTCCATTGAAGACCAAACATAGTCGTTGTAACCTTATGCCTTATTATTGTGTCATGTACTGTTCTTTGGTCATGATTTCTTAAACCAACTCTGTAATTTTGTATAAAATAGATGTTGAACCATGAGGACCCTTGGAACTTCTAGTGACAGGGCACAATATCGTGTTTGTAAGCCCATCTCTCGTTTTATTTTATGCCAGTAACTAGTCATCCCATTGTGATAATTCTTAATATAATAGAATATGTTTATAAAATAAACTTTAAAATATAATTAATACTAAAAAAGTGAAAAAGCTGCTGATGTAACTGTAAAAAGCAATTAATACCCATTAGTTAGTCACTAAAGAAAATTTTTAGATTTGAAAAGTATAATAATATTGGAAAGATTATTTCAACCTTAAAAAAATATTGAACATTATTGAAATTATAAAATAATTTGGCCCATATATTTCAGTGTGTTTTATCAAAGAAATTTGAAAAATTTAAGTTATAATTTGAATGTGAAATGAGACTGGTACTAACTAATGAATGAGAACCAGATTTGGTAAATATGTAATTACTAAATTAAAGTATGAATCAGATTTTTTTTTTTTTTTATGTACTAAACAGAATTCTGAAGAAATCAAATTTGTAGTTATTACTTGCCACTTAACCGGTGTTGTGGTTTGGTTTAGTATAAAGAGGAGATTAACTAACTGTGGTTAAATATTAATTCTGGAAGCGGGAATGAAATGAACAAGTGAGAGAAAAAATATTAATAAATATATTTTATAATGAATTTAATAATTATATATTGTTACAGAATAAATTTAAAAATATCAAATAATTTTTTTAAAAATTCAATAAATTTAACACGAGAAATATCTAGCACTTCTTTTAAAATATTTTTATCTGATATTTGGTGATAAACGAAAATATAAAATGTAGAAGTTATTTAAAATGGTGGATTAATTAAAAGATAATATTTGAAGAAATGCGTGATTAGTAGATAATAAGGATTAACATTGAAATAATAATTGGAATTTGGAATGTGAGGAGTGTAGAGATTCCGTTAACTTGTTGAGAAAGCATTAACGGCGTAAGGGCATGGGTGAGCGGCTTAAGGGGGTGTGTAAGGGAAAACCGTGAAAGGTTAGAGGGAGGAAAAAGGAAAGCCGTGAGATTGTTGATCTACGGTGTGGTGCAGAGGAGTGTCTGTGTGTGTACTACAAGATGTATATAACACAAACAGGTCCTTCAATGGAAACACCAAACCACACACGCACACAAAAACTATTTCGTTTTATCACAACATCAACCTGCTTCCTCTTCAACCCCTTCTTCTCTTCCCTTCCTTCATCTCTCCACAATTTACAACGCTAATTCACCTAACCCAAACTTTCATCTTCAGGATCTGACACCTTCTCAACATACAATGAGGTTTGCCACATAGACAGCCTCAATATCTCTTTCTTCGTCTTTTCTTCCTCCTTTTGCCCACCCACACAACCAAACTTGTTTTAATCTCGAATCCTTTTTTCTTCTTCCATTTTTTTTGGCCCATTTATGTTTTCAGATGCATGTTACAAGACTATTTCCATCAGTTTGTCCGAATTCCGTTTTAAATTTTCAACTGTTCTGGAGATTTCCTTTGATCATTGCGATTAATAAGTTACAGAAGATTTTCCAGTTTTGAAGGTTGGGAAATAAGACCCGAGTTTTGTTTTTGTGTTTGCCTTGTTTCGTTCCTCTATTCCTTGTTTTGTGTAAGTTATTCCTGAATCTTTTTTGGCCTCTGCAGATACATTTCTCCTGAGAAAAAAAGGGTTTTGAAGCTCTGAACTTCTGCTAGTCCTGTAATTACAGGAACGATCGTTGCTTGCTTGGGTGTAAAACCCGAGTTTATATCCATCGTTGATAGAAGCTTTGAAAAATGTCATTATTAGTTGAATTTTCAACATAGATTTACATTTTCCATAGCTTCAGAACTGAAATCCCGACACTTTTCCTACAGTCATAAACGAAGTCCTGACCGGACCTGATTTAGGTGAGAGAAACTAATGTACTTAATCAAAATTAGAACTGAATAAATTGATTCTAATCGCAACCTTGCAGTCTTGGCCGCAGCACATAATTCAGTTTTGATGTTCATATCTTCTTGCTATTGTTCTCTGATTTCTTTCTTCTTCATAATCTCCTGCAGGAAAACACGAAAAATCCATTTGGTTTCAGAAGGAATTGATTGCTGTTCAAGTGTTAATTTTGTAAGGTAACCCATCCAGTTTTTCTGGATCTCTTTGGCCTAACTCGTGTTTTTGGTGCTCTTCTAAATCTCAACCCTCACAATACAATCCTAGTGTCGCTTTTGAAAAAATGAGGCATTGAGCAGAACCGCCCAAGACCAGTTGAATTGAATCGATTTGATGTCTCGTTTTCACATTATCTTAGCTGTCCTGTCAAAATATTGAATTTGAACCTTCTTTTTCCATGTGCACAGAACATTTCCACTGTCTTCAGTTCCTCTCCCTCTTGTTATTGTCATCGTCCATTTTTGTCTTGAACCAGATAAAGAAGATACTCACAGTATACAATTTTATTTTTCGGAATCCATGGACCATTCGATGCGCAAATCCTGTTAAACAGTGTAATAACCTCAGTCAATTGGGATGTGGACGAGAGAGAGCTGTCTGTGTTCCTTGTTGTGAAAGAACACATTCAATTTCAATTTTAAAATGTAGCAATTTGAATTATTAAATCTTAATTCTAGTTATTTTTATTTCATCTAGTAGTTAAATTACCCTAGATGGTGATGATGATGATGATGATGGCAGGGAAGGGTTGAAGATGGAGAAAGAGTCAAGTATTCGAAGCCATAACATGATGTCCGGTGCTAGAGAGAAAAGCGGAGGGGACGGATCGTTGCTGTTGAGGGCGAGTTCCGATGGCGCTAGACAGGGAACGACGTCGGATTTGGTGTTGCAGTGGGGGAATCGGAAGCGGTTAAGGTGCATGAAGGTGCAGGTTAAGGACGATTCTTCAGGCCCGGTTCAGAGGACAACGGTTCGGGTGGATCGCCGGGTCGTTAGAACCGATAAGGATTCTTTAAATAAGCCCAGCTTCGGTGGCAATAATAACACCCTTGGAGTTGGACACACTCATAATAATAACAATAACAATCATCATCATAATCAGAATAACGGGTATCCAAATCTCCGTCAACGTCCTTCTTCGCCGCAACCACGAATTCTCAGGTAAAGCTCTTATCATTCATTTGTTACTTTTTCTTTCTCCATGAATGATAAATGAATATGATTTAATCTTTTTTTTTAAAACAAAAACTGATTTGGAAGACTGAAATGAGATCCGAGAATAGGGCTTTGGCAATATTCTTGATTTTATACCGAAAAGAGGGAAAATTAAAATTCGAGATTTGTGTATTGTGTTTCATAAAGTTTAAAATTGTTCCTTAAAATTGCATATGTTAATAGTTTTGTTTTTTTTTTTGTTTTTTTTGTTTTTCTTTTTCTCTGGTGGTTGAGTGTGTATCCATCCGTAGTTATCTGGAGGGCAAGGATGGTGCTGGTGGCCCACTGCCGCGTGGGTCACTGTTTTGTTTTGATCTGTTTTATATTGTTTATATTAAATAAAATAAAAAAAACTAGGGTTTGGGTTGCGGCCGGACCGTGGTGGTGGTGGTGTAGATGTAGTCTTTGTGTATTTTGAGCGAAAGATGAAGATATAGAGTTGAGGGTGGATATAGTTTGGAAGCAAGCAGCACATGCACATGGGCATGAGTAGAAAAATATCTGACGAAGTGGTTGGAAGTGAATTAGGGTGTTGGTACAATAGAAACAAAAGTAGGAGGGAAAAAAGCATAGCGTGGACATGGTCATGAGTTCAAAGTGTAGTGGGAAGTAAGTAGTGGGGCAGATCCACCCTCTTAATAGACACTGGTTTTCAAATTGTTTAGAGCCATGTCTGCCACCAAATTATGCCATGGAGGCATCTTCTAAATCACATTTCTCATCCAAACGACGTTACTGTAAATAAATTTAAAATTAAAATTAAAAATTAAAAATTTGGGCCACTACTCCAATTATTATTATATTTGAATTCGTCTGGGCTCAATACACAAAGGCTTATTATATTCTGTCGACTCTCCAATTGGTCAGGTCCTTGCAGTCTCATCCAAATTAAAGAATGAAGAGGAACTCACGGTAAGTGCGTGAGATCCCCTTCTTTACTTCCGTCATATTTTATTTGGAGATATCCTCATCACTAAGCTAAGACACATACTCTAATCTCTGCCTCACAAATACATCATAATAGGGTATTAATATCTGGTTCTGAATTTGGATTAACATCGCTTCGAAACTTGGAGGACTCCTTTAGCCATTGTTTTATTAATTTCGATGTTTCATTTTTAAATAAAAAATAATTTACATTTCAACTTGGAATCATGGGTAGCAACGCCCAATTTTACAATTTGGATGAAAATCAGGTTAATAATCCAAACCTTGTTGCTTTGCTTCTGACGTCTAACAGGGGGTTTGGGATTTCTTAAGAGGTTTAGGTTGGTGTGCTTGATACTTTGGCGTTGACATTTTCTTTTCTAGATCTAGTTTTTTTATATATTTGGTGAGTTTTCCATGTGTGGAATAAATGAAGAAGATGTGAAGATATTTATTTTGACTCTTTCAAATCTGAGTCCGGTATTTAATTTATTGTGAGATCTAATTATAAAAAAAAAATTGTTGAATTTAGATGATAGAAAGAAAAGGAATGAAGAAGGTTTGTGCGTGGGAGTAGATAGGATTAGATGAGAGGGGGGCATTTGCAGGTTGTGGATCTACATCTAGGTGGCGGAAGCAGGAGCTGATTATTCACATGGATTAGTAGCAGACAGAGTTTGTTGGAACCATGGAATGGACGGTTTCCTTCCACGTGTTAACCGAACGTCCTTTTCCATTTCGGCCGTCGGATTGAAGGGACCAGGTCGCAGATCCGTCCCGTCTCCTTCATCAATCCAACACGTAGCAATCTTCATCTTGGTTACCCAATAATAAAGGTCTCTAAATCCAACGGCTCCAAACAAGCCGTGGAACCAGCTGTGGCCGTTATAGGGAATCACACACACTTTCTCTCTTAAGCTAGGCCCCTGGCTGAACTCAAATATCCAATTCTCATCTCATCAATCAAAATAAATTAACTACCCAACTCTCCTTGAAACCAAAATACAATTACAAAGCCCCGCAAAGGTCCAAAATAGGACCCCTTTTTTACGCTAAAAAATCCGTCTACATAGATTCCAGCCTCTCCCACCCTTGGATCTAGATCAATCCCCCAAGGTTAATTCCGTAAACTCACCACTCCCTAGTTACTTTTCATACATAATATAATATATATGTATATGTATATATGTTTATTAACTCTAAAATAACCTCTGAAATGCATCTTCGTTTGCCCTATTTATTATGTCGTCTTATGTGATGTGATTCACGTTCTTACGATTAAGAAAGACACATAGGATAATTACATGTGGGTTGTGCTTGCGTTTTTAATTTTTGGGTTGTAATTTAGGAACACAGAAGGTTCAAGTGCCATGAGAGGAGGACAAAGCAACGGGGGCGTTAGGGGAATTGCCTCACCGGACAGGGGTGCGCACGATAAGAGAGGGACCCATAACCATCTTAATGACAACAACAAGTCTGCAGCCTCATCGGATACTGCGCACGATAGCAAGAAGGGGGGGTCGCCCTCCGGCAGCGGTGACGCGGCTCCGCCGGTCTGGCCCCCGAAGTTCGTGATTGCCTTGACCAACAAGGAGAAGGAAGAAGATTTTCTCGCCATTAAGGGCTCCAAGCTGCCTCAGAGACCCAAGAAGAGAGCTAAATTCGTTCAACGGACCCTCAATGTAAGCCTCACTTCCCCTTTTCTGTTTTTTCATTCTTTTCTTCAACTTAATTATTATTATTATTATTACGCATCACATCAACTTGATCTTTTCATTATGCCCAATATCTTAAATCATAGCAGCTTCCATCAATTTATGCTCTAGTAGTAGATTTATGCAATGACAATAGTAAAAACAAATCTCAATGAAATTCCAGGATTTGGATGAAGCACTCTCTGACAGAGGTTTTATGACTTTGTTTTGGTACTCACTCAACAAGAAATAATTATTTTGCTGCAAAAAAAAATTGTTAAGTAAGGGCTTAATAGCAAAATATTAGAGTGGGTGTAAAATATTGTTAGTATAAAGCTTGACCCATCAGAAAATTTTACTGATAATTTTTAATAGTATTATATTTTTTTATTAAAAAGTTGAATTCTGGGACAGATTTATTTGTAGCATATTCTAATTTTAGTATGTGATTTGTGGTGGTATTCTTTTAGGTGAGTGTCTTTTTTTTCCTTTGGTATTTTACTTTTCCCTTTTTCTGGAAAAGCCATACATGGGTGGCAGCTGTGGAGTGCCTTACACACGTCAAAGGAAACTTGGCTCACACCGAATAGTTAATCACCAAAATAATTAAGTAGTCTAACGTCCCCACCACCTGTACGTAGTCATACTACTTTTGTGTCAGACATATTTATTTTTTAATTTATTATAAATAATAATATTTAATAATATCTATTTATGTGCTTTATTACTTATTTTCCATTATTACTTATTAGAAGTGTCTACAGATAAAAATTAGCCTAGTAGGAACAAATCCCTTCCCTGGATGCTGAAGAAGCTTTTAACAAGTTATGGTAAAACAATATTTAAGGATGAAGAAAGTGAATAGTTTTCTTGAATTTGATGCCCACACCTATCCTGATTAGTATAATAATCTGTGTGCAGCAGTACTTGCATTTTTTTTAAAAAAATCGTTTCGCTTCTTGTGTCGTACGTGGCTCCTTTTAATTTTTGCCGTACCTGGTATTGAAAATTCAGTTGTTTAATCAAGAGTAAAACTGTGATCTTAATAATCACTTGTTTTACTCTTTAATCAAGAGTAAAACTGTGATCTTAATCATATACGCCATATTATTTTATTATTATTAGATCATGACAAAGGATTATTATTATTGATAGTTGGCCACTGAATGTGTATCTAATCAAGAGGAAAAAACAAATTAAGTAAAAGACATAATAAATAAATAAGAGACTATCACACATGGCTCTAGTTAGTTGGTTGGATTCATATGTTCGAAGTATTAGCGACCATACTGGATTACATCCTCTGATTGGAATGAGTGGTGCCAGTTGTAGTGGATGTACCTGATGGGATGGGAATAGTCATTACACAGACTTGTCAATAAAAGACCAAAAGTCCTATGAACTAGCGGACAAATTCATAAACTGGTTGATTTCTCCTTACCGGAAGAAATTCTTGTGTACTCTCATCTAGCCAAAATATTACTCATGGTATAGAAATAGTTGAAAAAAAAAATTTATACCCTTGTGTAATAATATATAAGATCTATTTCATTCTCATTCTTGTTTTACAATTTTTTTTATTGCTTATATAAACAATCTTTATTTCTAGGTTTTTGAATGATAAGAATGTGTGTCACATAATTTTATACACTTTTTTTCTGGTACGAGAACTGAAGAAAAAAAAATTGTTAGCTTTTATGTGTCAGTCTATGCTTTGCATTCTAGTTTAAATCTTTTTCTTTTATTCCCTTCTTTTATTTTCCCTGCATCCTTATGAACTTTGATGAAGTAGAGATGAAAATGCAATTATTTTATTCTTATCTTTTTTTACCCTGTATCTTTATTTATAAACATTGATGAAGTAAATATGGAAATGCATTTATCTATTACTTTAATATTTGATTTTCTTGGTAGTGAACTTTTGTTTGGCATTCTCCTAAACATGCATTAAAACAAATTCAATGATGATGTGATGAGATGAGATAAAAAACAACTAAAAATTTAGAGAAAATGAGGTGTATAAAATAATAGTTATCTTGGCAAGTGTGTATCTACCATACCCATTCTTATTTATTTGTTTTTGTTGAGTTCTTTTCTGTCTTAATTGAGATTGTGTATTGAAATTCCAGATAATTGCATGTGTGATCTGTGTTCTGAATATTCTTTGATTTGTTTGACAGCTCGTTAGTCCTGGCGCATGGTTGTGCGATCTTACCTTGGAACGATACGAGGTTAGGGAGAAGAAAATATCAAAAAAGGTAAATGGAATGGAATGGGACAAAAGAGGAAGATCCCCATTTCTGCAATTATGTGAAGACATTATTTTTGTGGCACATAAGTAAAGAAATATAATTTATTTTGATGCAGAGACCAAGAGGTTTGAAAGCAATGGGGAACATGGAGTCTGACTCTGAGTAGAGAGAGAAGTGAATGAGGCTATGAATGTTGAAAAGTGAAGGTGCTAAGCTTTATGTTTGGTAACGAAGTAGGAAATGCTGGATTTTGTAAAGCATGGCATGGCATCACAGATAGGTGCCAACTCATCGAAATCGAAATATTAAATATTTTAGCTTTGCCACTGCTTAGCTTAATCTCCTTCATCGTTTCATTTTCCTAGTCTGGAATACTGCTTTGGAATTGCAAATGACTAGGTACCAATTTTACAGTCAAGGAGGGACATTTTCACTAACCCAATTCTGTCTCAACTCCTTTTACAGCGTTTTCTATTTTATTCATTTTATCACACAATTTCTCTTTTCCTCCCACTATTTCTAATAATTTTAAGTTAAAATAATATCACTCTTTTAGCAAATGGTTTCTCAGAGACTTTTACCAGACCTGAGAAGAAGTTGTATAATCAGCAAAGTGATTCATAATATAATATCAGTTCAAGGAAAATCTTGCATGTAATTGCAAATGAATGAGTCAGCTAACCATCTTTTGAACCCCTTGTCATTACTCTGTAGATAATGGGTTCGGTATGTCTTGGCCCACTTTTGAAATATGGGATGAAAAATATAATTCCTCATTTATAAATGATTATGAATAAGAAATAAAATTTATTATTATAAATTAATGTAGAATATTTTAAATCTTAAATTCAAAATTTTATGCTATTATTCTTATTTATCTAAAAAATGATCAGTTTCATGCTCCACCCCATTAAAAGTATCTTTTTTGGTGGGAAGCAAGTGAGTGGGTTAACACAACTCTCCCAAATTGGCTTAAAAAATAGAGTAGGAAGTTGTATATTTTTACCTTTCCTCTGTAAACCTTAATTTTAAAAAATTATTCTTAAATTATCCTTATCCCTTTTTCTCCCTCTTTTAGTTCATTTTTTTTTCTACTCTGTCACTGATATCTAGCAGCAAACATCTTTAAAAAATGAGCATCTTCTGGAAGGCGGTAATAATTTAATTTCCTTTGTTTAACTGAAGTTCATATTTCTATAACCTCTTATTAAGTGAATGATTCTTGATCTTTTTATCTGTGCCAAAAGGAATTTGTTCGGCCTTGGGTATCACTATGTGTGTTGTCTTTGTTTTTCCTTTTAAAATTGTAGTTTTCGAATTTGTTCCAGTTCTCTTTTTTATTTTTTTGCCATGGTTTCTATCTATATTTGACTTAGTCTTGCTTTGATGATTGTCTTGAAGATTGTCATGTATCCCTTCTACACAAGTGATGATCCAATAATTAATAAAAATCTAAAAAATTCTCCTATACCACTACAACTTATAAAAGCAATTGCTCTTAAAAAGCATTGTTGTGATGATGTTTTAAAATCCTAGATACAAATTCATTTTTCCAAGCTAAATTTAAATACAAATCCTTGTGGTTTAGTCAACTTTCAGGTATTTTATTTAATTTTCACTGGCTATTCTTTTTTAAAGAAACGTAATTAAACAAATTATTAAAATATTAAATAACTTCTATCTAAATGTAAGACTAATGCAGTGGCGATGTATGCTTTGGAAGAGGCCTGTTAGGGATTTACCTCATGTTGAAGTGGGAACCACTTATGGAGTTATAACAAGGATTATTAATTGTTTAATTAACTATTTGCTCGCTTAATTGTTCACTGTAGTGGAGAACAGACAGAGAGCAACTTTGGATTGAGCCCAACGGAACCCTTGTTTGGAATTGTTGTTGTGGGTCCTACCATTGTAGTACTTTGTATCACTTTATCTTTTACTTTGATATATGTGAAAGTAAATGACAGTACAATTTGTAAAAGTTATAAACTAAAATAGGAAAAAATATACAGTTTTAATCTCCCAAAATTAATATTGAGGAATTAAAAATGGTTTAAAAAAGCTCCCAAATTTATTATAAACTAAAAATATAATTGAATCTAATTTTAATTTATATTTCGAAACTGTATTTTGGACTCTCCGTGGAAAGGACCGTGATTTGCTAAACTTGAATTTATATTTGTTTTAAAATTCACAAGAATTATTTTAAAAAAATAGATTTAATATCATAATTATTTTTAGTGTTATTTTTTCAATCAAAATTGAAGTTTATTCTCAAAAGCATGTATAATAGAAAATGATAAAATATAACTCGATATCATCAAAACAAAATCCCTTAAAAAAAGCATGAACACATTATGCAGATTTTCACCTTTTCAACAAAACATATTACGAACTATTAAACAGAAATTCAAAATTTTAATAATATTACTTACTAAGGTAGCAACATATGTTGTTTTGGCATTTAAGGCACTCACTAAATTTAATTTACGTGTAAGCACAAATGAAGCCAGAATAAATTCTCATTAAAAATTATTATTCCATATTCGCTTATATTCTTGCCACCACAAACGTAAATTACAAGTTTTGTTTTTAACTACGAAAACAAGATGCCTTTTTATCAATCTTCCAGAATTCACACAACAAATAAGTATCTTATTTTTTAAAATTTGAATAAACTTTACTTTTGAACTGAATTTGTAAAGCAATCTCTCTTCTCCTCGGTTTCAAAATTATGGCAAAACCTAATTTATAATCAAACCCAATTCAAATTCAAAAATGTATTATTACTGTAAATTTTACTTTCTTAACTTATCTGAAGGACCTCCAAATTGAAACCCAAACTTGGCGTTAGTCATTATTTAAATTAAATGTAAAATTTTCTATCTTCTCTTAATATTCTTATACTGCCAAAGTCATTATCAAAGTTAAAGAATGGCCTCAGACTACCGATAACATCATCCATTGAAATGGATGCCTGAAGTCACAGCAAAACAAAACGAAAAAAACAATATAATTAACAACAAAACACTGGAAAGAAGCACAAATTAATATATAAAAGAAATCAATTATGTACCAAAACAATTATTACAAATAATAATACTCAAGAAACCGCAAAATAACTAAAGATCCAGAAACGAACAGATGAAATCTCTGCACATCAACACATGAGAGAGCTATATACTACTAGTCAAGCCTCGATCTCTGGTAAATCCACACAAAAAATAGAGAAATTGAAAATCTGAAGGCGGAAGCTCAGCATGTTCAGATCCCGAGAGAAGATCCGAAGACGAGAGCGGCGGCGGAGGCGAGAAAACCCGCAACGAAGGAGGGAGAGATGACGGAGGCGGGAGAGGTAGGGCTAGGTGCCGGCGCATCGGCGGCGTAAGCGGCGGAGACGACGGCAAGAAGTACCGCCATTGTGGTGATGGTTAGGAGTTGAGAAGAGGCCATTGTTTATGAGTGATTTAGGGTTTTGATGGAAGCAGTGTATTGAGAAAAGGTAAGGCGAATTGCGGCGAGTGAAGTGAAGAAGAAGGTGAAGGAGTGTTTATATAGAAGGGAAATGAGAAGAGAAACTAAGGGTATTATGGGAATGCGAAGGAATTTACAGAGTGGCCATTATAATTTGAGTGGGTGCTGTGCTGTTACAGCTGGTTCTGCTGCAAAGTTAGGCAACTCTGTTTTTTCTTCTTCTGTTTTTTCAATTATTTCTATTACTAAATAATTAGTAGATCATGAACCTCTATGACTTCTACAGGAGAATCATCTCCACACACCAAACAACAATAATTCTTCTTCCTAAAAAATACTTTCTTTCTTTTTGAACCATTCTTATTATTTTATAATCTATATCTATAAATTTGTTTTCATTTTATCTTTATTAATATTTTATTTTATTATTTTATTTTATTTTTCAGTTATTTTCTATATTATAAAAATAAAAAATCAGATACAAGGACGATATTAATAAAATAGTTATTCCAAATACACCGTATCATGATTGTTGTCGTAAAAATTTATTTATTTTAAGCATATTAATATATGTATACAGTGCACATGTCTACAAATGGTCTGACAAAAAATATTTATCAATAAAGTTGAAAGATATTTTGTATTGATGAATAGTTATTAAAAAATAAACAGGTGAAGATTTGGTGAGTAATAAGAAGATCAATTTAATTGATTAAGCAACGTGCCAATGTATCTCATCACATTTTATACAAATCGAACCTTTAATGGGTGAAACAGACTTATTTTTAAATTTATTTATACTTTTACTTCAATAAATAATTAATATAAGAAAACGGTATTCCTAATAGACTAAAAAAATATTTAAATTTTTAATAAATTTTAGAGAAAAAAAAACATATTACTCAACTCTAAATACATAGTGAACAATAATTTATTGCATTATTAATGCTACTAACATTATCATGACTAGTGAGAATACAGCCACATATATGTGTATGTTGCATTATTTTTATTATTATCATATTTATATTTTAAAAACTATCATTTTTAAAATAATGAAGATATAAAAAAAAAACTGTATGTCTGATCAACAAACTAAAATTGTTCCATCGTTTAATAATTTGTTTCACTTTATCTTTGACAAACTATTTCACAAATAAAATTTTAAATTAATAACTATTTTTTACGAAATGACAGGGTATTATATTAAAAATGAAATAAAAAAAATGTTTTTTAATTAATTATAAAAATAATTAGTTATTTAAAACATCTAAAAAATAATAAATGACTGAAATATTAAAAATAAAATATTAATAAAGATAAAATAAAAATAAATTTATGAAAACAAAATAATTATAATGAGAAATTTTGAATAATTTATGGTTGGCTTAATTGGACCAAGAAAATCAAGTACTGAAACTTTGTCTAGAAAAAACCAATTGGTAATATAGCTATGATCACTACTTCTATCATATCCATATATTCTATTTTACAGAAAACATTAATAAATTCAGAAAAGGAAGAAGTTCTAATAAAAAGACATAGTTTTTTAGAATATTTGTTCTATATGTGCAAATGCAAATCGGGCTGATCTTAACTCAGAGTAGAAAAGAAACCTAAAAGAATTGAAAAAGTCCATTCAGAAACAAAAAATTACATTGTGATTGGGCTTTTCATTAAAAAAAAAACATAAAATGAATATTTCATAAATTAAATAAGTTAAATTTAATTAAAAACACAAAAAGAAAGTGGCGTTTTGAATAAAGAAATAAAATTTATATTTATTCCTTGATTAAAAAATTGTATCAAGTAAAAATGTATTTTTTAATTTGATAGAAAATGATAGTGTAGAGTTGTATACAACCCAGATATAATAGATTTAGAAATAAATATATATAATAAAAGGTAAATTTATAATTAAATAATATAAAAATGTATTAAAATAATAATATGATAAATTTAGAAATAAATATATATAATAAAAGATAAATTTATAATTAAATAATATAAAAATGTATTAAAATAATAATATTAGAAATTATAATGTAGTTGTATAATAAAAATGAGATTCTTCATATATCATTGCTCTTATTGAATTTATGGCCCAAGTATGCAAAGGGTATAATGGCAAAATGGAGTTGGAATTGGAATGTCCTGTTGGAAGTGAGTTGGGTGCGATTGATTGGGCAAGAATTACGAGGAAAACAATGACATTCTTACCAACCAACAACTTTTTTTTTTTTTTTCATTTTCTTTTATAAGAACTGAATAGATTTAAAACAGATATACAACCATTCACAACTGTTTAACCAAATTTGTATTTGACATAAAGTTGTTACGAAAAGGTGAAGTGTCCATCACATACCCCACTCACCTTCCCCTTAAGGAAAACATTCAAAATAAAGACAAACACTGCCTCGTGGATACATTACTAAAATATTTTTATCTTTTTCTATTTAAAACTATTTCTAATTTATTAATATCTTAAAACAAATTATTTACTGAATATTCCATATCTAAGATTTTAAAACATAAGTCATTAATAGCCTTCATAGGTTTATTAAAGTTGTTGTTAATAGTTATTAAACTTAAATCTACAAATATCTAATCACATATAATTTATATGCTTATTCATCAATAAGAAAACAATAATATTTTCGTTCGAAATTATTATTTTTCACTAAATAAGTCTCCTGTATATATAATATCATTTATAAGATCATTATTTAATAATAAATAAATGACAGTAAATTGTTTGATTTGAAACTTTGAAGTATTTATTACAAAAATATTGAATAATCAATGAATATTTTCAGTATCATGAAGAAGTTAATACCCCTAAAGCCTATTTTAAGAATTGAATGTTTGACTTATATGCTCTATTTCATTTTATTGCTGCATACATGTTTTGTGTAAGAAACAAACTCTTCACGTAAGATGAGGAAAAGTTACTGTAGTCTCTTTTGGCCCATTAAACTATTGGGTAATGATATATTGAACACTCGTATTTTTATATAACCATATTATAATTTTAATATTATTATTTTAATATTTTAATATTATTTTATTTTATTTTTATTATATTATATATATATATATATATATATTTTTAAACTTATCATATTAAAAATTATATATAACTCTAAAATTGTCAAAAAAGTATATTTTAAATCGATAGTCTCTCAAAAGGCTTTTGCTTCCTGCAATCTATAAATTTGAACCTGCATTCAATTATTGATATGAAATAATAAAAATATAAGTGAAATGATGTAGGTCAAAATGTATTTTGAATTTAGTAAAATATAATTTAATATTTAGGTTTTCAAATATTTGTTTGAAACACCTTTTCGGAATATTTTTTTTTTAAATATGTTTCACGATTTTGCTTTTAATTTTTTTAAAATATATTATTTATATTTTAAATTTTTCTTTTGAAATTGAGATTTTAACTTTTTAATTATATTTTCAGAATGTTGAACAAGTAGAGGAAGCTCAAGTCCATGAAGTCCAAACCCAAGAAGGGGCCCAAGCCCAAAGGATCACTAGGAGCATGGCTAAACGTTGGGAAAAGAGCATCACATGATGACTCTTCTTATTTCTCTTGTATAGTTGTAGGTGGTATGGATATTAAATAAAAAGTGTGAATAGTTAGGGGGTGTAGACGCATTTTAGGAGGTGTTGAAAATGGAAGTGGATCACACTTACTTCATGACTATGTGGCACCAATTTGAATTTGAATTTAGAGGGAACTTTGAGTTTCATTTGTGTTTCATTTCAGCCCTCTTCTATTATAAATAGAGAGGTTGAACTATTGTAAATTCAGATTTGGATAATTGATATAGAGAAACTCTACTCATTTTGAGAGAGCCTTTTGTGAGATTTTGATCTCCTTATCATAGTCTCATCTTGTGAGCTTTTGGAGAGCTTCAAGTGGCGGCTTCTTCACTCACCTTGGGACTCCATCACCAAGTGGCGTGATCATTCTCCTAATCCATTCCAGTCGGTTCTTCAACCATCTAAGTTCAATTTCTTTCATCTCCTTGTTGTTTTCATTCGTAATCTATAGTTCTTCAAGTGTTCTTCATCTTTTCACTCTTTTGTAACACTTCATACTACTTAAATCCAGATGTTCTACTTGGTTGCTACTTACAAAAATTGGTAAAGAAAGGAAAGGAAAAAAATTGTTGACCATGAGATTTTTTATGTCAGGTCTTACGTTTTGGAATCAGAACTGACAAGGTTGGATCGGAAGTAAAATGTTTGAGAACCGAACCGAACAAACACGAGAATCAAAAGTGAGGTAAACTACATTATTTGTTACAACCTTTTTGAGAATCCATTTTTCTAGAAGGATAAATGTGAGGAAGTAGGATGCAAGTTCATTTTCCTATACTACTACTTTCTTCTTTGATTGATTTGTGTAATACAATGTATTGGGTTTCATGAGCAAGTTAAAATCAACTCATGTACTTTAAGTTTTGTAAAATCTCACTCATCTATAAGTTCTTAAGGGAAATGTTATCCAAAAACAAATTGGAGAAAATACCAATTCCATTCGTGACCTGATGAAAATCTCTATGGCGCTGCAGTTGGAATGCAACATATGAAAGTTTATTGGGTGGCAACAAGAGGGTCTATATGACTAACCTATACAAGACTGTAGCAGTGTAAGTTGGTTTGATCATTACAATCATTATAGTTCTTTCTTTATATCATACTCGAATAAAAATCTTAAATAAATAAATTTTTCAAAATCCTAAATAAATACAAAATCTTAAATTATTTAATTTATTGTTTAAATAAAAACATTAAATAAATAAATTTATACATTTTTCAAAATTCTAAATAAATATAAATCCATAATTTTTTAACATTCTTAAATAAAAATTAGAAAATCAATAAAATTCCTAAATTATTCAAAATTATAAATAAATCCATACTGTAAAGTTATTTAATGCCATTATTAACTAAAAATGTAAAATTAATAAAATTTCTAAGTTTTTTAAAAATTCTAAATAAAAAAAAACTTACATTATTTTATTTCTTACTTAAATAATAGTGTAATGTTCTACTTAAATAGAAATTTGAAATAAATTAAATTTCTAAATCATTCAAAATCTTAAATAAAAACAAAATTCAAAATTTTTAATGTCATTCTTAAATAAAAATATAAAATTAATGAAATTCCTAAATTATTAAATATTCTAAATAAATTCCTATCCTAAGTTATTTAATGTCATTATTAACTAAAAGTATAAAATTAATAAAATTTATAAGTTTTTCAAAATCCTAAATAAATACAAATCCTAAATTATTTTATTTTATACTTAAATAATAATAAAAAATAAATAAATAATATAAATGATTTATTGTTCTACTTAAATGAAAATATAAAATAAAATAAATTTGTAAATTATTCAAAATATTAAATAAAAAAATTAGAAAAGTTTTAATGTCATTCTTAAATAAAAATTGAAAATCAATAAAATTCCTAAATTGTTCAAAATTTTAAATAAATACATATTCTAAATTTTTTAATGTCATTATTAACTAAAAATCTAATTTAATTACATTTTTAATTTTTTCAAAATTTTAAATAAATACAAATCCTAAATTATTTTATTACCTACTTAAATAATAGTGTAAAATAAATATAAAAACTAAATCATTTAATGTTCTACTTAAATAAAAATCTGAAATAAATTAAATTACTAAATTATTCAAAATTCTAAATAAATACAAATAATAAATTATTTAATGTCATACTTAAATAAAAAAATTACAATAAATATATATCTAAAATAAATAAAATTCTTAAATTATTCAAAATCTTAATAAATACTAATTAATGTCCTACTTAAATACAAATTTGAAATAAATAAAATTTCTAAAATATCCAAAATCTTAAATAAACACAAATCCTAAGTTGTTTTATGTCATTCTTAAATAAAAATTTAAGTTTTTCAAAATCTCAAATAAATACAAAAACCTGAAATTATTTTATTTCTTACTTAAATAAAAATCTAAAATAAATAAATTTTTTAAGTTTTTCCAATTCCTAAATGAATAAAAATCCAAAATTTGTAATTTTATTCTTAAATAAAAAATTAAAATGAATAAAATTTCTAAATTATTTAAAATTCTAAATAAATTCATATCCTAATTTATTTAATGTCATTATTAATTAAAAATCTAAAATTAATAAAATTTCTAAAATTTTCAAAATTTTAAATTATTATATTTTCTACTTAAATAATAATGTAAAATAAATAAAATTTCTAAAAATTTCAAAATCCTAAATAAATACAAAACCTAAATTATTTAATGTACTACTTAAATAAAAATCCTAAATAAATTAATATTTTAAAATTATTCAAAATTGCTAAGGAAAGAAACTCTGAATATTTAATGTCATATATAAATAAGATTGTTAAATTATTCAAAGTCTTAAATAAATACAAATTTTAAATATTTAATGTTCTCCTTAAATAAAATCTAAAAAAAAAAAAAAACTTGAAGCGGGAAGAATTTTTTTTGGTTATTCTTAAATAATTTGTTTATTTACATGTATTATTTATATTATTCTATAAAATGACTTTTTTTTTCATGGGTGTTATTTTCGAGAACATCAAAATCCGAACACAACATCATTATTTGAGACAACCAATGATAAACTTAATTTTATCTATAACTTTTTTTTCTAATTACTTTTATTTTAGTTTTGGATCCTGTTAATGCAAAATATGATAGAAGAAAAAGAAAAAAATATATTTTCTGAATTGCGTAGCAGAAATATCAAGTAGGGCTCTCAACGAAACTTTGGACACATGGGACCACAAGAATGTAATTACCTCTTAAGTTTGTTAATTACATTATGTTCTTACAATGAATTGTGTACTAATTATAGTATTATAGTACTAATGATAATTCCTATCACGGATTTGAAATTATTTGTTGTAGGTCGAATTACTACTCGGAGTAAAAACAACTCATTCTACGTTTTGCATTTCTTTGTTAATAAATGAATATTCAACATGCAACATACCTCAAGGAAGTTTTTGAGCCAGATTGTTGATTGCAACTAAATTAATTATATGGGATGAAACTCCAATGATCAATAGGTTATATTTTGAAGCTCTGAATAGAACTGCAAGGGATGTCATGAGGGTGGTAAGTGAAGAAAACGCTCTTAAACCTTTTGGTGACAAAGTATATTAATCTAAATTAAAATAATCTAAATTAAAAGGATAATCTAAACTAAAAATATTAAGATATGAGATATTTAACATAAATGAGTTTTAAGCCTTTTAAGCCTAATGTGTTTATAATTTGACATAATGGGAATTTCAACATTATTTTTTTAACCAAGTATATTAATCTTTGATGGGATATATATTACAATTATTTGAAAGTGTTGAGTGTAACAAAACATCTTAATAAAAAGTGAAAATTACAACAAAGTAATATGTTGAATATTGAATTAAACTTAATTTTTTATTGTGATTCTTTAGATTGAGAATGTGTAATAGGATAATGGAAATAATATATGTATATAATTAAAAAATATATAATTTTTATAATATTTTCCTTCTATAAGTCAAGAGCTGAGTAAGAAAGTGTACAAATCAGGATTTTTCAGAAAGAGCTTAACAAATAGATAAAATGGTCAGAATCTTTATCTTCATGTTTTGAAAGTGTTTTATATAGATGTTTTCCAAAAATTAGTTATTACTCACAAGTTGAGAAATATTTGTAGGTGGCATCGTTTACTCGCTGGTGAGAATAGATTCACTAACGTGGTTTCATTTAACAAGATAACTTAGTGTACTGTTTACTTTTACTTGATAAACTATTTTTAACTTATGCAACGAATTAACTTGTATCAAAAGTGTTGGAAATTCCGGGTTAATTTTAATGGAAGACAATTATCAGTTAATCTTACTACTTGATCTATTGAGCATATTTAACAATGGACATTCTAAAGTCTTGGAATTATATAGACTATGAAGTTCAATCTTGAAAGTTGAAGATAATATTTTTAAGATATTTTGAAAATGCGACAAACATTAATTATCCATTATCTCTTTACGAAGAAATCTTTCTCTCATCCTCTAAAGGGAACTTGTGAGAAAAAGATACAAGCAAGCAAGTTAAAATAACAACATAGAGAGTAAATAAGAGAATAGATATCCACCATAGTGTTAAATTAAAAAATACAAGTGAGAGGTTAGAGAGACACTGTATTCCATTCTTGTTAGATGAGATTAAGTGTTATCCATATATTATTGTAATCATAATTTCATAATAGAAACATTTTCTAGATTAGGTTCCGTGAGTTTTGACTTCTCAAGTTGCAGAAGTTTTTCAAGTTAAAAAATCTCAGTGTCATTATTATATTTTTTTTATTTTTTTCTTAATGTTTCTGGAAGTGTCTATTCTGTATATACACCAAGAAGAATTAATTATGATTTTTGCAAAAAAAAATATATTTTTCATGCATTTATGCTAAAATATGTTTTTTTTATACAACTTAATGCAACACTTGTATGGCTTTTTGCAAGTTTGAAGTTTTCTTCATAAATTCCAAAAAGACAATATGTTAAACTTAATAATATTAAATAACATTTATAGTCATTAAAACATTAAACTCAATTTAGACTATGTAACATGTAAATAGACATTGTTAATCTAACTTGAGATGCGTCATCTTCAAGTGTAACATGCTTTTTCCCCCCTCATGTTTTTATGTTCAAAAACACCTTTTTAACCATTCATTATGTAATACATTGTATTGACATTTTGTAAATAGAAGTTTTCCCCACAAATTCCAAAAAGACAATAATGGAAGCTTAATAATACTAACTAACATTTATGGTCATTTAAACATTAAACTCAAATTAAACTATGTAAATTCTAAGGTAGACATTGGTAATTTAATTTAAACAAGAGTCATTAAATGTATATTGTTTATGCGCCCAAAATGCGCTTTTGTATTATACTTTATGCAGCACTGTATTGACATTTTGCAAAAAGTATCATTTATGTTCGTTAAAACATTAAACTCAAATCAAACTATAAAGCATTTAGAATTTTTTTTTATCAGCAAAGAATAAATAAAATAAAATGAGACACTTCAACCCTTATACAAAACCCCGACACCAAGTTTCCTAGTACCCTGCCAACTAGGAATCCGACAGACATTGCACTACAGATTAAAGATAAAAATCCAGACAAGATACATAAACCCACCAAATACAGTTACCTCACCCCACCAAATATGTCACACCCTCAATCAAGGACATACATATAACAACTAAATACATCTAACTACTAAAACAAAGTTTTTGGCAACAGGTTGAAGTACCAAACCCAAGCGTCAAGCACAGCAAAACCAATACACGACATAACATCTAAAACAACTAATCCATATCTTCGTGGCAGACTGAGTTGTACCAAAAAACCAATTACTAACATCAACAACTCGATCCTACGAGGATGATGCATCAAGTATAATTATTAGAATAGACATTGTTAGTATAATTTAAACATACATCAAATATAAGGTGTGAATGTATTACCTAATATAATAGCATATAGACAATATATTATTTATTATAGAAGATAGATAATGTATCATCTATTACAATGTTTACATAATATGTGATTTATTATTAAGACTTTAGATCATATTCCGTTAATATTTTAAAATATATATTTATATTATTAACCAAAACAATTTCTTCTATATTTTTAAGTCAAACATTTAGAAAAGAAGAATATTATTACCCCCAACTTAAATATTTTATTTAAAACTAAAACAAAAAAGTATCATTAACTTCCTAACAAACCTATAAAGAGGAAAACAAAATATTTTTCTGAAGCACGAAGAAAAAATTGTTATTATTACCGTAATAGTTTGCTTAAATAGAGAAATTTAAGATGGTAATTATTTTTTATAGAAATTGAGATGCTTTATCACAAACTATATTGTTTGAATAATCATTTAAAAAAAAGGTAAAATTCTATAATACTACAAGAAAAACATGAAATAGAAATTAATTTTAGATGTCAAAAATAATTAGTTGATATAGTAACTAAATTAGAGATCATTTTAAAAACTAAAAAAAAAAATTGATTTCTAAAATTAGTTTATATTATTATTGAATGGTTTATAAATTGGTATCTAATTAGTTACCAAAGTTTTAACTATCAATTATTTAGTTTATAAATTTTGCAGCAAAAACTTTTGTTGCTAATTAAATACCAATTTAGAAACCATTTAATAATAATATAAACTAATTTAAAAACCAAACAAATTTTAGTCTCTAAAATATCTCTAATTTAGTCACTATAACAACTAATTATTTTTTATCTCTAAAAATTTGTTTCTATTTCATGATTTTCTTACAGTGAAATTTTATTAGAGATTGAATAACTTAATTAATAATTTCAAATTTTACTAAAAAATAAGAATTTAAAATTCTTTATATCATTATCTACAAATCTTATTAACAAGTAAGTATCATGAATATTTATTATTAACGTTTTTATTATTATCAATTTGCTATATAAGAGGTATCAAACTCATGTCTTATAACACACAACATCTATGAGCACCACACAAGAAAAACTATACATAAAATTATGAATTTATGATATTTATTATTATTATTATGATTATTATTACTAATAGCAATAATAATTTTATATTATTTTTATAATTATAATTATTAATATTAATAATAATATTAATATTGTTATTATAGTTATTATTATTATGTAATAGTAATAATTATATTAATAATAATAATATTATTATTATTATTAATATTATTAATATAATAGTGTTAATAATAATATTAATAAAATAATAATATTATTAACAATATTAAGAATATCGATAATAGTATTATTAAATTTGTAGATAAAATAAATTTGAGTCACATTCACATACTCCAAGGTATATTATATAGTGAAATGAATTATGATAAATCACAACCTTGATCTCATTTTACTTTTGATCTCATTTAATATTAGCATATTTTTATTATGGAAACACTAACATCTCTTTCTTGAAATGTATGCTAACAATTATACATCTTTAATTAATGGGATCACAATCCAAGAATTTTGATAATTGATCTATATTCAATGATGGTCATTTCAAAGTCTTAGAATTATATCTCTTGTAAATTATGACAAACATTAATTATCCATTATCTTTTTATGAAGAAACCTTCCTCTCCTTCTCTATATAAATAAAACTTGTGAGAAAGAGAAAAACAATCAAGTAAGAAGAGCAACATAAAGAGTAAATGACAGAGTTGTTATCCATCATAGTGCTAGATTAAAATGCTAGAGAGAGATTAAATAGATATTGTATTTCATCATTGTTAGGTGAGATTAAGTGTTACCCTCAGAGTGAGAGAAACAAATATTATAATCATACTTTCATAGTGGAGACATTTTTTGAACTAGGTCCCATAGGTTTAGGGTGTTTAGGTCCCGTAGGTTTTTATTTCTTAAGTTGAAAAGGTGTTTCCACATTACAAATTCTCAATATCATTATTCTAATTTGCCCTATTTTCTTTTGTATGTTTATTGTTTCCATAAGTATCCATTTTGTACATATACGAAAGAGGAAGAATTAATTTTGATTTTTTCAACACTAATATATTTGTCTTCTCTCTCTATATATATAATGTATTAAAAAAAATATTCTTTTCTTATCATCAATATTAAGGTATGTACAGTTATTAAAATAATAATTATAATCTATAATAATAATAATAATAATAATAATAATTTAAATTGATATTTTTTTTAGAAATTACCTCTACTATAAAAAAAAAATTATTACTTTCATAATCACATACAATGTTTTAGACCATTTTCAATCTTTATCTAAAAGTAATCATTTCTTACTTATTTTACCAAAAAGAGAGCTAAATAAAAAGGAATATATTATTCCCAACACATCATAGATGTTAAGAATTTTTTTTTTCTAAAAATGATTAATTATTTATAATAATATATTAATATAAGTTCTAATTCATTTATTGTATTTTAATTTTTTGTTAATTTTAAAGATATAATTATTAAATATGAAATTAACGTAGTTTAAGACTTTAAAGATATAACATATAAACAGAAAACAAAATTGAATAAAAAAAAGGGATAAAGAGTAACCGTAATTTAAGGCGGTCAACTTTCATGCAATTATAATAAATAAATAGAATATCCGGAAGAGGTGTAAAAATACAAAATAACTAAGTTTATAATAAATACATCAATAAATGAGTCATTAATATTTTATATGTGTCAGACATTCACATATAAGTTGAAGATGTCTTGTGTGGGATAGCAGAAAAAATGGAGAGAAGACATGAAAGTGAAATGTGGAAGAGAAAAGGTGCAGTTTTGTTCCTTTGGGTTTTGTTTGCAGTGTGTATGAGATTGAATGTTGAAGCAAAATCATCATCAACTCTAGAAAGACAAATTGAAGCCAAATTGAAGAAACTCAACAAACCTGCTGTCAAAACCATCAAGGTTTGAAATCTCAACATTCTCTCACTCTTTTTATTACACTTTTTATTTACCTTATTTCAACCCTCTTTAAATCTTTATTTTCATAAACCAAATCACTAATGCTTCAAAATGTAACCATGTTGGAAGGAGGGTTAATTTCTCATCTTAAAGAGAAAATTATTGAATAGAATTTCTTTCAATTTGGTTGAAAAGTTCACTCTCAAATTCAAAATAAAATTATCCACTTGAATATGTAAAATAATTTAATTTTTTGAAAAATAAAAAATATTTTTATTCTATAGATATGTAAAATTCTCAGATAACCTTTCTTCTCTTTTTCCTATCCATTAAGATAATTTCAGTCATTCTGGTCCGTCCTCTAAAAAAAATTACTCTCTTTTTGTTTTTAATATAAAATAGTTTTTACATTCACAACAAATAATTAAATTTTAAAGTATATTATATATAAAATTTGTTTTTAATATTAATATTTTTCAAAATTTCTCTTCTCATTTTTTATTAATATAAAATACAAATACTTACAATATTTAATAAAATAAAAATAAAAATATAAAATTATATAAACATGATAAAAATATCTTATAAAAATATATGTCTGAGTACATGGCAAAGTAAAAAAACTTAATTATGTCATCTTCAATTGTTGAAGTCAAAGAATTTTTGCTAATTTTAAAATAAACTTCTAAGTGAGTACAAATAACGTACAACGCATTAAAATTATTTTTAATGTTCATTTGATTGTTTTATTGAAAAGTAATTGTTTTTTTAATACCTGACATTTAAAGTTTGGTTACAAAATTTAATTAACAAAATCATTAATATTTAATCAGTTTCTTAGTTTATTTTTAATAATATACTTATTATTATTTTTTTATATTTTTAACATAAAAATTAATCTGAATAATATACTTTCTATTTTTAATAAAACATTAATTCTTTTTATTACCATAAAATAATTTATATTGTATTTTTAAAATAAATTATTATTTTTTTCTTTAGTCGCAAAAGAGAAATATGATTTTTTTTTTAACTTTTCAAAAAATAAAAATATAATTGATAAATTTACAATTAATATAGTTTTGAGCTTTACAAAAAATAAAATCTAAATAAAAATCTGACATCTAAAAGGAACATAATAAACATATTTTGGAAGCTTGATTATTGTATAAAGTATAAAGAACCTTTTGATGCTAATAAATATGAAAAAGTTAAGTAATTATATATTTGCGTCAATGTTTTTAGTGTTTATACCAAAAATAAAATAAAACTTTCTGTTTTATTTCATATATGACTATTTTCTTAAAACTTTAGTCCTTGTTAATTTTGTAGAGGAGTAAAATGGACACAAAATAATATCATAAGAATTATAACACATAACGGAAATACTTTAATAACAATTAGAAAGTACAAAATTTAAATGTAGAAATTAAAATGAAAAATTCCTACAGACGAAATATTTTTAACTTGAGATATAATTTCATATAGAGGTATAAAATAGATGTGATTAGTTATTTAATGTAGGTAGCTGGTAGTATTTACAAAAAATTATGATTAGTTAAAAAATTAATTAATTATTATTTATTTATTTAAATATTACTAAGTGGACTTTAAGTCTAATTCAACTCCATAAAATCAGTTTATAAGGTTGAAGTTTGCACTCATTTATATACAATAAATTGTCCTCATCTTTAATCGACGTGAGATCTATAGACGGTAAAATATCTCGTTATTTTTAGAAAATTTATTGTTATTTGAATATTTTTGCAACATGTTGTAAAAGATATCCTTCTGCCTTTAATATATAACACATTTGCAGTATATATGATATCTAATTGAAGCAATAGAAACAAATTAGAAAGGCTAATGAATGTGAATATAAAATTTATTATTATATTTTTTTTATGCAGAGCGAAGATGGAGATATTATTGATTGTGTCAATATCTACGATCAACCTGCTTTTGATCATCCGGCCTTAAAAAACCACACAATCCAGGTTTTTTTTTATATGGTCATCTAATTTTAAATGAGTAGTTTTGACATTCAAATTGGGATTATGTTCATGATTTATCTTACCTCAAATAAATACATTTGAGTTTGTAGATGATGCCTGATTATATGCTAAAATCTGAAGATTCAAGCACAGAAGATGATTCAGAGTCGAAGCTTTTCCAGACATGGCAAAAGAGTGGAAGTTGTCCAAAAGGAACCATTCCAATACGCAGAATTTCACGAGAAGACTTACTCAGAGCTGATTCTCTAGATAGCTTTGGTCGGAAATTCCCTCAACATTTTGAGAATTTAACAGCAGACGAAGGAAATCAATTTATTCCAGAAAATCGCTCGGTATTTGTCAATTAATATGCATAATTACGCATGTCATGTGTTGTGAAGACACACATGTGACCATTTTGTATTTGGTGAGGCTAACTAACTTAATAAATGCAACAAAAACATTGTTTGAATGTTATGGTGATGCAGTCAGCATATCTTGTGACAATGGGATTCAATTATATTGGCGCACAAGCAGAAATCAACGTTTGGAATCCAAAGGTTCCCGAGCCAGACGAGTTCACCACAGCTCAAATATGGCTAAAAAACAACAACAATCCCTATTTTGAAAGCGTGGAATCAGGGTGGATGGTTAGTCTCCCTCACAAAACTTATTAATAATAACTATAACACATATCATTAATACTTCTTCACTGTTATGATTCAGGTGAATCCCAAGTTACTTGGTGATGATGCCACCAGGTTTTTTGCCTATTGGACAGTAAGAATATATACTCATTTATTGATCCAAATAAAAGTTATTTTGTTCATTGATCTTAGTTTACTTATCACTTAAAATACGAAGGAAAAGGTCAAACATTGGTTTAATTTTGCTCTGGTGGATTGTGGTGCAGAGGGATTCATACAGGTCAACAGGTTGTTTTAATCTTAATTGTCCAGGATTTGTGCAAACAGGGCAGGTAGTGCTTGGTGGTAAAATAGAACCTATATCATCACATTGGGGCCCACAATATGACATTAACGTTGGAATGTTCTTGGTAAAAAAATGTTGAAAAATGTTATTATTATTATTATTGTCTTAAAATTGATAGTAAAAGATTAACGTGATATGCATGATGTAGGATCCAAACACAGGAAATTGGTATTTGAAACTGAGCAACAATATCCCTGTAGGTTATTGGCCGGCTGAGATATTGAGTTCTTTGAGACACAGTGCGATATTGGTTGAATGGGGGGGACAAGTGGCAAGTAGCAATATAAAAAAGGAAACTCCTCACACAAGAACCCAAATGGGTAGTGGAGAGTTTGCAAGTGGACGATTTAAGGATGCATGCTTTATGCGTAAGATCAGGATTATGGATTATTCACTTCAATTAAAGTATCCTAGTTATGTGAGTGCAATGGCTGATGAGCCCTATTGCTATAGCTCCCTTAATGATGTCAAATATGGGGCTGATCCTATCTTTTATTTTGGAGGCCCTGGACAAAGGCCACCCTATTGTCCTTGATCAATTTCCCTTGCATTATCAATAAATATACTTAATTATAATACCTCAAAATGTGTTTCAGATCACTACAAAGTGATTAGAGTATTAATTGTTATTAAATACGTATTTTGGTCTGCGTGAGATCAACTTATTTATAGAGTGGAGTTGAAGTTTGGAGGTGCTACTCTTGATTAGCATGATTATTGTTTTTAATTCCGTGTTAGTTCTGACATAATACATTACACAACACTTTTGATTTAGATATTAGGCATGTGGTTATACTATGTGTCAAAGCGTGTACGATGGTATATATCTGGGTGTGTGCCCTTCGATCATACATTACATATAATAGTAAGTTATCTTGTTGGAAGATTTTTTTTATTCAACTTTGAATTGTATTGTGAGACTACTCTCTCTTTATATGTTCTTTCTCGATTTTTCACTTTGTCTTGTACTTCTTCAATAAGATCAAATTCTACTCTAAAAAATTCTCGTTTAAGGTTAGGTAAAAAATGCCTCAACATATAAGTTGTTCCCTTATCTCGACTAATATAATCATGACATCGATTTCATATATTAAGTTGTAAGATGATTCTCCTCTTGCACTTTAGTTGTACAATGACAAGCCCATCTCCTCCATTCATTTCCCCTTTACAATTCCCAAACATCTTTTTAGCTCTTCCATAATGACCGTATTTGTAACTTTGGCTTGTCCATTTGTTTCAGAGCAAATGAATTAGTTACATGTCGAATGTCAATTCTCTTGTAAAATTCTCCAAATTTTTTGTTTATTTGTTGTTTGTCATTATCTATGATGATGTTAAGTTGGAATACTATATTTTTCACAATATTTTTCACACAAAGCTCTGAACTTGTTTTGTCTTATCTTTAACAAGAATTTGATTTCAATCAACTTTGTAAAATAGTTTACGAAGATAAAGATAAATCTACATTATCTTTTTGTCAGTGAAAATGATCTCACAATATCCATCCACGATATAAAAAATAACTAATAACATAATATGACGAAGTTATAAAAAAAAAAAAGAGTAAATCATGTTTAACATTTATTTTCATTTTTTCACAAATTCAACACAAACTTTTGGTAGAGAAAGCCATTAGTACCTCCTTAAACTATATAAGCTGCCATCACCCTTCCATCGGAGTGTAGTCTACATGTTGTGATGTAGTTAATTCATGATGTACTTGATTTGAAATTCAAAGACACTGTACTTATGCTTATAGAAATTGTTCCCTACTAGTGGAAAGCCAAAAAATAATCCTTTTAACAATAATTTTGTTATTATCTTTTGTTTCTTAACATTCGACGACCCTAAAGATTTAACTTTACAAACTAAAAGAAAATAACTTTCATAATTTTCAAATAAAGCTTAGTTTATTTCTAATAATATCCTAGTTGAAGGCCCTTTTAACGATTATTTTGTTATCGTGGATAATTCTATTACTTTATTTATAAAAATAGTGATGGTTTATAAAAAATGTCATCATACACTTCCTTTGTTTCTTAATATGTGACTTCTAAGGTTTAAATTTACGAACCAATAAAAGCATTAGCTTCTGTAATTTTTAATAAGTTTTATAATTTATTTCCAATGATACCCTTATCATTTTTGCTCGTAAAATCGCTCAAAATAACAATTTTTCTTTCCCACAATGAAGTGTCAATTTTTCTTTTCTTTTCGTAGAATAACTTATATTCCACCTTTGTAATAAAATATAATTTTCTCTCTCTTCTCCAAAGAAGAATCTCTCAAATAGGGTATTTGAAGCATTTTTTTTTTCTTATTTTCAATGAAAATAAGCTTCCCTCTATATTTTTTAATCCTAAAATTTTGACCTACAATTTTTTTGATTTGAAACATTATGAGATGATTTTTACTTCCCATAAAACAAATTAATATCATTAATAATTTCACTCTATATATGTTGTATATTAACTTCAAAAAAATACTAATACGTGAAAATAACTACAAAGGATAGATTTTCATCATCTAATATTTAAATGTTAAAATCTTGTGGCATTTGTTTGAGGTGTGTTAGCAGACAACATATGCAGATTTAAAATGTCTTATTATCTTGGATATTTTTTTAATGTTATTCTGTACAATAAAATGAATCATCTAAAAATATTATTGAGCTTGCTACTATAATGGTGAAATCATTTGAAAATTTTTATTTAATAAAATTCAATGTATATTAATGTTTCAATAAATAAAAAATTCCACATGTTGACAAGGAGAGACTAGAAATGGAAGGAGAGTTACTCATTGATTAAGTGCAATTCAATATTATTTCAAGAAGTTTTAAATTATTTAAGATACACAAAATCATTAAATAAAAACTAATTTTAGAGACCAAAATAATTAGTTACTAGTTGATTAAATTAGAGATTATTTTATAAATTAAAAAAAACTATTGATATATAAAGTAGTTTCTATTATTAATAAAAAATTATAAAATGATTTTTAAATTGGTCTCATCATTAGCTACCAAGGTTTTAGCTACTTACTATTCTATATTCTAACTTAATCTCTATTAGTCTTTTAGAAACCAATTTAAAATCTAAAACATTGGTAACTAAAACTTAGGTAGCTAATTTAAATACAAATTTATAAACTATTTTATAAATTTTTATTAATAATAAAAATCATTTTAGATATGAATAATTTTTTAGTATCTAATTTAGTGATTAATTATTTTTTATCTCTAAACTTAGTTAATATTTAATGATTATCTTATAATTATACGAATGTGTGATTGTATATCAAATGTTAGAGCAATCCAGTTTTATTTCAGTAATTTGATAATATTCAAAGTTGATAAAAATATAAATTGAGCTAACAAATGTGAATAGTATTACTTATGCATAATTGTGTATTTACAATTCAATATTCTTATTATATATCGGGTTTTAAATCCCATTTACATATAAATAAATGTAAATTGTACGTGGAAATTAGAATGCTAGACTCCAAAAATAGGCAAAATTCAAAATTTATGTAAAATTCAAATTAATTTTATAAAATTTTCATTGAAATTTTGGAAGATAAGTTTTAAACATACTCCAACAAAAATTTAATTCTTCATCATCATTATCATTTTTTTTTTTGAAATTATTTAAACTTTAAGTTTTTTAGAAACTTAGCAAATGCACCAGAATGATCTATCTTTATTCATAGGTTCCAATGCCTTTTATAGAAAATACATAAAAACTGTAAAACGAAAATAAAGGACACGACTCAACTAACTCCATTAATAACAAGAAAATAGCAAAGAGGAATTGACCTGTTCTAACCCTGGAGAATAGGTCTTTATTGAAATAATCTAAAAACTTGTTCAACATTCCTTCCCTTGAACTGAACTCAATCAAAGGAGGGAATGTTGAACAAGTTTTTAGATTATTTCAATAAAGACCTATTTTTCAGGGTTAGAACATAGGTCAATTTTTGTTTGCTATTTTCTTGTTATTAGTGGAGGTAGCTGAGTCGTGTCCTTTATTTTCGTTTTGTTTTGACTACGATACCAAATGTAAACTTTAAGTTTCAGAGACTTGGCAAATGCACCAGAATCATCTATCTTTATTCACAGGTTCCAATGCCTTTTATAGAAAATACATGAAAACTGCAAAACGATAATAAAGGATACGACTCAACTAGCTCCACTAATAACAAGAAAATAACAAACAGAAATTGATCTGTTCTAACCGTGAAGAATGGGTCTTTATTGAAATAATCTAAAAACTTGTTCAACAAATTCTTCTTCGTCATTATTTCTATGTTTTAAAATATTTGAATTCTTCATCATCATTACTTCTATGTTTTAAAATATTTGAATAATAAAGTATGAAGTATTCTTTTTTAGATTTGAGTTTCAATTAAAAAATAAAATGATAATATTCATAATTGTAATAATTTTTAGATGGAAAATTATGAGTATATGTAAAAATTAATTTTTCTTACACAGAAATAAATTATTCAAATATTCATAATTTTAAAAAATAAAATATAAATAATTTTTCATTACATTTAAATAATATTAATAGTTTTATAATAAATTATGAAAATAATAATAATTATTGTATAATTTTTTTATTACATATAACTATATATTTTTTTATATTATAACTTTATTTTATTATTATGTAGTGTTTAATAATTTTATTTATTTTCTTTTAATATTTTTGAAAAATATTTTATTCTTATTACATAATATTATATTATAAAATAGAATATACGGTATATATAATAAGATTAACAACAATAATTAAAATTAATTAATATTAATTAAAATTAATTACCATTAATTATGAATCGATTCTGACTTTATATAAACCGGTTTTATAATTCCACACAATAACTTTCTAGATCGATTGTCAATTTATAATCCCACACAGTAACTCTTTCTAAATCATTTTATAATCCCACACAACAACTCTTTCTAAATCATTTTATAATCTCACACAGTAATTCTGTCTAAATCATGGATTATTCCATCAACCAAAAGTTAAATAAGATTTGATTCTCCCTTGGAAAATTGTGATGCATGTACATGTTAGGATAAGGATATCAACGTAACGTATGCTCCTACGTATAATCCTCTTAAATCCAAGCATTTGTTTGAAGATAACAATTTGCTACTTACTCGCTACTCCATCCATATAGACACCTTCAAAACAGTGGACACAAACAACATAGTTACCTATTTGTCTATCCTCACTCCAACCTAATCTCTGAAAGAAAACAAAGCATAAAGAATCAACATCTTAAATAACTTTGTGAGAATCTTTAACTTGGTTCATCCTCTTATAAACTTTATCAGAGTCATCTTGATTATATGATACAAATGTCCCTTGAGCAATTTTCAAAATAATTTTTAACTTTATTTTATCTTCTTACAATGTCATTTTATTTGCTATGGAAAGAGTGTTCAACTTTTAATATTATATTATGTAAGTGCCAATATAACATTTTTTTTTGAGATACTACAACCATTTTTTAGTTGAACTTTTACTTAATCTTTAACGTTTTTTTTTTCTTTTAACATATTTCTTTTTGAATTAGATTTATAAATTTAACTTTTTAGATAAAATAGATTTGAGTGAGATCCACTTACTCTAAGAGTATAGTGAAATGAATTATGCTTAATCACAACCTTCTATCCCATTTTACATTAGCATATCTCTATTATGGAAACATTATCTCTCTCTCCCTCTATCTCTCTTTTGAAATGTATATCAACAACTAATATAATTGTCTTTTCTCTATATTAATATATATATATATATAAAATAAATAAAATGTATTGAAGAAAATTATTATTTCTTGTCATCAATATTTAAGGTATATACAATTATTAAATAATAATTATAATCTATAACACTAATAATAATAATAAAATTTAAACTGATGTGTTTTTTTAGAAATTACCCTCTACTATAAATTTTTTTATTACTTTCCTAATCACGTACAATGTTTTAGTATGACCATTTTCAATCCTTATCTAAAAAAAACATTTTTTACTTATTTTACCCAAAAAAAGAGCTAAATAAAAAGTAATGTATTATCCCAACACTTCATAGATGTTAATAAAAAAAAACATATTTCTAAAAGCAATTAATTATTTATAATATTATATTAATATAGTTAATATAAGTTTTAATTCATTTATTATATTTCTTTTAAATTTTAATGATAAAATATAATTAGTAAACTAAAAAACTAATGGAGTTTTAGACTTTAAACATATAACTTATAAACAGAAAAAAAAATTGAATAAAAAAAGGGGAAGAATAACCTTAATTTAAGGCAGTCAACTTTTTCTGATGCAATTACAATAAATAAGTAGGATTAGAGGAAGAGGTATACAAATACAAAAAAAAAGCTAACTTTATAATAAATACATCAATAAATGAGTCATTAATATTTATATGTGACAGGTATGCAAATATAAGTTAAAGAGGTCTCTTTGTGAGATAGCAGAAAAAATGGAGAGAAGACATGAAACTGAAATGTGGAAAAGAAAGGGTACAGTTTTGTTCCTTTGGGTATTTTTTGCAGTGTGTATGAGATTGAATGTTGAAGCAAAGTCATCATCAACTCTAGAAACACAAATTGAAGCAAAATTGAAGCAACTCAACAAGCCTGCTGTCAAAACCATCAAGGTTTGCAATCTCAACATTGTGTCACTCTTTTTATATCACATTTTACCTTATTTCAATGCTCTTTAAATCTTTATTTTCATAAACCAAATCACTAATGCTTCAAGATGTAACCATGTTGGAAGGAGAGTTAATTTTTCATCTTAAAAGAGAAAATATATCGAATAGAATTTCTTTAAATTTCATTGAAAACTTCATTGTCAAAATTCAGAATAAAATTATCCAATTGAATATGTAAAATAATTTATTTTTTGAAAAAATAAAATAAAAATATTTATTCTATAGATATTTAAAATTCTCAAATAACCTTTCTTCTCTTTTTTTCATACATATTATGTTAGTCCCTCAGAATATCTTTCTTCAACAAAATGACTCTCTTCTTTATTTACTATAAAATTCTTCTTACACAGTCTTTAAAGTCAAAGAGACTTTGCTAATTTTTTTTAAAAAAATTCTAAGTGAATAGAATAACGTCCAACACTAATATTATTTTTAACATTCATTTGTTTTTTTTTTTTTTTATAGAAAGTACTTGTGTTGTTAATTCCTGACTTTACAGTTTGGTTACGCAAATTAATTAATAAAATTATTAAGTTTTAATTTTTAATCAATTTCTTATTTTTTTAATAATATATTGACATCTTTTAACATAAAAATTACTCTGAATAATATATTTTCCATCTGCAATAAAGTATTTTTTTTTCTATTACCATAACATAGTTTATATTTAATTTTAAAATAAACTATTGATTTTTCTCTTTTTTTCATAAAAGAGAAATATGAAAAAAATATTGTTTACATTTTGCAAATATAAAAGTATAATCGATAATCAATATAATTTTGAGCTTTACAAACAATAAAATTTAAATAAAAAACTAACGACTAAAAGGAACATAATAAATATATTTTGAGAACTTTACTATTGTATAACCTATAAGAATTAAAACATAAAAAAAAAATTAATAATGATTAGAATGTAAAAATTTTAAAATAGATAGTTCGTACAAGAGACGAAATACTAAGCAAAATATCTTTTTTTTCTCGAAATCCAATTTGATATAGAGGTATAAAATATGTGTAATTAATGATTTTATGTAGGTAGCTGCTAGTCTTTGCAAAAAAAAAAATGATTAGTTGGAAAATCAATCAGTTATTATTTATTTGTATAGAGTCTGAAATATCTCATTCAGCATTTCATTTCTAAAAATCTAATTCCATGTTATTTCAATTTTTGTATTTTTGTTTGATGCAGAGTGAAGATGGCGACATTATTGATTGTGTGAACATTTATGACCAACCTGCTTTTGATCATCCGGCTTTAAAGAATCACACTATCAAGGTCTTCTTACTCTTTGATAATTTTTATGATGAAAAATGATAATTGGTAGATAAAAATTGGCACTCAAACAACCACATATTTAACTACAATTTTATGGCATTCTTTTCATTAAAAATCACATAAAATTTATAATCAAATACACAATTTAAATATTTAATATTTCAATTTTATAACTATGATGAAACATCCTCCTTTATTAAGGTAACTACTATATTAATAACTTCATGTGTACACATCTACCTCTATTGTTGGGTTTGGAAGTAATGATCACAATTTGATACTATTATTCCAATTATGAGTAAGTAATTTGTATCCAACGATTGGATTGTGCAGATGATGCCGAATTATTTGCTAGAATTGAAAAAATCAAGCACAGAAGAAGGTTTGAAGTCAGAGATATTTCAGACATGGCAGAAAAGTGGAAGCTGTCCAAAAGGAACCATCCCTATTCGCAGAATTGTAAGGGAAGATTTACTCAGAGCTGCTTCTCTGGACAACTTTGGCCGGAAACCCCCACATCAATATGAGAATTCAACAGACCAAGCAAACGGATATGTTCCCGAAAATCGCTCGGTAATGATCTCAATCAATCACTATCTTCTGCAATTATATGTGACCATTTTTTATTTGATAAATGCAGCATAGATTTTAGTAATAGATAGAATTGATGGTAAGGTGACATGGTGATGCAGTCAGCATATCTTTTGACAGTGGGATACAACTATATTGGTGCACAAGCAGACATCAACCTTTGGAATCCAAAGGTTGCTCAAACAAACGACTTCACCACAGCACAGATTTGGCTTAAGAACAACAATGGCCCCTATTTTGAAAGCGTTGAATCAGGATGGACGGTCAGTTCCCTTCACAAACTATATTGCATCACTAAATAACACACATCACTAAAGCTTCCTTGTTATTACGATTTAGGTGAATCCCAAACTATATGGTGACGGAGCCACTCGATTTTTTGCCTATTGGACAGTAAGTATATATATTCATTTATCATTGATGAAGTATGAAGGAGAGAATCAAACATTGGTGTAATTTTGGAGTGTTGACTTGGTGGCTATGTGGTGCAGAGGGATTCATACAGGTCAACCGGTTGCTTCGATCTTACTTGTTCAGGATTTGTGCAAACTGGGCAAGTAGTGCTTGGTGGTACCATAGGACCTATATCATCATTTTATGGACAACAGTATGATATTAACGTTGGAATGTTTCTGGTAAAATAATGTTAAAATGTGGTATTGAATTATCAGTACGTTAACTTTGATAGTAAGAAGATTAACATGGTGTGTATGATGTAGGAACCAAACTCGGGAAATTGGTATCTGAAATTGAAGAACAATATCGCTATTGGTTATTGGCCGGCTGAAATAATGGGGTCACTAAGACACAGTGCGATAGCGGTTCAGTGGGGGGGACAAGTATCAAGCATGAATGTAGGAAAGAAAACCCCTCACACAAGTACACAAATGGGTAGTGGAGAGTTCGCAAATGGTCGATTTCAACAGTCATGCTTCATGCGGAACATAAGGATTGTGGATTATTCGCTTCAACTTAAATATCCCAGAGATGTAACTCCAATGACTCAAGAACCCTTTTGTTACACCGCCGTCAATGATGCCAGACCTGGGATCGAACCTGAGTTTTATTTTGGAGGTCCCGGAAGAGACCTACCCCATTGTCCCTGATCCACATATAATAATAATTACTGCATGAATCTTTCAAATGACTCTGTGTACTTTATAAATAAGTTTGTGTGTTAACCCAATGAAAATACTTTTTGAGCGCATACATTCATACTCATTTCTCTTTTCCTTACTTGATTTTGCCATTGTGTTTGTTCTATATTGAAAGAGAACCAATTCATTACAGATCCTTTAAACTATTGTTAAACTTAACATAAAATAAATAGAATTGTTATGTCAAACAATTACAATGAAAATTGTGAGTAAGCTTTAAAGGCCTTCTACCTCTATCTCTGCAACTTAATGTGAATTTAAAATAGTTGTTAATTATGTTAAAATTCTAATTAAAGAAATTAATCCCTAAAATTTTAATTGCAAAATCATTAAACTAACGAGCAAGATGTTTCATTTTTTATCAGAAAAAAAAATGACAGCTGTGGGATTTGAACTATTGTTAAACTTAACATAAAATAAATAGAATTGTTATGTCAAACAATTACAATGAAAATTGTGAGTAAGCTTTAAAGGCCTTCTACCTCTATCTCTGCAACTTAATGTGAATTTAAAATAGTTGTTAATTATGTTAAAATTCTAATTAAAGAAATTAATCCCTAAAATTTTAATTGCAAAATCATTAAACTAACGAGCAAGATGTTTCATTTTTTATCAGAAAAAAAAATGACAGCTGTGGGATTTGAACCCACGCCCTTTCGGACCAGAGCCTAAATCTGGCGCCTTAGACCACTCGGCCAAACTGTCAGATGAAAAATTAATCAAAGAAATATAATTAGATAGAACTTTTGTGTTATACTAATGTAGTGGCTATGAGTATAAACTGGAGCCTTGATGTTGGGCTACGTTCATTGTTGGAAGTTGCTCCTCTTGTGGGCTACTCCGATCTCGAGACCCCAATTTCAGCAACTTTATTTAGTATTTGTTTTCAAATGCATCAAAATTATTCGGTTTTAGTTCATTCAATTTTTTTCAATTCTTCTTTTTGGTACTCAGAATGCATTGGGTCGGGTCATTGACTCTATAAATAAAACAGTAGATAAACAAAAACTTGATTAAAAGTTATAGCACTGCATAATTATACAACATAAAAATTAATTTCCAAAATTTGATTTAGATTTTACTGTTTAAATCCAATACGAACCAATATCAATTGTTTTATGTTTTAGACTACAAGGTTGAATGACCTTAAACCTAGAACATTGATTAGTTCAAAATAAGTGCATCCTTGGTTTATGTATAAAAAATGATCTTTTTTTTTTACCTCCTCTCCTCTGATATATATTAATAAAATCTAACCTATTTTCTCTGATTCTGTATTGATGATCGTACAATAATACCTTCTTCTAAAACCAATGATAAAAAAACCTAAATAGATGGTGAATTACGACTAGTTATTTATTAGATTTGTAGTCAATAACACTTTAACTATATCAGTAAACTCTAGAAAAATACCCTTACTTACAGAGTATGTTTTGCAGAGAATTTTAAACTATAATTTTTTTTATTAGTTAAAATGCTATTTACCATATTAATAGTTTTTTAGTGGGCCGAATTATTAGTTCGGTAAATAAATTTACTTTAGTAGCTTGTAATATTAGCTCAACTAATGTTTCAAGTGGCGCTTTAAGCAATGTTGACTGGATAATAGTATGGCAGCGAGCACACCCACCACACCCCAAGTTACAAACTGTTTCTTCCTACACCTCCATACAAAATTTTTTAATACACTTTTTTATCTTTATTGTGTCACTCTCATATTTTGGATTACATAGTCTGAAAATTAATATTAGATTTGAAAATAGTTTATGAATTATGTAATTTGGAATATATTTTTAAAAATTATATTTTGGACTATATAATTTGAAAGTCTGGATTTTAGAGTAGTTTTCAGATTATGTAATTCATACACTCATTTGAAAAAAAGCTTATGAATTACACAATCCGAAAGTTAATTTAGACTTCTGGATTATGTAATTCGAAAACTAATCATACATCTGAAAAAATGATTTCAGATTACATAATCCAAAACCTAATTACGAATTTGAAAAAATACTTCAGGATTACGTAATCTGAAATATTAAAAAAAACATTTTTGGAATATCAAAAAATATCAAAAATTTATGAAGGTTGAAGAAAAACATATAGAAGTGCAGGAAGAAAGAATCCAAGTTACATTTGACTTTTAATTTAATAAAATATGGTTTGGATTAGTCCATTTTGTATGTGGACTACTCTTTGAGTATATGAATCATATGTATAAAAAGTAGTTTTTTTCATTAAAAAAATTAATATTAATTTTGAATAAATTTATTTTTTATTTATTAAGTTTTTCTTATTTAAATAAATTAGTTAAATTGATTCATAATATTATTTTCGCACATAATTATAGATAAAAACATATTATAATAATGTTATCTTTTTCAATTAAATTTGAATTTCAATCATGCTAATAAATTCATAAATAAAATATTATATTAAATATATTTTTTAAGATGATACATATATACGTATGATTATTATTTTAATTTAAAAATAATAGAAAAAAATATATATAATTTATGTCAATACATATATACGTATGTTATAATTAGTATTTATGTCAATATTTTTTTTTGTTTGATATTAGTTGAAATTCATAAGTTCAATTAGTAATGATGCTACTGAAGTAGTGTAATTAAAAAACACTATAATGAATTTGAGACATTCAAAATATTACATAGTCAAATATTGTCATGATATAATATCTTTTAAATCATGCACGAGGATTTACGTAGTGATAAATTCATGAAATTTTCAAACAATTCAATTATTAATATTATTATAATATTATACGAGGAACAAGAATTATAATTCGTTATACAATACGCATTAAACAACCAATAGTAAAAAAAAAATGTAATGATGGTGACAACAAATAATTGATATAATGATTTAAAAAATGAAGACTTTTAATTTATGTGACCGAGATAAATTTTAAGGTCCAACATAATAAATGACAGATGTTCTTAACGAGAATTGATCCTATTTTAAGTCAAACTCTTTATTGTAGATGTTATTTGATCAGTTTCTCTTTAAGTAAAGTCAAGCTGTTAGTTGTTCATAGCAATGGGAGTTGAATATAATATAGAATGGTTGTTCATCTTCAAATCTTCAAATGATTCTATTACGAAATTAGGCTATTTTAGTTAAAAAAATTGTGTGTAATTGATTTTTTCTATGTTCATAATTTCTGGTTGAAATGGTTTGAGTGTAATTAAATTTTTTTACTAAATTCAATTGAATTTTTTATTATTAATTTATATAATTTATATAATATTTGATAGAGAGAAAAAAAAATTGTTTTCAATCTATTCCGACTTCAAGTCCGAGAGATAGTATCGTTAGGATCAATTATCACATTTGAAGTATTGTTCGTTTTGAAGGTCAGTGTTCCGTCACAGTTTTGTTCTTAAAAGACGTCTCAATAGATTGAGGGAGAAGAGAGTGTATAACCTGCCATTAACCTCGCCTCCTAAACAATGTGAAACTATATTTACATACCGAAACACAACCATTAATATAATAAAAAAAAAGATAATTACTAATTTTCAAGCACCAAACTATCCTAAACATGGGTGTGTGGATTGTGATGGTTGATGGATAATCTCGATGGCATGGTTCCACGCAGCATCTCCTAACTAGAGTAACCTTTTTGTCCTTTTCTAAGAATTTAGAAAACGTGGTCGATTTTGGATGGAATTGAGAAACCACCGTCCATTTTTGTCGTGTTTCTCATTTATAATCTTGCTTACCCATAGTCATTAACGCGCTCTTTTGTTGCCTACAATCGCTCTTTATTCATCACATTGCTTAAAATTGAAACAACCACAAGGGCCCCTCCATTCCAAATGGTGCATCCTTGACCACACCTTGTCTCTTCCAACTCTTAGATTTTCACATGAGTGGATATTATCAACATTAATTGTTTTCTTTTGTTCATACAATGCAATAAAGAAAGAGTCAAGTAGCAACTACAAGTGGCACCAAGTGGATCAACACCTATAAGATTCGTCTTAGAATACAAGATAAGCCTCGCTGTGTCAGCATCGCCATCCACATCCCCTATCTAATCTTGCTTTATTATTACTTTAAGCATTTCATATTACTCATAACTCATAAACCTTTCACAATATTCTATTATTTCTTCATTCTCAATCGGTTTTTAATAGTATAACAATTTAGGATTTGTTCATAGTATAATCTTTTTATATAGTATATTATACTTATGTTAGAAAATGAAGTCAAATATAATTATACCTTTTTTTAAATTAATGTTATTTAGTTGTATATAGTTTCTTTAAAAGTCAATGATGATGGAGACATATATATTTTATGGAGAGTTATAACTAATAATGATATATCTCGACGTATTTATCTATAATAATAATAATTATTATTATTTACTATATATTTCATATTTATGTCCTACTTATTATATATTTCATTTTTCACTTCTTATTAGTACATGCCACCAAAAGTGCATATAACAAAATTATATTTCATAAAAGAGGAGAAATAACAAAGTATTCCCTAATGTACTATATTTTATTAATTAAAATTTATCAAAAGCTATCAAATTATAAATTAGAACGTTTTTAATAGGAGATGAAATTGACCCAGTTTTTATGATTTAGAATATAACTTAAATAAAAAGCATCTTTTATATATTAAATTAGAATATTTAACTTACAAAATAAAACTTTCGTTCTCTCCACTCTTCAAATTAAAGATTCTCGATATTATTTTTTCTATTTTAGAAGTGTACTTTGCATACTCACAATTAACCAAATATTTCCTCTTTCAATAACCTGTAATCACCGTCTCTCTATACTTATACTTTAATTAAATATACATATTTTTACTTATTAATAATAATTAAACATAATATTATATCATAATTTAATTTTTTATTGCAAAGTTAAAATACAATTCGTGTAAGCAAACTGTTTATTTATTATAATTTTTAATCATGTAAAACAATTTTTGTCAGGTACAATACACAATCTACCATGCAAATTTAGATTAATGTATTAAAAAGTGAGGTATTATCATTTCTGTTGATATTCACCAAGAAGCTTCATAAATTTCAATCATTAAATTCCATTTGAGTACTTGGACCCCAAGTTACCTCAACCAAGCTTAACCTATATTAGATAACAAAGTGGTTTCGTTGTGCAAATTGTTTACCTTCGGATTATAAAAATAATTAAAATGTCATCACCTCACGTCGTTTACTACACACCTTCTCTAAACACAAGAGCAGCCATTGCAACACAACACACATTTCAAACACTGAAATAACTGAATTATAGAAGAAGATAACAATGTTTCGTTTTTACCTTGGTTTCTACTTTGCCCCCGTTGTCTGCTAGCATTCTGGCATCAGTAACTTTTACAAACTATTTATTCCGTTGTTTATCATGTATATATGGTTACATTAGACCGTCTAATTTATGTATAAATTATATTTATTTACATTGTATAGTTTTTTTAGTAGATGATTTTTTTTTATAAATCATCTAATTTGCTTGTTTTCATTAAACCATTTAATCTATTAATAGACTCTTTATGTATTTTTTTAATGCTAGATCATCTAATTTATTTAATTAACACTATATTATCTAACCTGTTTGATCATCACTAGATCATTTAATTAGATTATCTTAATTATTTTTTTTACTTTTAATATTATAAAAATATATATTAATTGTTGGATATCACCTTCATAATAATATATAAGTAAGTGTAACCTTATAAATTAATTTTATAAAAATAAATTAGATTTAATATTCACTTCTTAATATGATATTAGAGTTATCTAAATATTCTAACGAGTTTATTAATTCTATAACATTACCCACAATCGGATCAATATCAAATCACATATAAAGTTGAGTTAAATGTAAAATTTATTTATTAATATATATATATATATTTATTTTTTTTCTTTTTTTTATTTATTATTTTCTCTTATTTTTTCATGAAAAAATCCATAAACTCTTCCAGTACATTTTTAAAGGGATGTATTTCATGTAATGTTATTATACCATCTCCGTGGTTGGAATTGGGAGACTAAAAAATTACCGAGGAAAGAACAAATTCTTCCTTCATCGTCGTATGCATTAGAATTTAATACAGTACGTCGAAATTTATAAAATAACTTTCCTAACTTTTATGCAAACATAATCAGAATTGAAATGATCCAAAATCAGAGAAAATGAAGAGCATTAAAATAATATACAGCAGAGGCCAGAAAGAGGTGCTTGAAGAATTTAAGCTTCACAACGAGTTATCATACAGAAGTAGTCTAGAGACAATGGAGCAATTGCATGTGGTGAAATGAGAGGAGAATTTGGGTGTGAAGTTAATCGAATTTTCACTTGGAAGCAGGGAATCCAACATGCGTTACATGACTTGGCAGATAAAAAAAAGGACAGTAGTGTTGAATCTTCAGATTTCTGGCATTCCTCAGACATAGGTGAGAGAAGGAAGTAGAAAGCAGAGACACACAGTAGTATTTTCTGAACTCATCAACTATGTACATAAAATTCTATTTTATTTGACATTGCATTATGCAACTTAACAGTAGAGAGAGAAATCAAAGGCCACCAAATCCAATGTGAGGAGCAGAACCTCCAATGGAATTATCCCTGCTAAGCTTGGCGTAGATTCTCGCCCTAATATCTCTCCCAGATTCCACTCTCTCCATAGCAGCCTCTTCTTCCTCACACGCATTGCCACTTAAAATACCGCCACGTGGCGACCCGAACACGCACCGGGTCAAACCCGAAAAAAGCCCATCGTCCAGTTGAACACTCCGCATTGAGCTAACTATCTCTTGTATGTTGTGTACGTAAGGAGAAGAGGGCGGAGAATCGAAGAAGGAAGAGTTCATAACGGAAGTGGGAGAGGAAAGAGAGGACGATTCGGGTACGAGGCGGAGCTGGTCGTTGGTGTGAGCGAAGAAGCAAACTCTGCGGCGGCAATTAGTCCCGTCTTTACAGAGGTGGGTTCTGTAGCGAGAAGGGTGGAGCCAGCACTCGAAGACGCCATGCGCGAACTGACACGTGTCACCCCTCTTGCAGTTCCCCTTCCGGTAATCAGGGCAGGCCGTGGCGGAGTAGAGGAACTTGCGGGGGTCCCGGCGGCGAGCCTTCTCGGCGGGGTGGGCGTAGGGACACTCGGTCCAGTCGTGGGACCTGGCACGTGGACAGGTGAGTACCTTGAACTGAAACATCAGGAAATGATCGGTGGAGAAGGAGGCGGTGTCGGGCGCATTGGGAGAGAACGGGGAGAGTGGTCCTCCGTCTGCGGCGGCGGAGTCCCAGAGGTGTATTTGAACGTTTGGTATCATGTGATTTGGTTTGTGTTTGTTTGTTGGGGGTGAGTGATAGTGAATATATAATAAGGTTGGTGTGGTGCGGGGTAAAAGGGGCATGCGGTTTTCCTATTTTTAACAGAGGTTGAGTCAATGATAAGTAACATAAAAATATCTGTGGATTTATGATGACGATGATGAGGTGTACAGTTTCCACGTGGCTGTGACTTTGTTACTGTAAGAGTTGGTATCTATCTAAAAGAGACACTTATTACACATAAATATGATATCTAAACACGAATATATATAATTATAAATTGATAATAAAGATTTATATACATAACTATTATATTATTTTAGTAAGTTTTATATTATTTTTTAAATAATTTTTTTATGATTTGTTAACACAAAATTTGTTTCTTAATTATAATTATAATAAAATTTATATAATAAATTTAAATTTTTAAAAAATTAATATATTTTTACTTTTTAAAATTGTATTAAAATCATATTAAATTTATCAAAAATTTAATAAATATTTTTTAAATTTAATACTTTACCAATAGATATCATAGTATCATACTAGGTATCCGATATAAGTAGGCGACTGATCTTTTAAAAAAAATGTTTGAGTTTGTTAGCCTTTCTTCTCTTTCCATCCTTTTGTCTAATACAACGGACAAATAATATTTTTAATTTCGTTAATTCCTGTATGTTATTTGATAGATGATGCTATTTTGGGCACGTGTGTACTCTGTAGCAAACTTCCAAAGCTGGAACTTTCTATCAAATATATATCACTTTTTAAAATAAAATAATAAAAAATAAATTTGTATCAACTTTATTTACTACATTAGATCAGTTTACTATTTATGTACAGAATTTCTTTCTAATTAAATTCTGATTGCCAATAATCTACCCAAAAAGTTTAGTTAAATTTAATTTGGTATAAATAAAATTTTGGATGGAATGATTGCTGAAAAAATATTTTGAAAAGATGTAACTTATTCTTATAAGATTGTTATTTTGTATTTATTTTATTCAGGGTAAGTTAATTGAATTAATAAAATGTGTGTTAATTTATAGGAAAGTTAAATGATTTGACACTAAATGTAAAAAGAGAATTTTTAAAATGAAGTTTTCATTAATTATAATTTTGTATTTGATTATATAACAATTTTATTACGATAATAAATGTTTAGTCTTTGGTGATCATTTCACAATCAACCTTGGGGTTGGGTGGTGGTGGTAATTATTGGAAAGATTTCGATTAGACATTGAAATTAAATATATTATTTTCACTTTGTGGAGACATTTGTACTCATACACGAACTTTAACTTTTGATTATAAAAAATAAGTTGGATAAATATACTGCATATAACTGTTGATTGAAAATGGTATTGTAAATATCTGTTTGCAAACAAATTAGATAAAAAATAAGTTGAAGTAGATGTAACACTCCTCATACCATGGATTTAAAATATTACCAGTTCAAAATGTGAACTTTGTTACATCTATCCTTGGATCTTATAGTAATTACAATATTATAAGAAATATATAGATTAATTATGTATTATCCATATACGTATTTATTATGTGGAACAACCATCATTACATTGACTTTTTAAAAAAAAATTGTGAGTATAAAAAATAAAGTGGGTCTAATTTCATATATAAATTGTCACAAGATTTATTTGAATATTTCTTAAGAAGGATTTCTTTCAGAAAAAAGAAGAAGCATATATATATATGATTAATTCATATCAATATCTGATCTCTGCAAAAAAAAAAAGACTTACAATTTAGAGTAAAATATTAATGAGAGGTTTAATATTTTTTTATTTAGTTAATTATATATCTTTATTATTAAATTCTAATTCTGTGAATTTTTTCTTAAATTTTTTAACCTGTTAAATGTATACCTTATTTTGAAACGGTTGGGTTATGGTCTTGGGCCGACTCTTGGCGATTAAGGAAGGACGTCGATCTAATTATTACGTGTGTAGTCCAACTTGGTGATTAAGTACAATTTTAAGTTAATAGTAGTCTTATTTGCCTGTGCATAAGGCTGGGGGCATGTTGGGTTATGGGCCTTGGGTCGACCTTTTCTCATTTAGGTAAGAGGCTGATGTAAATGAATAATGTAAAGAAAATAGTATAGGATGAGGATGTGGATTAATTAACATTAACCATGCAGTAAAAAACGGCAGACAAAGGGTTAAGACTTACTCTATATATACTAGATAAAACCTCACATATAGACAGATCACAAATTAGGTTAAGAGCACACTTGTTCTTGACTACCTTGAATGTTCTGGGTTTAGGTCTCCAATTAGCCTGTCTAGAACAGAAACATATGAGGTAGAAAAATGTAAGAGTAGAATTATTTGGAATAAAATATTATATTATAATAAAATAATAATTTTTTTAAATGTTAATTGTTGAAATTGTGTTAAGAAAGTGTGTTAAGGTATACAAACAACAATAATAGGTAGACATTCTTAACAGATACCAACATTCACTTCACAATCAAATATTATTATTTTATTTTAAAAAATTGTTTATGTTAATTTGTATCATATCATGTCGGATTTTGAGGATAACCTACGTAGACGAGAACCAAAATGCATTCACACTTTAAATGTTGTTTCTTCCTGGACTTCCATATAGTTCTCCGGACATTTCATAGGTTAGAGAACCGTCCTTAAAAAAATACTTCTGTATTTTATAATTTCAAAATATTTTATAATTTTATATTCCAAAAGATATTTTTGGATCCAATCTAATATTCAGAATATTTTTTTTTTCTTGAAAAATTTATTATAGATTACACAATTTAGAAGGTGTTTTGGTAATAGCTTTTAGATTGTATAATCATAACATCTTCTTACTATAATATGTATGTCTGATTGTAAAATTTAAAATTACTTTCTAGATTGTAAAATCTGAAATGTAATTTTAAAATGTATTTCAAATTGTTTAATCCAAAAGATATTTTACAATCCATAATACATATTATAGTAAAGGAGTGTTATAAATTATAATTCAATATAAAAAAAATAAACTTTAAACCCTAAACTCTAAATTCTAAACCATAAGCGAACATTTATCCACTTTAAATTATCAACTTTTTAATCTCAATTACTGGCTTGGGCCTATTAGTCCATGTCCCTCAGAAAAAAAAAGAGAAAAAAAACAGGCAAATGCTCCCTGCACCCAACACTTTTGAACCTGCACCCAACATAATTTCAAAAATCCCGAAAATACTCTTTATTCTGGAAATAAAAATTCTGAATTGAAAATAATGCATTCCGGAAAAAAAAAATCCAGAAGAGGTTTTTGTGTTTCGGATATAAAAATCCGGAAAAAAAATCAAAATTCCATTCCAGGTAAAAAAATCCAAAACTGAAAATAATACATTACGGAAAAAATTATCCAGAAGAGATTATTGTGTTCCGGAAAAGGGGGTCCAGAATGTAATTTTATATGTACCCCATTTTCTTAAGGGTATTTTCGGTATTTCCCCTGTGATTGGGTGCAATGATATGGTGCAGGAAGCAAGGCAAATTCTTCCTGCACCATATCAATTTTTTAAATTTCCAAAATTACCCTTCTGCACTATATCAATTTTAACCTCTCCCATATCAATTTTTTAAATTTTCAAAATTACACTTATTTCAAATTAAAAAATTCAAAATAATAACTATAATTGAGAAATAAAAAAATATATTCTGGAAAAGAAATTTTGAACACAAAACTAAAAGCACATTCTGAATAAAAAATTTCAGAATTGAAAAATATGTTCCGAAAATTGAAATCCAAAATATTTCAGATAAAAGTTTCAAAAATAATTTTTTCCATTTTGTGTAAGGTTATTTTCGTCATTTAGAAAAGATATTTTTATCATTTTCTAGAACTGATTGGGTGCATGCTGAAATTGATACGGTGTAGGAAGAAATTGTCAGGAAGCAATTGCCAAAAAAACAATGTAACCTCTATATTTCAAAGTCCACGAAAGGAGTACGCATAATTTATGGGCCAGTTTTTTTCTGCACCTTCATATTTTCTTTCCACAGTTCCATGAGTTGGTGAATTTACTACTTGACTCTTAATTTAAAAAAAAAAACCTTGAAGCACCCCTCTTATTTTCTCTTATTCACTTTGTCCATACACCACAAGCGGTTTCTGATGGAGCGGCGGTTATTGACAGAACGGTTAACCTAGTGAGACATGGAATGTTTGAGAGGGTGTACTTGAAAACAACGGTTTTATACTGCATTAGTCAGGTGTTATCATTATATATTATTGAAGATGTCGTGGTGTTCGAGGAGATTATAAAAGACTGCATGCGAAGGATGTGCTTGAGGTTCTTGGGGTGGCACGATACGTTCCTGTAAGCCAAGAAGAAGATGAAAATGATAAAAAATATGTCAATCCAAATATTCAAAAGCATATAAATATGTACAAGATATTTCTACAAAGACATAAACATCTACAAATGCATTAAAGCTTAGTATACAAAATACATGTTAATCTGAAATATAAAATTTATATTGTATTATAGATTTTACAATCTAAAATATAAAATTTATATTAAATTATAAATTATATAATTCAGAATGAAATATATGATATTTTAAATTACATAATTTAGAATATAAATTTTATATTATATTTTAGATTATAAAAATACAAATTTTATATTTAGAATTGAAAAAACTCTAAACATCAACTTTCAGATTCTTTGATTATGAAAGTCTTCATAATACATTGTGAAATTGGAAAAAAAAATCAATAGAATACACACAATAATTTTAGTACTCTAAGAAATATGAGGTGCAGAAACAAAGTATGAAGGTGTTGGAAGAAATTTCCTAATTTATGTTGTCTCCGGCCGCTTTGACCACAGTCTGCAGAAAGACTGTTTCTTCCTGTACCTCCATATCTTCTTCTGGCACCTTCATACACAATATGAAAATACATTTTTATTCTTCTTGTGCCTCACCCATAGAATAACTTCTGGATTATGTGTAATCTGGAAACGCATTTGGAAAAAGACTTCCGGATTACATAATCCGAAAGTTAAAAAAGACTTTTGAATTATGTAATCCATAAAGTAATCATGCATCTGAAAAAAAGACTTCTGGATTATATAATCTGGAAGCTAATTACAAATTTAAAAAATGACTTCCGGATTATGTAATCTGGAATCTGGAATATTACAGAGAGAATATTTTGGAAATACGAAAATCTATGGAAGTGAGAGAAGAAGGTAAGCATCCCTGCAGAAACCATGTTTACACTGAATGTCCAACATCATTTTCAATAATGACTTCTTTAACTAGAATTTTGAAAGAAAAAACACTTTATTATTGTTTCTCCTCCTCAATGATGCCAACTTTGATTTCTTTCTTCTTCAATGTCTTCCATTCTAATAAGTATATAGTAGAATCAAAAACGAAAATGAGTTTTGTTAATCCAATCCAATCATCTTAGTTGCTAAAACTGCAAGTTTCAAGAAGGAAGAACCCCTGCAAGCACAATGGTTCACCTCACTTACAAGGAATCTTTTTTAATATATCACATTAGATCACGATAGATAAACATAAACTCAAATTGAACAATTCATTTTCCCTTATCTCATGATCTCCAACATCTCATTTGGATATTTTGGCAACGTTGCACCATTACATATTTGTTGCTTGCAAGTTCAAAAGAGAATGATAATTTGATATGCTTCCCTTACATGAGAATCTTATCTGATAGTCATCATTTATGTATTATTTTTCCCATTTTAAAATAATATTCTTTCAACTTTTTTTAAATAATGGTTATTCCAATCCAGAATATGTATGTATAAAACATACATAATAATTGACAAATTTTTAATTAAATTTATGTTAAGTTAAAACTATATTTTACGAACAAAATATATATATTTTTGAAATAAATTATATGAAAAACCTCTTATAAATTAGCTTATGTTTTTTCTCTTCTATAAAAAAATTGTGGAGAAATAAATATACACATATCGTCTAACTTTTAACAAACAAAAAAATATAATATTATCATATACGTTAAGATAATACATATGTTAAACCTTTTTGTTAAGTATTATTATTAACAGCGTAATAAATAACCTATCTCATCAAATTATATTAAAGATAGAAAAAGTAAATGCTTTCTGTAAAAGAAAACACACACAAGTACGATAGAATAACATAAGGAGTTTATGTTAGTAGCAAGTACAATAGAATAACAAAAGGAGTTTATGTTAGTACAGATATGTATAATTTCTAAAATGTAGGACACATAGACACAAATTTATATATTATATAATTTTGAATTATATAAATTGAAAATAAATATTTATGTGCAAAAGTATGTTTTAGATTCTTTTGGGAGCAGACAAAATATTTTTATGACTGATTTAAATAATTTATTTCTTATTTTTATAATCATAATAAAAATTTATACAATAAATTTGAGTTTTTAGAAAATTATTGTATTTATATCTTTTAAAATTGTGTTATAGAACCATGCTAGAATTTTCAAAAATCTAACAAATACTTTTTGAATTGAACACTTCACTTATAAGTATCATACTAGTGTGTACGTGTGCCCGATACAAATATGTCATTTAAGAGAAGTGTCCGAACCTCATAGATTAGTAGTCTTAGGAAGAAATTGATAGTGTATGGGAACAGCTATGTCCACCAAACTGTGGCAAAACCTTGAAGTGTGGTGCGAATGAATGAGTGGTAATGTTAAATTAAGGAAGAAAAGCGCTGTTCCTCGACCTAGGCGCCTTAGGCTTCCATTCCAATTCAAGCATTGGTTATCTGCAGGACAAAGCAACAGGGAATGAAAAATATAAGCAAAAACAGAAAGCCAACTCCTTCACTCTGTTTTCTTTTTTGGGATTACTTTAGAGGATATTTAATAACAATCAGTTATGTATTTCATTTCAGACGAAAGCTAACGGCATTCCCACAATGGGGTTCTCGTTTATGAGTTTGGCTGCTTGGCCCCACACTTTTTCGTAGCCTTCACTCTCAAATTTCCTCACTCACTTTGTGTGTGTATATATATATGGAAGAGGTTATGGCCCTTTGCCTTCACAAGCAGAGTCTCCAACTTTCGCTCCTACTTCTTAGTGAGTCAAAATTGTTTCCTAATTGAAGGTCTTCTGGTTGGTTTTTTATTGGGTTAGAAGTCTGAAGAAGCCATGGAAAACTTACCGAAGATCAATGAAGGAAACCACTCTGAGGCATGCACTTTTACTTCTCCTTATTCAGCATGTTTTCATATTATTCTGTTGCTTTTTCTTTTACATTTGTTAACAAGAAGAGCCCTGTATTTACCAAATTGAAATGTTAAGGTGTGTGAATAGGAAGTTATAGCAAATAATAGAATATGGTTCATCTAGAACTAAAGTACTTCCTAACTATTTTCCTTGTTAATATAATGTTACTCTTCTTTCATATATAAAAAAAACCTATTCACCTACAAAATAACCTGACTGGTGAGTGCCAAACAATCAAACAATTCATAAAACACCATGCCTAAGTTGATCTTCAAGTTTCCAACTGTTTTTTTTTATGTTTTCTCTGGCAGAAAATGGAGGGAAACATATCTGGTCCTGGTGGGAGCCACACTACTAATATTTTATTAAATCATGACTTTTTTTTGGCTAAACCCCTTGTTTGCTTATAAAATCAGTGAACATCATTACCTGCTCCAGTCCAAATGATTATGAACATACAGTAATAATGAATTTAATACTGTTAGATGTTTGTGAATTCTACATCTTGGTAAAATCTAATGTATTTCGCATTAAGCTCATACTTGCTGTGGTTCCACCTTTTCAAATGCTAGACCAAAATTGCAACAAGTGTGATGTGCCATTTCATTTCTTTTTTGTTTCATGAAATCTTTATATTTTCACAAACACTAACATGTGATGCGTTTTCCCCTTATTTCAGAAGATAATAAACAAGGGGTGCGAGTCCACCGAAGATGAAGACATCATAATAAATCCCCAGTTTGATGATGGCCTGAATAATTGGTCTGGAAGAGGCTGCAAGATTGCCTTACATGACTCCATGGAAGATGGGAAAATTCTTCCGAAGTCTGGTAAATTCTTTGCATCTGCAACAGATCGTACCCAAAGCTGGAACGGGATTCAGCAGGAGATTACTGGAAGAGTGCAGCGCAAGCTTGCCTACGAGGTTACTGTATTAGTTCGGATATTTGGGAACAATGTCACCACTTCTGATGTAAGGGCTACTTTGTGGGTTCAAGCACCAGATCTTCGGGAGCAGTATATAGGCATTGCCAAGTTAGTTTCCATCTTAATGCTTTATTGCATCGTTTCTCATAGGCTTATTATTTTAATCACAAAAATAAGAAACGAATTTGGTGCACTATTATTTGATCAATGATTGATATCAGAATGCTTCTATAATTGGATTAAAAGTTATTTGTATTTAAAGTGTGCAGGCAACAGATAAAGATTGGGTTCAAATGCAGGGAAAATTCCTTCTAAATGGTTCCCCATCAAAAGTAGTAGTTTATTTAGAAGGCCCCCCTCCAGGCACTGACATTCTTGTCAATACTTTGGTTATAAAACATGCAGCTAAAACACCACCTTCAACACCACCAGATTGTGAGGTTGGGCTTTCAAATTATTGTCTGTAAATTACTTTCATATATCAAATCAGTAATTGCTGGAATTTCTTTGCGCTCATTCCTTGTTTAAATAAAAAATGTGACAATAGTTTGTACGCATATTGGTACAGTTTTGTTGAATGATCAACTATGTATGTTTTTTAAGCACTTAAGATTAATTTTGCTTTTGCAGATTGCTGCTTTTGGTGTTAACATAATTGAAAACAGTAATCTGGGCAATGGAACCAATGGATGGTTTCCACTTGGTAATTGTACTTTGAGCGTTCAGAGTGGTTCACCGCGTATAATTCCACCAATGGCAAGAGACTCTCTTGGGCCTCATGAATCCTTGAGTGGGCGCTACCTCCTTGTAACCAATCGCACACAAACATGGATGGGTCCTGCTCAGATGATCACTGATAAATTTAAACTCTTTCTAACTTATCAAGTATCTGCTTGGGTCAGGATCGGTTCCGGATCAACTGGGCCTCAGAATGTTAATGTTGCTCTTAGTGTTGATAACCAGTGGGTCAATGGGGGACAAGTTGAGATTGCTGATGGCAGGTGGCACGAAATTTGTGGGTCTTTTAGAATTGAAAAGCAGGCATCTAAGGTTATGGTTTATATTCAAGGTCCTGCTTCTGGTGTTGATTTAATGATTGCTGGACTTCAAATTTTTGCTGTTGACAGACAAGCGAGGTTTAAATATTTGAGGAGGCAGACAGACAAGGTAAAATCTATCAGTATTTTATATCTTATTAGACTTAAATATGTTTTTAATCATGAAAATATGATTACACTTTGTCATAATTCTAAAAACATGATTGATTTTAGTTTTCATAGATTTTAAGAATAGTTCCTCATCTTTTAGCAGTGACATGATATACATCAAAATTATCACGATAGAGATCATTCTGAAGCAGGTTACATGACTTGTTTAGATTAATGTCTCAGACCAATAGTAAATGGTGATAGGATTGTATAAAGTTAATTGATTCTTTTTGGAATTAAAAAAAGTTGGAGGACTAAAATCAAATTGACTATATTTACAGTTACAAGAGCTAAAGCATATGTTACTATCCATTTGTTTTCATTTAATTTATCAAATCCAACTTGTCTTGCATTCATGCCCCATCCGTACCAAAAGTAGAAAGCAAAAAATGGTATAAGAACTCAAGTTCAAATGATCTGCTGATAATTCTCTGGTGCAGGAAATATCTGTGCCTGGTGGCCATTAGTCTCCATACTCAAACATGTTCAGAAAATGATTAATAGATTGTAATGGGACCGAAATATTTCTTGAAATTTTACAATGTTGTCTTGTCCGTAAGATTGAAGCATAATGCATGCTTATCTACTTCCTTTTTCCCATGGCTATGTCTTTGTATGATCTGCCAACTGACATAAATCATTCCCTTTTATGACAAAATAAAATGCTATACGCGGCAGAAAAAAAAATGTTATAGGAAGCTTGATATGTTTAGACTCTAATGCTTTTTTTTTTAAAAGATCAGACTATAATCCCTAATCCTTTTCCATTATATGCATTATAGAACAAGTCACAGCTTGCATTCTTTGTAGTTTTCCCCCGTTTCTCGTTTCAACTATTTCGCACTTGCCTCCATGCAGATCCGTAAGCGTGATATTACCCTAAAATTCTCTGGCTTGGATTCAATTGGAAATCTTGGAACCTTGGTGAGAGTTAGACAAATACAAAATGATTTTCCCATAGGAACGTGCATCAGTAGAAGCAATATTGACAATGAAGATTTTGTAGACTTCTTTGTGAAACATTTTAACTGGGCCGTTTTTGGGAATGAGTTGAAGTGGTATTGGACTGAGCCACAACAAGGGAATCTGAATTACAAGGATGCTGATGAAATGCTAGACTTATGTCAGAAAAACAAGATAGACACTCGGGGCCATTGTATCTTCTGGGAAGTGGACGGCAATGTTCAGCAATGGATTAAATCACTAAATAAAACTGATTTGATGAAAGCTGTCCAAAACCGCCTGAATGACTTGTTGACTCGCTACAAGGGTAAGTTCAGACACTATGATGTCAACAACGAAATGTTGCATGGTTCGTTTTATCAGGATAGACTGGGTAAGGATATAAGGGCAAACATGTTCAAGACTGCACACCAACTAGATCCATCTGCTACTCTTTTTGTGAATGACTACCATGTTGAAGATGGATGTGACACCAGATCATCCCCAGAAAAGTACATTCAACATATTCTTGATTTGCAGCAGCAAGGTGCCCCAGTTGGGGGAATAGGAATTCAAGGTCACATAGATAGTCCTGTGGGGCCTATTGTTTGTTCTGCCCTTGATAAATTGGGCACTCTTGGTATACCAATATGGTTTACTGAGCTTGATGTGTCATCCACCAATGAATATGTCAGAGCTGATGATCTAGAAGTTATGCTGCGGGAAACTATGGCACACCCAGCAATAGATGGTGTAATGCTCTGGGGATTTTGGGAGTTGTTTATGAGCCGGGAAAATTCACACCTGGTGGATGCAGAAGGGGAACTCAATGAAGCTGGGAAAAGATTCCTTGCTCTCAAACAAGAGTGGTTGTCTCACAGCCATGGTTATGCTGATGCGCAAGGGCAATTCAGCTTCAGAGGCTTCAGTGGAACATACAAGGTGGAAGTTGTGACCTTAGCAGAGAAAGTTTCCAAGACATTCGTTGTTGACAAGGGTGACTCCTCACTGGTGGTATCAATCGATTTATAAGCGTCTTCTTCACTTTGGAATTTGTATTTCTTGGTTGTGTTATCTTCTACTCTGATTTTCAACATTTTTTTAATTCTTTGTGCGCTTTGCTGAATACCAGGTTGGTTATGCATAACCGTCTTCATTTCAACTAAGTTGTTTCATCTCTGTCTACACTACATTTCAATTCATCACTGTCTACACTACATTTCAATTCATCATAGCTGCTCCTATTATTCTTCTGCTATCGTGGCTTTCCTTTTCAGCTTCATCGTTCCGTCTTTAAGCTTAACAAGGAAGGAGATGTTTAACAATGCCATAGTGTCGATGTGAAGAACAAAAACAAGATAAAAGAAATATAAAATTAAGAAAAATCCACTATTCCAATAATTTTTTTGATGCTCAAGGAATAGGATCGTTTGTTTATAGTCTCAGAAAATTTATACCATGCGTATCTAAGTTTCTAATTTTAAAAACATTACATGTTATATGAAAATCAATATAAATATTGTGATTTAAAATTATTTAATAATTTTTGTTTTTGTTTTGAAAGAGAAACCTAACATCACCAATTTAATCGTATTAAAGTATAATAGTGTAGTAAGTAATCAAATCATTAAGACTTGTTCTAACGAATTTTTATGTTTATTGTTTATAAGAAAAAAAATTTAAATCTATATAAATTAAAATTACCAACCACATATTAGAAATCAACAAAATGTTTGGAACTTAAGAACGTATTACCGATGAACAAAATATTATATTAGAAATCCGTGAAAATTTAATCATCAACCATTTTAACTAATTAGTTTCAAAAGATAGTTGAGATAGAGATGTGACAACAATTCAAAAAATGTCTCACGTCTGACGAATTATTGTAGAGAAATTCATGATTTTATATCGTTATTCGTTATTTTCTCATTTCTAAATTTATTTTAAGATTAAATATATTTGTTTTTCTTATATTTTATATTGGTTTTCGTTTTTAATTTAAATTTTATACTTCAAATAAAATCATTAGAATTTTGTGTGACAAATTTATGTTTAATGTGGGATAAGATATTAAAATATTTCATATAAAATTATTGATCAGAATGTTAATTATAATATTATAATATAATTTATGTTAAAAATTTGTTTGTTAAAAAAAATTAAAATTAGTAATTTATTCTAATAATTTTTTTTATAGCAAGTACGCATAAAATCTAAAGCTTGAATTAAAAAAAATTACATTATATTATAAAAGAAAGAGAACCAAATATTTTCGCAACATCTTTTATCTCTCAGTTTTTTAATTAAAGAGATGAATTACAGTTCATTGTGTTGACTATTTATTTATAAGTTTATTAAAACACATCTTTCAATAGTTTCACATTGGAGTTTATTCACATGTGACAGTTTTCTCTATTAACTTATCCTCTGCGACCAAAACAAACCAGTTTCATAACTATAATTTTTCAAATTGAGCATATATCATCCATTCATGTTGTTGAAGATGTTATTAATTTTTATTTAAGTTTGATAATCTACATCAATTCTTAGGGAAAAAAATATATCTACCTAGATTTTGTGATTGAATTTTATTTTTTGTTTAATTTATATTTTAAATTCTTTTGCATAATATTATCTAAATTATGCAATTCAAATAATCTACTATTATATTTTAAGCAGACATCAATTTGTAATGAAATAATTTTTTTTAAGTAAAAACGGGGTGATAAGTATTTTGAATATTTATTCATATTTAATTATATTTTTATTTTATCACATTAAATAATTAATTGGTAATTTTTTCTTTAATTTTTCTTTTTTACTTTCTTTTTATTTAATTTGAAAAAATTTATTTGTCATTACATATTCTTTTCTTTCCTTATTTTCTTACATTCTATAATCTAAACAAATTGTGAATGTTTAAAACATTGCAAGGATCGCTTCATTTAAGTTTCTGTGTTTCTTTCAGTCTCCAAATTACTTCTTCTTGGAATGCTTTAGTATAGCAGTATCTATTAGTTTCAGGTTCTGTTAAAAAAAGAAGCAAGAATAATAATAGTTAAAAAGTAAATAGTTTATTTTCAATCAAGAAAATAATAGTGATAGTATTAATTTCATTAGACCTAAATTACAATTTTGTTCTCATTATCTTACTATTTATTTTAATGTGTTCTGTTTCCATGAAACTCAAGTTTTGTTCCTATATGAAGAGCTTACTATTTGTCAAAAGTACGTACAAGTGAAGAGATGGGATATCTCAAAAACTATTTATATCCATTCAAACAACCTTAATATCTCAAAACTAGTTTATATCCATGTATAAACCTATTGAACCAGTTTTAAATTACATAACATAGAGAGGCTTCTTATTCAAGTCAAATCAACTCAGTAAATAAATGACCAAGTGCTGAAGGTTGTCTCCAATCAACTATCTATCTATGAGTTTATAAATATTTACTATTAAAAAAATTATTAAATAAAAATCAATTTTAAAAACTAAAAATTATTAGTCATTATATTAATTAAATTAGATATACTTTATAAATTAAAAAAAAATTATTTGTATCTAAAATAGGTTATAAAATTATAAAATAAATTTTAAATTGGTATATAATTAGTTACCAAGGTAGGTTTTAGCTACCAACTAAAATGTGTAGGTAATTAGATGGGTTTTAACTACCAACTATTTAGATTCCAAAATAGGTAGCTAAAACTTTGGTAACTAATTATATACCAATTAATTAATTAGATACCAATTTAAAAACTACTTTATAATTTTAAAAACTACTTTAGATACCAATCATTTTTTTAAGTCTCTAAAGTAGTATATAATTTAGTCATTATAATAACTAATTAATCTTGTCTCTAAAATTAGTTTCTATTTAGTGATTTCAAATCTTATTTTTAAAAATTTAAAAGGTATATTATTTTTGGGTGTTCATATTTTGATAAACAGCAGAAAAAAAATTAACATTTTAATCATATTTTAAAAAAATAAATTTAAATACTAATATATATTATTAAAGTAAATTGTAAAGTGAATGTTTCGTTTAAAAATTGTCAAAATATAATTTTCTATTATGAAATAATACACAAGAAAAATTAACATTTTTATATTTAATACCAAATATTTTATAAAAATATTAATTTCAAAATATAAAAAATAAATTTAATTTAATATTTTAAGTTATAAATTGTGTTTTTACTTATTTTTCTATATAATGTTAAGAGGATTAATAAGATGTAACAACATTACCATTTTAAAAAATTATAAATTTGTCACCAAGCTTACAAAACAAATAGAAGGCGCAAAATGGGTCCATCTGATTTAACCCGATTTGCCAATGACCCACTAAAAATGAGGTGGATCGGGCTAACCATTCAAAGTTATATCATTGTTGAAATTAGTAATCCTCCTCATCATATGGTGAACTAGCGAGCTTATCCATCACTTTTCAAATTTTTTTATAATTTTTTTGTTTTATATATATTTATTTGGTTGTAGTTATTGATATCACTTTGACAATAAAATGAATCAAACTTTAATATTTTGATCAAAGAAGGTTTAATGTCAAACAAAATAAAGTAAATATCAACAATACTTTAATGAATTAAACTATGTATAAAGAAATGAATGTAAGTAAAGTCCTATATAAAACACTGATCACCACCAATTTTAATTCTAAAAACATAAGATTTCTCTTTAAAAGTGACAAAAATAAAAAAGGTAAGGTTGACAGGTTAGCCTAGCCGGATTGACAAATTAGGTATACCAAACCAATACGAACTATAACGGATTCAAAAGGTTGACCCATGCCACCTAAATGATGACAGGTTGGTGGACCGACCCTAGGCTCGACCCACTTTATCATCCCTAATAACAAAAACAATCCATAAATAAGAGAGTTTTACAAAAATTCGTTAACCATAAACAATGTGCACTTATAGAAGATAGATGTTTTATTAGAGAATGTTGTAGGACGTGGTGGATGAAATAAGGAGAAAAAAAAAGAAGGAAAGTAAGGTGATCGAAGAAGTGAATGAAATAAGGAGAAAAAAAAGAAGAAAGTAAGGTGATTGAAGAAGTGAATTTCTAAAGTGTATGATTCAGTTAATTGATAATTCTTTTATTATATGATAAAAAAAAACTAGCTTTTGTTGTTTAAAATGGATTAAGCAAATAAAAAGTTGTCTAGAATCATGTACAATTTATATCTTATTAGTTAATGAAAGTTCAACAAAGAATTTCGTTTCAACTAAAGGGGAATTTGCTAGCTCCATTCCTGTGTTTTAATAGTGATGGGATGATTAGCAGAATTAGTTAAGTAGGTTGCAAGAAAACAAATGTTGGATGGGATAAAGGTGGGAAAGAAAAATCTAGAAGTGAATCTGTTGCAGTTCGCAGATGAAACAATTTTCTTCTACAAGGCTAGAACCCAAAATATCTTGATGTTGAAGAGCATCCTCCGAAGTGACTTCTAGCTTTAAGGTAAACTTCTATAAGATTAATGCTTCGTAGACAAAGATTTGGGAGAGGAATAAAATCAGCCTCCTCTGTGGAACGAAGAAAAGACAAGAAAGTTAAAAAAGTTTACATATTATTGTCAAAAAGTCAAAATTACCCTCTGTTTTTATACACGTATAAAATAACACTTTATATATTACAATAAAAAATATTTATATTATAAATAAATAAAAATTAATTATAAATTTTATAACATAATAAATTAAGTTGTTTGATGTGTAGTATTTTTATAAATTTTATAAGATAATTAATGGATTATGAAAATCCATGATGTTATAAAAATTTGTAACATAATAGATTATATATTAAACTTAATGGACTAGGTTATAAATTTAATAATATTATAATTAATTATTATAATAATATAATATAATAATAAAAATTATATATTTATATGATAATAATATCAATGTATTTATATAATAATAATATCAATGTATTTATATAATAGTAAAAGAAAATAAATTAGTAATATAAATATAAAAACTATGAAAGAATAAAAATAAAATTATGTCTTTTATATCAATTTATTTGAAGTTCAAATAAAATTAAATTAAATTTATACAAACATATCTCATATTTTATTATTTAAATATTTAATTTTTTTAAAAATAAGAATAATTTTGTAAACTTATCTTTTATACATTTAAAAAAAATAAAAATATTTTTACAACTATCACATCACTCACAAACTTTAATAAACTTTGTTCATAAACATAAAATAGGAGGGATAGGAGTAGAACCCAAAACTAATGAAAGATTCTCTATACTTCTAAAAAGAAGTATAATAACTATCTCATTTGTATATTTATGCTTTGTTTCGATTAGGGAATAAATCTGAAAAAGTTGATTTGAGATGATTTAAAGAAAAAGTGTGAAGAAAATGAAGTTGTTTGGATTAAGATAAATAAAGTAAAGAGTGTTAAAAAAGTTTATGAAAGTTTGTGAGTGATCTGATGAGAGTGTGATTAAAATTATATTTTTTTTAATTGATAAAAATGTAAGTTTACAAATTTACCCTTATATTTAAAAATTATTAAAAAATTAATTTGATTTATTTATTTATAAATTATAATTATTTTAACCAAAATATTTATAATTATAAATATTTGACAAAAGCTTATTTTTATATTAAATAACATTATTATTTTTATCTTTACCTTTTTTTATAACTAATATAATTATTATATAAATTTCTTTCTTTATTATTAAAAAATATATTTATTGTTATTGTTATTATTATTTATATGTACAACAAGTAAATCACATGCAAGAAGTAAATCGTTCTTGCCATTTAAAGATTAATCAACGGATAATCATATTCACTAATCCATTTTTTTATCAGCCCATACTCTGTAGTTCATAACCAATGAGATTCGCAAAAATTAATACACTTTCTTGTAGCTTAATCACATGCATTAACAATAAGCTGCATGTTTACAATAATATTACAAGATAGATCTAAATAATTGGAGGAGGATGATACTGTATATATAACAATGGTAAAAGTGAAATATATATATATATATATATATATATATATATATATCATTGGTAGAAGTGAAATATTCTTGTAAGAAAAAAAAAAATTCTAACAAGTATATACACAAGGTACTATTTAAGAAACAAAAATTATAAAAAATGATAAAAATAAGGGATATCGTGAATACACTTTTATCATAATTTTAAATGATTTTTAACAGTAAAAAAGGTTTTATTTATTAATATTTAATTAAGTTGTATTATTTAGCTTCCTTAGGTAGGTAGCTAGCAAGCTGCAGATGATTGTGTGAATGTATAGTTATTTTTATAGAAGTGGTGATCATGAGGGGGCTTTGGGCCCACAAGCAAGGTGGAGTTGGTGGTGGGAGAGGAGCCATTGTTGGTGGTGGCGCCGCTGCCACCGCAAATTCTCTCACAGGAAGGGCATATTCTAAGGGTTGCCACTGGAAGCTGCATAAAAATGGGTCCCTGCAATGCTGTTTTCATCGATTTAAGCTCTTCCAACTCTTTTTGCAGAATCTTGTTCTCCTCTGTTAGACTTTTGCAGCACTTTTTCAGTAACTCACAGTTCACTTCCGTTTGTTTCAGTTTATTCCTACCACGCATATGTATAATAAATGACATTAGAAACAATAATATTGCCACCAGTCACTTATATATTCTTATTCACACACTCAATATCATTACAATATATCTATATAACTTAAATGAATGGTTTATTTTAAATTTGAAGATCTTATACTATATATATCATTGATTTAAAAAATATTGTACTTCAAATACTAAAAGTATATATTGAAGTGCTTTATTTATTTATTCTGTTTTCTTGACCTGGAAAGTATATTTTTTATTGATCAAAATACATACATAACATTGTTTATATAAACAATAGTAATTGAATAAGAAACATCTCGTTACATGTTCAACAAATCCATAAAAACAAATAAATAGTAAATTATCTAGGTTAAATAGTAAATAGTGAAAGATTTATGATGTGGTTTATACGTAATTAAATAAAATAAGATTGTAAAAAAGAAATAATGATTTTGATAGTTATAGAAATAAAATAGAGTTAAAAGGTAATTATTACGACAATTATCAAAATAAAAAAGGTTATTAAAACTTATATTAAAATATGAAATAATGTATACGTAAAGAAAATAGTTAGACAAATAATCTATTTTATTAATTACTAATGAAAATACATGTGCGATTGCTATTGTGTATCCACATTTTTCTCTTTTACTAAATTTTTATGATGATAGAAATGTAACATACATACAAAAATAATTTTGGATAAGTCAAAATTGAAAAAAAGTAAAAAATGGAGTGCAAATAATGATTAAAAGTAAAGATTATTTTATTTTATATGTGAGATTTTGTGTGAAAATGTGTGAGAGTATGTTTTCTTTATTGTCTTAAAATAAAGAACTAAGATAAGGGTAAAGAAGTCATATAAAATCTGTACATTAATATTAATTTTAAAAAAATAAAATTAAGTAATTCATATGAAATGAAAAAATATTTTATTATATTAATAAAATGAGATATATTAAATAAAAGTAGAATAAAAAAAATTATTACACCAGTTATAATGAATCTTCTTTTATATATTTTTATATATAACTATATATTATAATTACAATGATTATTATCTTTCATTATTTCATTATAGTAATTATTATGTAAATAACTTCTTAAAGATTTGTAGTGAATATGTAGTCCAAATATGAGAGCAATTATAACTCACCTGGCTCTCCTGTTCTGAAACCATACCTCCACTTGTCTTGCTCGCAGATTCAGTTTCTTTGCCAATTCTTGCTTATGTGTCTGAAGCAAATGCCAACAATAGTTATTTTAAAACATCATCATCCATATTAAGAATCAAAATCATATTCCTTATTAGTATTTGAACTTTAACTATTAGAGAAATACCGTGATATTCTGAGACAGGAGATTAATCATTAATAAACGATTACACCTTCCATTTTACTTTATAAGTTTAAGATTTTATCTCACATATTTGAAAAAATATTAAATAAGTTAATGAATTGTAAACTTTTACTAAAATATTCTTATAGTATTTTCTATAAAATAAATTAAAATACTAAATCATTCTCCCACTTAATTAGTTTATAATTTTTAATGCAACAATAATTAATTAGTGAACAATATTTCTCTCATTTATTTGATTTATGAAATTAGTCTTAATATTTATTTGAAATAAAATGTAAATAATGCTTGATTTAAAAAAATTTAGAAAAACTTAAACTACACCTAATAAAGTAAATAGTATATCCACTAGAAATGACTAATAACTGATAATAATTATTAGATAACTGCATTCAGAAAAGTCTAAAAACTTTAATGCATTTACTATTTTCGGATCAGTAACTGAAAAGCTTATTAGACATGCCAAAAACCAAGAAGGAGGAGAGAACTTTCATTAAATGAAAGATTGATTAGTAAAATAAATAAATAACAGTACTACCTCTGTCATTAAATTTATGTGGTACCATAAATATCTTCTTTTCAGCCCTTAAAGAAATTATTTAATATCTTGAAAATATAAAAATCGTTCAAATCTTTCTTGGAAAAGTAGAAAAGAGATGTTAAGAGTTATTGATTGATGAGTTGGAAATGAAATATACCAGAGTGAGAGTAGAATGCTCTTTGAAGCTATCTTCCAATACTGCAGATTGTTCTTTGGTGAGCCTAAGCTTCTTCTTGGAGCAACCATATTCATCAAGATCCACAACCCTTAAGTTCGAGGGAAACTTCTCTACCTCTAACTCGAGTTCTTGACCCGCCAACTGATCTCTCTCTCTCTTGATGAAGCTTGATGAGTTAAAAAACGAAGACACTGCACTGGCAGGAGAAGCATGAGGGTGAAAATTAAAATATTCATCGGAATCAGTCTTTGTAACTTGGTGGTTATTGTTTGCGTCATCATGGGGTGGTCTTAACCTAAGTGATGGGTGAGCCCTGTTACGTGGATCGGCTTCCTTTTTTTTCTGCCTTTGTTCATGGCTCTTCATGCAAGTTTCTTGGGACTGATCTTGGAGGCCAAGACCAAGTCGAAGGCATGGGTTAGAGATATCAAAGAGCATGATATTGTGAGACAGAAGATGTAGTGAACAACGTTGAATCGATGCAGTATGTAGCTACCAATCAATCTTCTGAATAGTCTGCAGAAAAATGAGTAAAGAGGAGTGGGAGGTTGAAGATGAAAGAATGGAGAGAGATGTGGAATGGTCCAAAGAGAACAATTTATAATGGAGTAGGTTTTGGTGGGGACTCATTTATTGATCATTAAGAAACAAGTGAAATAAATAAAGCATTAAAGGAAAATACAGTGTTTTAAATTACTAATAGTGCCTATAATAAGAAGAGTTGTGCCCCTCCCTCTAACCAAAACAAATAAACTATTGCCGGTAATAGAAAGTTTTTATCAAAAGTGATAATAAAAATCTATTAAAAAATAGTTAAACTATACAATAATAAAAATAAGTTTTAATTAAAAAAAGTTTGAATATTTTTAATTGAGTTATTTTAAAAGATATTCCTTCTACTGAATATTTAAATTTTATATATTTTAATTAAGTTTTTATTATTTTATTTTTTTACAGCTCTCTTTATATTAAAAATAGAAAAGGATTTGATATTTTTTAATAAAATTCATTATAGATAGTGTCATTATATGAAAAATAACATAAATAAATGTGAGAGGCTATATCAAACTTATGTGAAAAAAACAAAAAACAAAAAAAGAAATATCTTGAAAGAGTAGCCTAAGCAATTGCATTGAGAGTTTAAACTAAAAGAGAGAAAAATTAAATAAACACAAGAAGACAAACAAAAGAATATTCTTTAATGTGTAATTTCCATAAAGACAACAAAGATGAACTATTGAATCTCAAAAATCGAATCAGAATAATCTTTGCTTGCATTCAGAAATAGTAATACAATCTTATGATATTGATAAACGTCATTACCATTATTTTTTCTTGAGTTGACCTCTTTTGGAAATCATCTTATTGGCTTTCACTCTAGATTTAGGAGGATGTTCTGGTCTCGTGAAGGTTTGAACCAGTTCATTCTTCCTTATCCATCTTTTCAGTCACAACTTAGAGATTAAATTGGTTTCTTCTAAGAAAATATCAACCAAGATATATTCAACTATTTTTGTTGTCAAGATGACCAGACATGACTCTGAAGTCTCTTGTTCATCACTTGAAAGATATTTAAAACAATTTTTTAAGACTAAATCTTGAGAAACGAAGTAACCAATTTAACCATAATTAATTTAAGACTTGTTACATTAGTTACATATTTGATATGTGAGAATCCTTCTAAAAGACCATCATTTTCAAGAGACAACAACTCATATTTTTATAGCAAATAATCTTATTCATGAACATCCTCCAAAGAGGATATACTAACAAAATTTTCAACCTGAGATCCTGAAGCAGCCCTTATCTTCAGGAAATTTGTTAACTTTTGACCAACAAGAGATCCACCTCCACCTAGTCAACAACAACTTCAACAAGATTATCAAGATTAATATCATATCTCTCAACTTCTATTATATATATATATATATATATATATATATATATATATATATATATATACCTCTGCTAAAAAAAAATCTTTGAAAAAAAATGACTTGAATAAGTTTTAAGTTTTTTTTATGAGTGTTTCAATTGTTAATAAATGGAGTCGACAACTTTTTTGATTTATTAAGTATTTAAAATCTTTATATTTTCAATTTAGTCTATATTGTCAATGGAAGTAACATGACCATTTAACTTTGACGGCTCAAACAAAACATCAAAAAATCAACCATATAGAGATGCGAAACAAGGATGTTTGATAAGAAAATTAGTGTTCCAGAACTTCATTTTATTTATTGTCCAATTCGTGATGTTCTATTTAAAAATACAAAACATTAAATGACCATATCATTCGAATTGACAATAAAAATTCAACTGAAAAATATAAAAATTTTAGATACTAAATAAAAAAATATTTTAATAGAGACACAATTCAAAATATTCAATTTACTAAACTTTTAAAACTTAATTCAAACATTTTATTTATTTATTTTTCATATGAAGGCATGTAAATAATTACTATGCAAAATAACAACTACATCAATCTAATTTACATGATAATGACTCAATTGAAAAAATATATAAATTTTAAATATTCAAAGTAGAACAAAATTTTTAATAAAAAATTAATTAAAAATATACAAATTTCAACTTAAAAAATTAATTAAACCATTTTCTACTAGTCTTATTTTAATATTTTTTTTAAAATAATTATTTTTAAATTATATTTAATCAATATATTTAAGAAAAAAATTATTTAATGTTATCAACGTCTTTATAATAATTTTCGTAAAATAATATATGTAACTTTGTTACCTCCATAAGGCGGTTTATTGTAAATAGCAAAACCGTGTCATTGTAATTATTTTTATTTGACTAATTTGATTATATGTTTTTCTATTTGTTGAAATCGAAATAGTACATAAGTGCATTTTTAACGTAAATATAGTTTTAAGATGTATTATCGTAATTTTTTTTAATAGAACAGATCTACATAACATGAAAACTTCATTGAATTTTGTATCTTCTATAACATACTATTCTTTACAATAAAAAAACTATTTTTTTAATTATAAATATGGCATTAATAATTTAATTTTTAAAAAAATCACTACAAATAAAAAGTTATATAAATACAATTAGTTTAACTTTTTTTTATCGTTTAAATAAATTTATGCATTAATTCTTAAAACACAGTATGTCGTTAAAAGGAGTCATTTAAATTGTTTTTGTAAAAAAATATAAAGTATTTATAGGAAATATTAAACCACGATTGAAAAAAATAATAATTAAATTTGAACAAATTCTTATTGGGAACTAAACTTTCATATCTACGTGGTATGTAAATCGCATTCTACTTTTAAATGAAAGTATTTTTTAGAATTTTTTTAGCTCGTTTTTGGTTTTTATTCCTTGCAAATACTATTTCTTATTTTTAATTTCGATTTCCTTTTTATTTTTATTCTTTTTATGGTAATTTTAATTACAATATTATTGTAGTCATTATCAGTACGAATTTTAATTTTATTTTTAAATTTGGAGACACTAACTATTTTAATAGAAATTATCATCTTTATTATATTTGAGCATTAACCACAGTTATATATATATATATATGGAAATGATTTTTTTTTTTCATACGTTAACAAATAAAATAAACATTTTGTGGAGACATATCCCACAATATCCATAATGTATATCCACCCTTGACTCAAGAACAGCTTTACAAATATCATTAATTCACTCATTAATTTTGTTTTAAATATTAACTTCAATTAATCTATTAATTTATATTAACTGATTAATTGTTAATGAATATTAAGTAAAAGTTTAAACTTCTTAAGTATTGTTTACTAACTTTTTCTGTCTCGTAAAAAAAAAAAAATATATTTTCTGCGTTTAATACTTTTTAACTAATCTTTGGAGAATGAATAAGTTTATGTGAAAACATTTTAATGTAGCATTTGAGATTATTAAAATGACTTTTATACTCTTTAATCTCATAACATAATGTTGGGAAATATACGTAACTTATTTTCTTATAAATAAAATTGTTTGAGTTTTGACTGGAGTATAAAAAGAGGATATGTTTGAGACTGAAGCAATAATAACTTTTATTTTTAATACTAAAACAAAAAGGCTGAACTCTATCCAACAATGATTCAAATGTTACTGGAAATGTCTAACTATAGACACAAACAACAAAAATGTGATATTTTTAATATTTAAATAATTTAAATATTATTATTATTAATATTACTGAGGATTGAGACACAATTTAAATTTAAATATTATGACATTTTTAATATTTAAACTAATTTGATGTTTCCAGATTTTACTTTTAATAAACTTTTGTTCAACAAGTTAAAATAATTGTTTTTATAATTAAAAAAAAAAGGATTGCCTGTGAAGAAAAAAAGACAGAGTTGTGGTTAGACTTGAAAGGTAGCTACGCACCCATCAAGGTAGCAAGAAATGACAAGTGAAAAATGAAAGCAACATCCACTAGCAAACATGTTTCTCAAGCATTTTTTTTTCTCATTTTTAATCTTTGAATCCAATAGTTGAAACCATCATCATGATTTCATTATTTAGGGGTGTACTATTTTAACTCTATTATGAAAAATAAATACCAATTTTTTAAATTTATGCATTTGTTACCAAATTTGCTTTTTTACATGGATTTCCTAACAAGGTTAAGTTGCTTGTGAGTGAGATTAAAGTCAACTTTGGATTAGTGATTTGTTTTCAGTTCTATGGGGTTAGAAAATGACAACCTAATGATGAAATTTTTAAACCCTTAGAATTTCACACCTAATCATTATTTATTTGGTAAATCTCAATGCCACAAGCTGAAAAACTATAAAATTATAGAAAAGAGGCGTGAAGGGGTGTTAAGAGTATTGTGTTTCGTAATTGTGGTGTGAATGAGAATTTGAAGTAAAAAACCAGCAAGACTAGGCCATCAAACCTATCCTGCACTGCTTGGTGAACATAAAACATAAATTATAATTCGTAAATGTGAAGAAATGGTTTATGGCCAGTATACGAATACATACAGAAAGGTCAATACGTATATTTAATGCTTAATAAAACGGAGCTCAAATGGTTATTTAAGAAGAAGTAATGTATATATTTAGTTTAAATAAGACAATAGGGTTAAGAAAATATAATTGCACGGTGATGATTGACATGAATCACCGACGAATCAATTAGTTCAATGGATCATGATTGAGAAATTGAAATGATGAGTTATCCTTAATTATTTGAATTTTCTACACCTTTAATTGTTCTGTATGAATATTAAAATTTTATAAAATAGGTTTGATGAACTTTTAAGATAATTTAAGATAAAAAGAATAGTAACTAATTAAGTGGGCTAAGTATTTCCTATCATGAAAACATATATTGTGTATAAATAGTCTCTAAGCCAACAATGCTCTTGTCAGATTAGATAGATATTGACTTAACCATAGAGAATCAAAAGCATCAATTAAACCAAATCATGATTGGGATTAAACAAAAAAAAAAAACAGTCTCATACTCCAAATGTACTGGATTAGACACCAAAACGATGGAACCAGAGAGAGAAAACAAAGAAACATGGATAGCTTCAAAATGAAGGATAGATGTCCTAAGCATAGCACTGATTCTGGTTCTCCAATAAATGTTGATTTTCTCATCATCTTGTTCCTTAGCAGTTTGCTAGCAAATTGGTGAACAAAGTAAGTGGCACGTACACACTGATTCCTTTTTGTTTTCACAGATGCAAATGAATCAACGGTGCCACGTTGACATGGTGCCAAGGATAGAGTAGGTGGACCAACCAATAATTTGGCATGATTGGGTATTTGATTCTAAAGTAGTATTATGATGATGAATTGATGATGGTTATGGTGCGTAGAAGTTGGCAATAAAGTAATGAAAATTCATTCATGTGATTCAATTTTACATGATATACATAATTAAATATTAAATTTTTTAAGTCGAAAATTTAAAAAGTTTTTTTTAGTAGAAATTAATGAAAATTGTAAATGTGACAATATACCTCAGATATTACACAAAGCGTATTCTATTTTATATACTTAAGGTCAAAATATTAAGAATTAAGACCGAAACTTTGCAAACTCCTTTTTAAATCACTGAAACATATATTTGGATAAAAATGTGAAAAAGACATTAAATATTAAGATGGACAGTAGCTAAAATGTGCTTAGTAACTATGCCAACAAACTTGAAGGATGTTTTATAATTTTGATTTTTGCAAGGAAGATGGGATGTTGGAGATAAGGTTTGAGATATGTTCCGGGCTCTAAGGCCCATCAACCACTGAGAAATGGGGTTTGTGCTTATAGTTAGGCTTTTCCACATGCTTCTCTTTTTTCTTTTTTTTACTTTTCTTCTTCACCAATCGTCCATGTCAACAAAGCCACCACTTTTGTCTGCACTATGAATACAGTTTTGGTTTTGATTGCAATCTACGTAATCATTTCGGTACTCTTTGCGCACTATTGTCGTTAATCACCAAGCATCTGGTTCTTTCTCTATGGATCTATTACCCCACTATTTATTGAGTAAAAAGGAGATACAAATAACTTGTCATAAATATTGGAACGTGAAATGAAGAAAAAAAATTATGTCGAAAAGATTTGGCTTTCAACTAAGGTTGGTAGTGTTTCAGTTTTCAATCATTGGCATGTGATACCAGGCACAGTTCTCAATCTTGGTTCTGATGTAAACCTGCAGTAAATTATGCAGAATATATAAAACACATCAGTGACGTCCCTCCTGTTAATGGTATTATTGATTAAAATGGACTTAAATGTTTTCACCATCTTAGGAAAATAATTTTTACTTTTTAAATTAAAATTATTTTCTTCATCAAATTTATTTTATCTAACAACTAGTAAATTATCTAATAATCAGCAAATGCTGGATTCCCAATACTGAAATCAGATTGTCCACAAGTGATGCATTCCAGCAGCAGGGTGTGTAAGAAATTAATAAAGTGGGAAAAAAAATCATCTTCACGTGTTCCGCTAAATTCTTACTAAGGCTATGTTTGGATCAGGAAGGGAATGTGTGAGGATTTGATGGAGTGGATGTGTGAGGAAAGTGTGAAGAAAATGAGAGTGTTTCGATCATGATATATTAGGGTGAATGTGTGAAGAAAGTTTATGAGAGTTTGTGAGTTATGTAATGGTTATGAGAGAATTTTAATTTTTTTTTAAAAATGTGAAATGTTACTTTACAAATTAACCCTTGTCTATTAAAAAAATTAATAATAAAATGAGTTGTTTTTTGTTTAAAAATAAAAACTTTCACATTTCGTAGATTTAAAAATTATAATTAAAAATATATATTAAATATAAATATGTATAATATAAAAATTATAATTAAAAAAAATATGTATTCAACAAATTAAATAAAAATAGAACTTCAAATAATAAAATTGAAAAATAAATCAAATCCTATATAAATAAAAAGATATTATTTTTTAATATTAAAAACTCTTTGAAAATGAAAAATAAAAAATACTACAACAAAAATATAACGTAATTAACAATAGAAAAAAAATTCATAAAAAAATTATAATAAAATAAATTATAACTCATAAACATAATAACTATATATATAAATATATTAATATAAACATAAAAAAAAACAGAATTTCAAATAATTTTTTTAAATATTAAACATATACAATAAAATTAAAAAATAAATCATATCTTATATAAATAAAAAATTACTATTTTTTAATATTAAAAAACCTCACAATAAAACAATTTAAAAAATCAACGGTAACAAAAATATAACTTAATTAACCATAGAAAAAAATTCCATAAAAAATTATAATAAAAAATAAGAATAAAAACGTATTAGTAGTATAATTCGATATAGTTTAATAATTAATTATTATTATTATTTTGTTTTATTAAATAGTTGTGTTAGTTAAATTTATTTAATAACTAATATTTATAATAAAGTGTAATTTTTATTAATAAATTATGTAAAAATACGTGAAATATATTAATTATATTTTCAGTTTCTAATGAATAATTTAAGTTAGAATAAAATTATTTTAAATGATGGATTGTTTTTAGAGATTTTTTGTATTAAATAAATTAAATATTTAGTATAAAATAAATGAAAAATGTTTAGTATAACTTTTTGGTGATGGCCATGATCAACCCAGGTAATATTTTTAATTTTAATTAAATCTAATCACATTTAATAAAATATCTGATTAGAACTTGAAAAATAGATATTACCTGATATACTCTAATAACTAATATATAAATGAAATATTTTATTTAACTATATTTTTTTTACACTGATTTATAATATTTTATAAAATAATAAACAAACTTAAAATTTCCTTAAATTTTATTATGATTTGTTTCTTCATTTTAAATATTATATATATATATATATATATATATATTTTAAACATTGTACAATAATTTTTTTAAAATACTAATACATTCAAATGAAGCATTGTAAATTTGGAAATAAGGGACGCTGACATAGTTTTCCCTCTACATCTCTTCATTTTGAGGGGGAAGATATTTACTGTTCACATGTATATCCTCTTTTTCACTTTTCTGCACATCCCTTGATCCAAATCATAGATATCCACTCACATCCTTCCTCTTGAACAGTACATCCATGGAAGAAGGGGTAAATCAATAACCTATTCTAAACCGATTTCTCTTGTTCACACTCTCTCTCTCTCCTCCCCCACCCTTTAAGTGGAGGGAAAAGTAAAAAGCTTTTGGCCCCCAATTAAGAGAATCTTGTATAGGAAAATAAAGTTACCCCCTTATGATAATGTCAGTTTGACCAAACCGCATTAATTTCTTATTTCATGCTAATATCTGTTTGAAACTGAAGATGTTAACAATTTTTGTGATTTTTTTTTTTTATATATACCTATAAAAAAAATTACATTTCAAAAAAACACACCTAGTGTTATAAAACTGGCACATCCAGTTCCTATAGAAAACACTAATTTTGTTTAACTTTAAACAATAGGATCTCATATCAAATGAAAAAATAGTGAACTTTAAATTTGATTATCATAAGCCTTGGGGAATTAAAGTATAATTTTGCCCAAATATATTGCATATTTGTTTTCATCTTTGTTCATTATTTACATTACTACAATGATATCTGACTTGTCTAACAAATAAAACACTATAGTCTTGATATGCAATTGAAAGGAAAAAAAAAAAATCCTCAATACCAGACGGAGTAAAAGAGAAACAGAAGCAAATAAGGTTAAAACTGTACCAGAAGGAGCTGGTATGATACTTTCATTCTTTGGTATCTTCCACCTTCTGAAGTTGGTGAAAAGAATATAACAATGAGGATTGCATATTAGCTATTTCTACTAGTGTCTCTAGTGCTGCAAAAATTTCAATTTACAGAATGTGATATATCCTGCATGACAAGTACAATATATAGACAGATGACTAAAATCACATTTGCAAAGAAAGTGAGGGGAATTAAGATCCTTAGTCCTGTTATTCACCTCTCTCAAATGACAGCTGGGAGGCTCGAAGCTTGGGGGAAATTAGAACTCCAAAAACTGATAAGGACTTGGATCGCTCCTTTTGAATCTATAAAAAGACACTATCAAGATTTGTACAGTAGCTCAATTGACAATTTAGGAACTTTTGCTAAGAAAATTCTATGATTTATTCACCATATTTCGTGATAGCAATTACATTAGAGATCAAATTCAATTCTACTTGTAATGCTTAATATATGTTAATGAGAGGAAGTTTAACATTTGTATAATACTTACGTCAGCATTATCTGCACGTCCTGATAAATTCTTAGCCATGATCACCTCAGCAGTTTGTACAACCAAATATGTAACAAAATGAGAAACGCTAACAGCTACTAAAGCATTAAGCAGCAGAATCAAATAACAAATGAACTACAAGAACCATTATTTGATGCATAGGGAGAGGGAAAACATACCGGAAGATTTCACACTACTACTATCTTGTGGCTGCACATTCTCATCTTCTAACTCATGACCACTCTTTTCTTCAGAGGATACCCATTTACTCAACATGAAGCATGGTTGTATACCTGTTGAGACAAGCGTGTTCATATATTAAAACAGAGGTTCCATCTAAATTGATAAAAAGAACATGTTACAGAAAGGCTTCATAAAAATGAAAGTGAAAGCATGCTAGCACACTAGGGTGAGAAAATGACACAACCAGAATCAAGCAGTCTCAACTCGCAACCATTTCCTTTAGTAAAAAATGTTTACCATCATAGTTGGTTATCTTCAATGTTGTAGCAGCTGAATGGAATTTCAGGTCCAATAAAGAACTATTAATGCGAGCAGCACCCATGGAATATCTACCACTTGCTAAGTCAAACCATCCCTGTTAATATATTATAAATGGTTACCAAAAGGAAAGGACAAATACTATATCTAAGGAAACTTTTAGTTGCCAAATTAAGGGTTCAACTAGAGTTACTAGCTGATTCAAAAAAACTTCACAACCTCTCCATTTGATCATAAAAAAATAGTTGATAAAGTAATCCAACCAGTATTATACCTCACCTTCTATTGGTAACATTTTCTCTATCAGAATGACAGGTCCGAAAATTAAATTCAAGCAATTGGTAAACCATAAAATTATACCTATAAAAAAGATGCTACCAATTTCTTGTAATGAATGGGTTTCGCTTTTACCTGTCGAAGTGTGGAGGACACTGTATCAAAGAGAGATAGGTAGTTATGCATTGAATCCATAAATTGCAATACTAATTTCTCTTCAGCTCCAGGTAGTTTGTATTGATGCTGCAACTGTTGATCTTCTCCATCCGGTTTCTGGGTCTGTAGTTCTTCACTACTTTCAGAATATTGATGCTCTTCTTCCATGGAACTTAACCAGGATTCTGAGTTAGGTGATTCGGCTCTCTACTTCACAACAAAATTCTCTGCTAACCCTTCACAAATGTCCCTTCCGATCCAATGAATTTGCAATTTTATGTTCTTCTATTAATAAAACTGGTTTACGTAGGAAAAGTTAGCCATTTGTAAAGATGGTAGATAGGATGAGATGCTCATAGACTCAACTCGCACGCTCTTTAGTGATTTCTTGAATTGAAAGTGGAATAAGGTTAAAATTCACCCGTACCATTTATTAAATAGTTTCCAAAATTCTGCAGTGTTAATATTTTGACTATTTAACCATTTCTACACACTATTCATAATAAACTGAAAACAATGCTTACCAAGTGCTCCATGAAATGTTTCAATCAATTCAATGAATACGTCATGACCAGAATAGTGCCGCCATTCGATCGCCAACACTGCAGTCAACTGCTTCCCATTCACCAATTAGACAGAACTTCAACAATTCCGAGTGGAATGCACCAACGAATTAACACGTATTCCAAGTCAAATCACCAGTAATTTGAATTGCAGAGTTTCAAGGAATCAGCTCAAAGGATGAATTCCGAATCGGATTCCACATCAAAATCAAAGAACAATTGAAACAAAACAAAATCAAACAAATTCTGCTTGCGCTCACTCGTGCAACCAATCAAGAAATTCGCAATCAATTCGTGCCAAATCAAGTAACGAATCAGGAAATAGAAAAAAATAATCAAAGCAAAAACATAAAAACCCACAGTGTTGTTCCCAACCGCTCCGGAAAGACTTGTACCGTCCGCGAGCACCGCGTTCGACACCGACACCGACCACTGGCTAACACTGTGCTGAAACCCACGAACACTACGAAAAATAGTCTGAAAGTTTTATATATCATATTTATTTTAATATGATATAAAGTTATCAAATAAAAAATATGATAATATTTATAGTTTATGATAAATTTTAATAGAAATATTTATATAAAATAAATAAATAAATTTAATTAGTTATGATTAAATAAATATTTGAGATTAAGAATTTTTAAAAAAGTTTTACATGTCTAAACATATAAATATAAAATAATTAATAAAATTCTTATAACTACTTTAACAAAATAATCAATGTTTCATTTTTTTTTTTGCAAAAAATATAAAAAAAATACAAATAAATAGATTACAGATTTCTTGTCAAATTTATTAAAATACATTTTCTTGCAAATTGTACTTTATAGAAAAATCTATAAGTATTTTTTAAATAAATTTTTTCTCAAAAAAATTAACAGAAAATATTTGTTTTTCTAGTAGTATTAATTTAGTGAATATAATAATTAAATATTTTTATTTTTAAATATAGACAAGTAGACAAATAATTAAATTATATGTAGTAGAATAATAATTTTGAAAAATATAGAATAATTATAATTCATTTATTTATTTAATTAAAAGAAAAATATTTTTAGTGATATTTTAAAAATATATATATACTATTTATTAGCTTGGTATAGTAATATTTATCTATATTATATTACAATATTAAGTTTATATTATTTATAGTAACATTTAAAAATGTTACTATAATATTAAAATTTATATATTATAACATTTTTAATAAATTAATTAAAAAATATTAATAAAAGTAGTAAATGGTGCAGTGTTTCTTGTGACTGATCTTGGACCAAGAGCAAGTCGAAGCCTGGGTTAAAGATATCAAAGACCATGATATTCTGAGAGAGAAGATATAGTGAAAGGAGTGAGAGGTTGAAGATGAAAGAATGGAGAGAGATGTGGAATGGTCCAAAGAGAACAATTTATTATGGAATAGGTTTTAGTGGGGGATTCTTTTATTGTTCATTAAGAAACAAAATGAAATAAATGATGCATTAAAGAAAATACAAAAGTATTAAATTGCTAATAATAATAAAAATTCAAATTTTAGATAGCGAGACTCGATGGCTTCTTTAAGGTGTCTTTAGGTTGGTAAATCAAACGATAAGAAGGGATATGATTTCAGGAATAAAAGTTGAAAACAAGAATGTAGATGTGAATTTATTCTATTTTGTTGATGAAACTCTTTTTGTCTACAAATCTAGTGTGTAAAATATTATGAGTATTAAAACTATACTAAGATGTTTCCAATTAGGATTTTGTCTTAGAGTAAATTTTTACAAGAGCAAAATAGGTGTAATAGGAGTTGATAGGAACGTAGTTAATATGTACTCTGAAATACTCCATTGTAACCTAATGGATTTACATTTACCTACTTTGGTCTTCCTGTTGGAGGTAATCCATCTAGGTGTTCCTTTTGAAAGCATGTACTATTAAAGATCAGAAAGAAACTTTCGGTGTAGAAAGGGAGAAACCTATCATTCGCGGGAAGAGCGTGTCTTATAAAATTTGCCATTAATTTCATACCTTTGTTCTTCCTATCATTTTTTAAAGCCCCAATAGGTGTTTGTAAGAAAATCACAAAATTACAAAGAAAGTTTATGTGGGGACAGGGTGTGGAAGGAAGGAAAATTGCATGGTCTAGTTGGGAGAATTTGTAAACCGAAAGAGGAGGACGGTCTTGGTATCATACGCATTGATATATTTAACAAGGCACTCTTGGAAAAGTGGTTATGGAGATTGGAATCCCCTGAGACTGCCCTATGGAAAGATGTCCTATAATCAAAGTACGATTCTTGGAGTAAGGTAAATTTAACTACACTAGATCGAAATAAGTATAAATCCAGATGGTGGTATGATTTATTCAAAGCAAGCCTCTCAGATCAAGGAAGTAGATGGTTCGAAATGTGATTTTGCAAGTTGGATCTGGTTCAAAGTTCAAATTTTGGGAAGACGAGTGGCTAGCTTACCCTCAACTCAAAGTGAGTTACTCCAGAAACTATAATAATTTTATGTTTAAAGATGGACCTGTTGGTAGGTTCGGAAGATGGACTAGAGGAGGTTGGGAGTGGGTTTTCTGCTGGAGAAGGAAGTGGTTTGAGTGGGAAAAACCTATGGTAGAAGATTTTATGGCAATCTTATTATAGGTTTTACTACATCCAGATAAGGAGGATCTTTGGCTTTGGAACAACCCCTTATTATAGATTCTCGGTAAAATCTGCTTATACAAAGTTAGCAAATCATTGAACTGGAGGGTGTATCTCGTCGTTTGCATATCTTTGGAATCTAAAGGTTATGCCCTCAACTCAATTTTAATATTTTATGTGTGGAGGGCTTTATCGAACAAGATAGCAACTTAGCACAACCTGTATAAAAGGGGTGTTATATTGAGGGATACAATATGCACCCTTTGTGGGAGGGAAGAGGAGTCAACATCACACATTCTTATTTTATGTAAGGTATCATTCACAGTTTGGAATATGTGTCATAGTTGGCTTGAGATCAGTTTAGAATCACAAAGTGTTGGATAATCATTTTGAATAGTTTTCATGCATTTGCTTTAATAAAAAGGGTAATAGTTTGTGGAAAAGTTTTTGGATTTCTGTCATTTGGTGCATCTCGAAGCATAGAAATAAGATTATTTTACTCAAACAAAGATAAATGCGGAGGAAATTTTTACCATGATACAAGTCCAGTCATATATAGACATGGATAAAACATAAAATATGAAAAGTTGAGTTCTCATTCTCTCCCCTTGAATTCATATAGCAACAAAATAATCAATATGGTAGAACATATTAAAAAGTGAACTTTAAGCCTAACTCAACCCTATAAAATTGGCTCATAAGGTGAGGTTTATACCCACTTATATACAATGAAATGTCTTCATAGAGGGATGTGCAACACACTTTATATTACCTTTGCTAGATTATTCACTATTTGTCTTTTGGTGGTATGGAGCTTAAAATTTGTCTTATATATTATCTTGATATTAAAATGTAGTGTTATGTTAAGTTACCTTTGAGCTGGTTGAGAGGTGTGGAAGGTGTTGTAGTGCAGGTTATGATGTAGCGGTGAAGTGTTTTGCGAGAATGAATGAAGCAGCAGAACATGGAACACGACAAGATAGTATTGGGCCAACCTTCGTCATATACTGTAAAAGAGCAGCTTAGGTGTTTATTTTGAGGGCAGATGCAGCAGAGGACTTTTTCTAGTTTTCGGAAAGCTGCCAATTTAATGCCGGTCCAACAACAACTTTGTTGGTCCAGTAACAACTAGTTTTTGGATTTAGTTTTTGAGTTTACCTTCTTTAATACCTATATGTTGTAAATGTTCTGTGATTCTGAAATTTTAAGGTTAGGTGTTGTAGAAGTTACTTTATTTTTTTTATAGTGTTCTTCAATTCAATTTATTCTTTACTAAAAAAAAGTTAATATTACCATAATGATAGGGTTTGTGCCCCTTCCTCTAACCAAAACAAATAAACTATTTCCTGTAATATTTATCAAAAGCAATAATAAAAATCTAATAAATATTAGTTAAACTATACAATAATAAAAATAAGTTTTAATTACAAAATACTATCTTTGAATATTTTCAATTATTTAAAAAAAATTATTCTATTGAATACATAAAATTTGTATATTTTTAATTAGTTTTTATCATTTAATTTTGTTTGATTTTTTTTTTTACATTTTCTTTCCACATGAAAAAAAAATAAAGAATGACTTATTTAAATTTTAAGTTTTACATAAATTTAAATATTTCTAATTGTTAATAAATTAAGTCCCTCCTGTTAATAGTATTCATGAAAATGAACTTTTTTTAACATCCATATTTTTATCTATATTTAATAAAAAATATTTAATATATAATTAACATATAAACTTATATAATTAACGTATAAATATATATAATTATCTTATGTTATATTTCAAACTATTTTTTTTCTATATATATTTTAATATGTAAAAAAAGTTTAAAAATAAAAAATTCAATATAAACACGTCTCATCCTCCAAATGTTCATTGAGAAACTCTATCACCTGCAACATTGTTTGCTCCTGTGTAAATACACGATAATCACATATAAGATAACTATAAAAGAATTTTATCATAATTCATCATTCAAATTACTCTCATGTCAGATTTTTACTGACCAACATACTCAGACACTTGACTATACTTTTGGAAGACTCATGCATTGACTTATACTTAGAGATTTGCACCTATCATACTATCTCACTGTGAAATCCACATAGTTATGCACATAAATAATCTCAATATCACATCTCCCAATATGACATGGTTAACTCATATAACAAGTCATGTTAGTTATATTTCAAACAACTGACTCATTCATATGAACCTCCTTCGACTCTCACCACCTGAATAAATTCATCTATATGATTTAATTATATCATTAGAGTTATGATACCTCCTTCTAAACGAATCCTTGGTAAATGCACATCCTAAACAATCTTAACAGAGTATTCTCTCTCCTGAAAATACTATGTCTTGATTAAGATTCATATTCCACATCTTACAATATCCAAAATCACACAATCAAATCATACCAAAGCTTAGAACTTCAAAACACACAAAAATTCATCTAAGAATCACATACATATCTAATTAAAGGATTCATGTTCATGTGGACTATCTTTTTTCCCTTCTCGTTGCTTGATTTCCATGTAGAAAAACTGTCATGCATAGAATGAATGGCTTCAACATGTTCAAAGTAAAAGGCCCACAATTTGTAGATCTAGCAAACCTATTTGCTCGACTATTTTAGGATCCTTTATTTTGACCTTATTTGTTTGTGGACACATTGATGTCATACTTGAATATGTAATTTCACATAATTTGCTATTGATCATCACTTTACCTACAATATGTCAACTTTTTTTAAATTGAATTAAAATAATATTAAATTCTTGTTAAATAAACAAATCAAACAATGTAGTAGAGGATATCATACAAGAAAAATTGAGCATGTCTGAGTACACAGCCATAATGTTCACTATCAAGAATGTAATTTTGTATTTCATAATTTACATTCCAAAATAGAATTATGTTTTCTAGAATGTACAATCCATAATACAAAATTTATATTCTATATTGAATATTCCGAAATACATATTTTATATTTTGAATTGTACATCTCAAAATACAAAATTTTAACTAACATTTTAGATTTTACAATAAAAAAATCATCAAATTATTCATTCTAAAAATAAAAATGAAACATTCACCCAAATTACACCATCAACTATAGCACAACATGACCAACCATCACCACCAACCACTACTAAAAACCAAAGTCATTCAATGTCTAATAATATTTTATTTGGAGAGGGTAAAATTGAAATTCCCAATTCTATGGGTGCGCATTTAGGGTGTCTTTGGATTAGGAAGAGAATGTGTGAGGACTTGAGGGAGTGAATATATGAGAATGTGAGAGAAAAATGTGAAGAAAATTATGATGTTTGGATTAGAATATGTTAGGATGAATGTGTGAAGAAAGTTTATTGGAGTTTGTGAGTGATGTGATGGTTGTGAGAGAATTTTTTAAATTTTTTTAAAGGTGTAAAATGTTACTTTAGAAAAAATAAATATGTATTAAATGTAAATAGGTATAATTTAAAAATTATAATTAAAAAAAATGTATTTAACAAATTAAATAAAAACAGGGACTCCACTTAATTTTTAAAAATATTAAACCTGTATTATAAAATTAAAAAATAAATCGAATATTATATAAATAAATAAAAATATTATTTTTAATATTAAAAACCATGTAAGAATAAAAAATAAAAAATACTAAAAAAAATATAAGGTAATTATCAATAAAAAATAATTTCATAAAAAATTATAATTAAATAAATTATAACTCATAAACATAATAATTACTAGTGAAAAGCCAAGCGCAACCACGTTTTTGTATTCACATTTTTTCTTTTACTCAATTATTACGATGATAGAAATATAACATATATACAAAAGTAATTTTGGATGAATCAAAATTGAAAAACAAAAAATGGAGTGTGAGAGAGATTTAAAATGAATGTTATTTTATTTTATATGTGAGATTTGGTGTGAAAATGTGAGAGTATGTTTTTTCTTTATTCTTGTTGTTGCTTTAAAATAAGAAACTAAGAAAAGAGTGAAAAATCATATAAAAACTATACATTAATAATAATTTAAAAAATCATTTTATTTTTAAGTAATTCGTATGAATTGAGAAAAAAAAAATCCATTATATATTTTCTCATTCTCTTTTTCACAAAATCAAGATTCAAATAGCTGGCATCTCATATTTCTCATATTTTTTTTACTTGTGAACCAGAAATCCATAGAAAGAAACAAAGAAACGCTTAAAGTATGGGATGCTGAATTCAATGCCTTTACTTTACATAGCCCAGCAGCTTAACATAAATGGCCAAACTCAAATGCATCTCAGTTCATGAAAAATAGAACTCAATAATTTGTGTTCACTACACAATGCATCTTAACTTGTTCACAGTCCATAATTCCCACACACAAATCATAAATATTTAAATTTTAAAATTTTCTATTCTACATAAATTTGAATCCTAATCATTGCACGGACTGAAAGTTAAGATGGGTGATTTAGACCCACCCAACACTCACTGTCTCCATAACTGATCTATTACACTCGCCATTAATGCTGTCAGTTAGGTTTTAAAGGAAAAACTTATTAAATGATACTCATATATTTCATAATTTAAAATAAATAATTAATTAAATAACAAAGACATCTCTTTTAGCTTTTACATTAATATTTTATATTTCACTAAATATTACCCATCTGTGTAAATAAATTAGTACTTTTTTTTTCTTTATTTTATATGAAAACAATATATTAACATAAACTTAAATATAAATTATAAAATTTAAATTTAAACTAAAAATTAATTATAAAAACTAAATAATTTAATTATTATATGATAATGTAAAATATATTACCACTCAATTATAAATTCTTATAAAATTAAAAATTTATTTTTTACAGCATATTATTTTAATATAAAAATAAACATTTATGAAATATATGATTAAATTTATTAATTTTTTATTATATATAATAATAATAATGAAAATGAGTGTAAAGTGAATATTTATTTTTAAATTAAAAAATATAAATATTATTTTAGAAAACCTTAGAAGAGATGAATATAGTTTTTTATGGTTAAATCATACAGTGTTTTTCTTTTAATTTTTGTATTTAAAAAATGTATTTTATTTAATTTTTATTAATGCTATTTTTAATTAGTAAGTATTATTTTATTTAAATACAAAAATAAATGTCATTTATTAGATATAAAAGTGAAGATTTGTTTTAAAATTATATAATTTAAAATATGATTTTATTACAAAAATTAGTTTCTAATTTTTATTTAATTTTTTCATTCTCCATTTTTTTTAAATTTTTAAAGTGAATTAAAATTATATGTTGATCCGACCTAGGATTAATATAGGATCAAGACAAGTTGAAAAGTTACCTTCTATTTAGAAAATAGACTTTAGTGAGTTTTTTTAACTGGTTTATTGTGTAATCTATTTTTTATATTTATTATATAATTAATTTTACAAATCTTACTATTTTTTAAACGTGATTTTTTTCCATATTCTCTCAATCTTCTTTTAAAAAAATAGAACATTTTTTTATATTTTCTTCAGTTATAATATACAATTTAGAAGACAAATGGGTTTAAGGATAAGTTGACCCTAATAAATTGTGTTTTCGATAAAATTTTCTTTTTATCGAATTTTTAATTTTCTTTTTTCTTCTATGGTTTGCATGTGGATCTAAGTTGAATATATTAATATTTATTAGTTAGGTATGGAATGATATGTTTTGTTTGTGAATCATATTTTATAAGAGAAATTATTTCTCTAACTTTATTTAATTTTTGGATTATTTTATAAAAGAGAACAATAATAAAAGTAAGGAATCTGATAAATTAGATTTGAAATTTTGTATAAAGTTGAATCTTAAATTGAAATATAATAATTTAAGATGAGTTGAGATTGTCCCAAGTTTGCCTTAGATTTTGAGTTGTTGAATAACATATTTTTGAGGAATTAGAAATGATTTAAATGTACTAGCAAACTAGTTGTGTGATATAATTTGAGAATATGATAACATATGATACATTGGTATTTAGAAAAAAAAGTGTATTATTAATCAAGAATTTTTGTATGTGATAACTTTTTTGGATTATATAATGGTATGTTATTTTTTAGTTTTAGGTAGTCATTTTGAACTAGACTAATTACAATTAGTTTTTAATTGATAATGTAGAATTAAAAGAGGTTTTAAACTTGTTAAAGATGTTTGAATTGATAGAATAAGTTTTGGAAGGCTTGAAAATTTTAAAAAGAATTTATATTTTTGGTTTATTTTGTTCAAATGAAAATGAAATAGAGATATAGAAATTAATTAAATTTTATGAGAATTTATCATTTAAGTGACAAGTTTACATTCAAATGATAATGTTTTCACTTAAATAGAGACTTTTGTTTGAACGAGAACGAGAGAGAGACAAATCATTTTCTCTTGATGATTTTCAATCAAGAGAAAATGAAGAAAATATGCATAAATGAAATTTATAGGTATATTATTCATTTTAAAGTATATGTTTGGATGCATGTAATATATGATTGTATAATATACATATTGAACTATGTTGTATCTATATAAAACAAAAAGATGAGCTAATGTTTTTAGTGACATATAATACATTTAATTTAATTATATGAATAATGTCAACAATTATTTATCACAAATCACATCAAGTGACTAAAGAGTGAGGTCAGAAAACCAGTATTAAATTTGAACATGGAGACTATAACACCTATTGAAAACTTTGGAAGTATAGTAATCTGCCTTACTATAGTATAAATCCTTTTGGCAATCTCAATTGACAGAATGCTTCTCTATTTTTAGTTGAGTATCGGAGACTCGCACTTTCAATTTAGTGTACAAAATTTTCATTCATTTTTCACCACATAACACATTTGTCTATTTGACCAAGTGTACCATTATAATTTGACGTTGACTTTATTTTCATCTTTAACAAATGTCTTTGGCAGACAAAGGCAGTGAATATTTCCAGTATGCAAAAATAGTAAACACACAAACACATTCAAACGATAAAATGTTATTTGTGCATAACGTCTAATACTGTAAATGTATGTTCTTATTATGTAAGTGTTATGTTATATAAAAGAAAATGTTGTATAATATTGTTTCGTCTATCAGAAGAAACAATTGCATTTTACATGGTATTTTTTTTATTGAACATCAATCGCCTTTTAGATTATGCATGATCATGTCTAAAGTTGGGTGTCTTTACACTTAGTAAAAATCACACGGTGTTGAATTTTTCCTTGGCATAATATCTCTTAAGGGTTTTCAAGAGGTTGATATGTGCATTACTTGGGAGTTTATTTATGTGTTTCACAAGTGTATTGTGGTTATAATATAAACATTTATAAATAGGGGAGACAATTATTGCAAAGTTAACTGATCAATAATAAGTGTAGAATTGGGGAGATTCAAACCAGTCTAAAATGTATTGTGCAATCTTTTTATCTTCTTATTTTATCTCTAACGTTTCTTTATAATTGCAAAGCAACCTACTCTCATATCAATTTATTGAAGAATCAATCTTCATAAAGTCTATTAATAGTAAAAATATATATAAAAACAATTCATTTCCCTCTTGATTAGTGGTCAAACCTATTTTTGTTTATATACATAAAATTTATCAATTTAAAAATATATTAATTTCATCATATAAAAGTTGTTTGAGCAACACAATTTCACTTGAGCAACGAAATCTTGCTCGAGCGAACATTAACAAAAAAAAAAATCAATTGTTCTCATAATTTTTAACTAGAGTGAGAATCATCTAAAAGAGAGAGATTTATCTTGCTCTCATTTTTGTTTGGGTGAGAAATGTTTCAAGTCACAAAAATATGTAGAAAAAACATTATAATTACAACCAACTTTAAAACAATATTTAATACTACATCAATGTTTCCAAACTTGTATAACCTTGATTTAGTTCAACATGATTATCTCAAACTCAAAGTAGATCACATAACTTAATTATAACTCAAACAATGTTTAGATGCAATCATTCCTTATATTCATTTAATTTCAAATTAATTTTAGAATTTAGGTTTTACAACATCAGAATCCAACTATTTCAAACATGCAATTGATCAACAATAACTCTAAATTATAAAAAAACACTTTATCCTTTAATCAAAATATAGTAATTCAACACATAACATTTCATTAAAAACAATAATCTCATCTTCATCTTCAACGACCAGAAAGTTCATAACTCCTCACAAATAAGTCAACATCCATCATAATTTAATTACTTAATCTCTTATCCAATTTCTACCATAATTTTTTTTATCGGCAATAAAAAATAAATAAATGGGAACCACTTCAGGAGTGGTTCAACCCTTATACATAAAGAGCAAAACACCTTACCATACTCCTACCACGAAACGCCTACCAGATTATCTAAGGAACAATTTCTATGATAATTAACTTCATTAAATTCTCATATTCAAGTATTTCTCAACATCAATTCAAATTATACTTAACAAAAGGGAAGTAAGGAGTTCGTTTGGAGAAGAGGAAGGAAGAATGTACGGATCGACCTAGAAGTAGTTTCAATAGTTCTGTATTATAATTAAATTCAAATTCTGTTTTTAAAAATTATAAATTGAGTTTTTATTTATTGGCCAATATAAATGCAATAATAGAACGTTTGAAGTCTACATACTGCATATTTTATATACAGATTATCATTTATATCGAAATGTATTAAACAAAAAGTAAATTGATAAAGTTAAGAGGTAATTTAAATTTCAATTAATTAATCAAATAATAATGAGGCAAACGAGTTAAATTTAAGTTTTATTTATTTTTTAATTAAATTAAAATTGGGTTTTTATATAGACTCATTACATAAATGAAACTTGCTTGAGCCTTCATTTTTGAAATCAAAGATAAAATTGAAGTATGGGATTTAGCTTGATGTGTTTTTCCACTTTACCAGATATTTATGAATAATTAATTTCCACTAAAGGATGAAAGAGGATGTGGATCCACGTGGTATGGGTAAGGTAATGGGCAAAGGATTTTGGATATTGGATATGTACAGCCACCTTTAGCAGTGCTGGCCATTTACGATTCATCCTTTTACCTTTTACATGAGAGGATTAGATAGTAAACTTTTCAATACATTTATCCTTATCTTCAATAGTTTTAACATTTTATATTAATATATAAGGAAATAATGAGTATAAATTAAAGTTAAAAATTGATAATTCTGTTTAGGAGAAGTAGCTGAGGATCTCAATCTATTGTTTTAGAAGAAGTAGATGAGGGTCTCAATCTATGTCGAATCACTAAAACTAACATTTAATAATATATAAACAATATATTTTTTTTTATGAATTAATTTTATAAAATTAAACTAAATTTAAAATCGTTTTTTAATATAATATTAAATTTATTTAAAATATATCATAACAAAAGTTTGTTAAAATTTACTTTATTAACTGATTTTATAAAATTGAATTAAATTTAAAATTTATTAAAATATCTTTTTCACATGTAATGTTTAAAAGGAAAAAAGAAAGCAACTCGTGCATTTAAAATTTATTAAAATATGTTTTTCACATATGTAATGTTTAAAAGGAGTAAAAGAAAGCAACTCCTGCATGTATAAATAATGGATGTTCTGATTGCAGAGGTGGGTGTATCTGGTCCTCTCTTCTCTCTCTCTTCAATCTTCTTATAACATTTTTTCTTGTTCTCAATTATTTGGCGTTTCGGATTCACAGTGTTCCGGGGACACACAACACCAGTGCTAATTTTAGCATCCTAATTTCCTCACCATTGGACCGAGCACAATGATCCGAAGCACTGTGTCCTTCTCCAGTTTCAGGAGATTACTTCCTCAGACTACTTCTGCTTCTGCGTTCTCCAAGGTTTCTCTTACTTCCCTACCTTCTCTTTTCCATCCGCACTATAATTTCCTCTTATAATGCATGCTGTTCATCGTACATTGTTTCAGATATAATCGACCAAAAGAACAGATTTAGCATATGCAGTAGAGCAACATTAAAATTGGTTACACTGTTAATGTATGCGGTTGATAATTCGTATATTTTTTGCGTTTTTTTTTTTTGATAACATAAAATATATGATTAATGATAAGAATTATGACCTAAATTATAATAATACAATTTTTTTTATTCATCAAACTCAAATCCACTATAGTATATGATTCTAAGTTTAGACCTCATTGTTTGGTTGTAAAGGAGACAAACCTCACATGCTGCTAATCTTGTAGATATACATTACTGGTTATGAATTTTCTTATAATACAAAAATATTATTTAATGGAACAAAAATGGACAGATCTAGGGACACTGTACACATTCCTGAAGATTCTCATGTGTGACGAAGACAGAGAGAAAACCACGTCATCTTGAAGAAGAACTTAAAATTCGTTTTTGTTTTGAAGTCTAGGTTTGAATTTTGTCCATGTCATATATTTTGAATGATCCTTATCCGATAAAAACTCCATTTCATCTGAAAGGTAAGAATTATATATAAACATATTAATTAATTATATTTAACATATTATCTTCCAAACCAATCTTATATGAAGGACTAATTATAAGAACCATTTAACCGTAAAAATATAATGGTTTTATAAAAATTATATAATATGGAAAACTAAACCAGATCCCATAATTATGTTATTATATTGTTTACACTAAACAGATAATATGTGTATTTTCTTCATAAGAATTTTTTTTAAAATAATATGAAAATTCAATTACATGAGTGAGATCTTAATTTTATGTGGTTTAAAGATTCAATTAAACCAATGACTTTTTTTAATCTTCATTTTATGATTATTTTTCTTAATTGATGGATGAAAGATGAAGAAATATAAATAAAACAAACATATCTTCTCTAGTGGAATAATGATTAGGGATAACAACGGAATATAATATAGGTGTAGTTTCATTATTTTTATTTTAAAAGTCAAAATTTATCATATCCTAGTTTCCATATTAATATATATGAAATCTTTTTCTTATTTCAATAGATACGCTCATACACCTCATTTTAAATATTAATTAACTAAATTTTTTAAAAAATAAACATGATTATCAAGGATATAATGTTAAAAGATATATTTTTGCTGATAAAAAAAAGATATATATTTTATTTTATCAATACCAAATGTCAAGAAATAAATTATAATTAAGTAGATTTTTTTATCAATAAATTATGAATTAAATTAAATTGGAAACTTAGGAGGGAATGTTGTAACTCTTGTCCAAAAAATTAGCATGTGCTTAGCAGTCCCTTAAACTCCCATCTAATAGTTTTATAAGGATAACACATTTAATTGTGAAATCAAACTATCAAATAATAACTGGATAAAATTCAAATATTCTAAATCTTAAACTCTAGAAACTAAGTGATTGGATGAAATTGAGAAATATTGTAATACACCATTTAAATAAAATCACACAGAAAAAAAAAATGTGTAAGTAAGGTTTGTGATGAAAAAGAAGAAGAAGAGTAAACTGGTTAAATATTGAAGAAGTACACTTGATAAATAATGATTTTTTTTTTGTAAAACAAATGTGTAACGTTTAACACTTAAAATTAAAATTAAAACATTCTCATGTGAAAAAAATAAACAATATATGTATTTGAAATTTGTATTTTCTCAATTTTAAAATTTGTATTTCCTGAAATGTAGTAAACAATCTTGAACAAAACCAAAAAAACAAAAAAAAAATGTAATTAAAATTGTGATAAAAAAATATATTTCTAAATTTGTGAGTTTTGAACAAATTGAATAATTAAAATTTAAAATAAAAAAATATTAAACTAAGAATCAAAGGAAATAATAAATATTCATTTATTTACGTCCCTTAATAAATTATTAATAATTTAATAATTTAAAACATATATTAAGATGAGGATACTGATCCTCACGTCACACCGGAAATTTAATTAGTGTTAACCATATTCAGTAGTACCATGTGGAGGTTATCCATACAAAATAAGTTCACATAATACTTAAAGAGATAAATTTATTTCTAACATCATTCAACAATTATAGATAAGAAACTGCTTCTTATTCATCCAATTATAATTTTTTCCTTTAAATACTATGATTTTTAATTTATAATAATTATTTAAAAAAGTTATTTTAAAGATAATATTTAGTTCGTACTGTAAAATTTGTGTAAAAAAGATTTATAATTTATATTTCTCACATAATGGATAATTTAGTATTAATAATTAAAGTTTAATACATATATGTATATGTATATGTAGATATGTATGTATTCATTATACATAGTTTTTGAGATTTGATTTGAATCCATTACTCTAAATGTTTTGTACCAAAAGACCTATAAGCGCCGGTCAGTGTTTCTGTTTAGGAAAGAAGTATTTTCCATATTGAGTTTGTTTGTGTTTCTTTATAAGTTTTATACAAGAACTTAACAAAAAATGAAGTTCATGTCCATTATTCGTTTCTATTTCTATGGGGACACGTGATCTAGTGAGCAATATTAAATGAAAGTTTATTATCATCAACAAATGAAATTGCCGATAATGTTGTTAATGAAATTGCAGATAATGTTGTTAATGAAATTGCAGATAATGTTCTTAATTCTGGTTGGCTCCCTATCATTTCCATGTCCATGAGGACATTTACCTTATCCTCATATTAGGGGAAGATGTTTCTAGTGTTCTTCTTTTCTCACTTAGTGTTATCAAATTATACGTTTCTCCCACGTTTTCTATTCTTATATTTCATAAAAGTGGAGTGTTTATCAAATTGAATTCATTTCCATCCAAAACTGATCATTTAAATAATCTATTAATTTTGTAATTAGTTTAGTCAATTATTTTAATTAAAATCTAAATCACTTAACCATATCATTCACAATCGATTCTTGAACAAAATTCTATGTCAAAAATAAAGTATCAAACAGAATTTATATATGATAAATATATCTATTAAAAAGTATATAGGTGTATTCGCATATTTTTAATTATCTGGTACAATTTTCTGCTTATTTTATTTACATACCAAGTTTTAAAGAACAAGATTTTACTGGCTACAGTCGTTTAACAAATTCAATCATTATTTATTTTTCTTTCTTAAATTTTTATCTTACTTTGCATACTTATACAAATGAATATTTTGATTAATCACTGAATAAAATTTAATATAAAAACAAGCATTTAAAGATTATGAGAACTAAACAATAACAATCAAGAAAATCCAAAAAAGTGCAATTAAATGAAAACATGTGGAGGTTGTTTAAAAATGAAAAATTGGACACCAAACTTCTACTCCAACAACCTAACTAACAACACAAATGAAAAAATGGTACTGTTATTGTGAAGTTGATTAAAACATTTACTTAAAGTGTAGTGTTATGTTGTAACAGATAGGAACTTACAATAGGTTTGCTTCTCAGCCCTGTCCTCTTGAGAGCCCCAACCCTACTTACAGGTATAAAAACTATACAATCTATTAATTACCAATTTAAGCAATGGTTATTATACATACCCATATTTGGAATTAATAATGTGTATCAACTAATTAACACTTTGTTCTTATTTTTCTTTATTTTGTAAACAAAACAAAACACAGTGATGAGGACTATGCTGATGTGAATTGGGACAACCTTGGATTTGGATTGATGCCTACTGATTATATGTACATTAGTAAATGTTGTGAGGGCCAAAGTTTTGGAGAAGGTCAACTCAGTCGTTATGGAAACATTGAACTCAGTCCCTCAGCTGGGGTCCTAAATTATGGTCAGGTATGTATGATTTCAAATTCTCTTTAACTCTATACATGTGCTGCCTTGTATGGTTCTACAATATGGACGTGTGTACCACTGAAAGAACTTGCGTGTTTCATAATCTCACTCAAAGTTTGGTATAAATAGTTTTCAAATTGGCTTATTATATATATAAATTGGATAAACGATCATATTCAGTTATTTGAAAAAAAAAAGATTTTTTAAATAAATTACTGATAAAAAATAAAAAAGCTTCAAGCAATTTAAAAATTCCAGGAAAGAATTATTAAAATAAATTCGCATAAAAAGCAAATTTCTTGTAACCATATTAGTTTATAAGCAATTGAGATTATCAAACACGTTTGAATGAAGAAATTACTAAAAGTAGGAAGGGTTGAAAATAGTAAGGGAAAACTTTGTCTAAACGTGTTTTGTTTGCATTAGAAATCTAAAGCCTAAGTTTGGTATGTTATTTAGTTTTGTTTTTTTGGTCTAGTTTGAATTTTTAACGTTTAGTACAGCTTAATAACATGTATATAGATTTATTGGATATTAAAGTTTTTTAGATAGAATTAATATATCTAGATAGAATTATTAGATAATAAGCCAATGAAAAAAATTATATATTAAAAAAATCACGAATTGTAAAATATAAAATAGTTATTACTCAAAACATAAAACAAAACTAAAAACAAGTAGGTTAAATTTATTAGATCTAAATATAAATTATTTGTAATTTTATGTTTTATACGTTGGTCAAATGTTTAGTATTCAAAAGTAAATAGATATACAATTTAATATAACAATATTATTTTAAAATATAATTTAATATTTATTTAAATAAGATAGTTTGTTAAACTTTAAAGACTCTGCAATTATCCAACTTTAGCTTTTTTCAATTAAATACACGGAAATAAAGGTTCACCTAATATAAGTTAGGTCACTGACCTCAAGTTGGGCCATAGACATGTGCGGTCTAGTCTTATCCGTTACCTACATACAATTAAGTCAAGACGATTTCTTTTTGCATATCTTTATAATAATTTTTATTTTATAATATTACTTTTTTAGAATTATAAATAATTTTAATTTATAATTAAATGAATTTATTAACCTTTTTATATTGAATTAATAATTGTAAATATTATTTATTAATTTTGTTATTAAATATTATATATGTGTGTATAATAAACAACTTATTTTTTTTAACAAATATTTTATCTTCTTAACATTAACAGTTTTTACTTGTATCATTTTTATTCCTCTAACTGTAAATTCTAGTATATTTACAGTTTTAAACATGTATTGTGTAAACATTACAAAAACAAATTCAATATCGATATATTTAAAGATAATTTATTTCAACATTTATAAAATAAAATATTCCTTTATTCTATAATTTATTTTAATTTAGTTTATTTCTAGAAAAATAATTAATAATTATTTCCTACAAATATGGTTAACAAAAATATTAATTTTATAATAAATTCATAAAAGTATGTAAAATTGGTGTTTTTTATTTTGTAATTTTGATAGTTACATGTTTATGAGCTATGAGCTTTCGTTCTGCGGCGACTGTCCCTTAGATGCCTTCTAATTAACTCCTGGAAAGAAAAAAAACAGAAGGAAAACCGAATATTTGATGAATGAAAAGTGATATGATACAGTAAGAACTCTGAATTTAAGATTTTGTTTATTGCGGGAATGGTGAAATTGTTGTTGAAATACGAAAACAGGGATTATTCGAAGGTACAAAAGCACACAGAAGAGAAAATGGGCGCGTGGTACTCTTCCGTCCTGAACAAAATGGCATTCGCATGAAGATTGGTGCAGAAAGAATGTGCATGGCATCCCCTTCCATCGATCATTTTGTTCATGCTTTGAAACAAACTGTCTTGGCTAATAAACGTTGGGTACGACAATTAATTATATTATTCAACTATTAATTGCTTCCAGTTTCAATTCTAAAAATAAAAGCTAAGCAGATTCCTCCGCCGGGAAAAGGATCCTTGTACCTTAGGCCTCTGCTCTTAGGAACGGGTCCAGTTTTGGGTTTGGCTCCTGCACCTGAATACACATTCCTCATATACGCTTCCCCTGTTCGCAACTATTTCAAGGTCTGTCAAACTTCATTTTCTTTATCTACGCTACACATTACAATTACTTCAATTTATGGCTTAAACATTTCAAGTGGTTTATTCGCACCACAGGAGGGTTCGGCTGCGCTCAACTTGCATGTGGAGGAGAACTTTGACCGTGCTTCTCGCCGCGGCACTGGAAACGTTAAAACCATTTCCAATTATGCACCGGTATGCGTTTCACGTCTTTCACTCAACAACAAAAACTCAATCAACTCTTGTATAAAATGAGCCTATTTTTTTGTCATAATATATTGACACCTATGAACATGACACACATTTTACATTACAAATGTGACAATGACGTGACAAAGTTAGATTGTACGCGAATGAGCAGTGCGAACTTCAATATAGGGTAAACAAGAATATATTACATCGGTCCTTAGAAACAACCGGTGTAATATATTTTTTTTACTCATGATGACCCATATTACATCAATTAAGTCATCTAACCGATGTAATATATGACCTATATTAAAAAAAATTGATTTTTTTTTTCATAAAGAGTGGGTGGGTCATAAACGTCGCATAGGTAACCACTTACAGACACACGGGTAAACAGTTTTGCGTGTGCCAGAACTTGTGGCTGGGTAACTAGCTCTGATAGAGTTATTACATCGGTTAAACTATCTAACCGATGTAATATATGATTTTTACATCGGTTAAGCCATCTAATCGATGTAATATATGATTTTTATTAAAAAAATTGATTTTTTTTCATGAAGAGTGGGTGACTATAAATGTCACATAGGTACTTACAGACACACGGATAACCAGTTTTGCGTGAGCCAGTATATGTGGAGGAACCTATGGTTGAGTATTTATTATACCGGTTAAGTCATCTAACCGATATAATATATGGTTCTTATTAAAAAAAAATTGAATTTTTTTTCATGAAGAGTGGGTGGCCATAAACGTCACATAAGTAACCACTTACACACATAACCAGTTTTGCATGCGTTATATAAGTAACCACTTACAGACACACGAGTAACCAGTTTTGATGTGCTACGAGTCATATATTATAATATAGAGCCAGTGTCACATCCTCATCAAATATCACGTCTGCAACGTCAATTAATGTCACATAAGCGAGGCCAAATCTGTGTTAGTGACAGAGGATATTAATAAAATATTTTTCATTTTTCTTTAGCGGTAGATCCTGGAATAATTTAACTAGGAAACGCATCACCAACTAAATGAATCAGATCGTGACCTTCATAGGGTTCAGAACTTGTGCAAAATAGAGTGCTCAATTTGCTTTTCGTCTTCACGTGTAGGTTTTGATGGCACAAACTAAAGCCAAGAAAAGAGGATTTTCAGATGTGTTATACCTTGATTCAGCCACCAAGCAAAATCTGGAGGAGGTTTCTTCTTGTAACATTTTTATTGCCAAGGTATTATTCTTCGAATTATTCATCTTCTCCTTCATTATAACTGTTTCTGTTAATTGTGCACATTTTAAACGATTTAATAAAATTACTTTAAGGACAAATCTTCAGCCATATACGTTTATAACAGGCTAATTTAACTAGTTGCTTCCATTCACAGGGAAAATGCATCGCTACTCCTGCTACCAATGGAACCATTCTTTCCGGAATTACCCGAAAAAGTGTAATTGAAATTGCCCGTGATCATGGCTATCAGGTATTATATTTATATAATTACATATATGCGGCTGCTACATGATCACGCAACCTAATATTTATTTATCCTTTAATTGTTTCTTGCTTAATGCTCTTTAAAGTTCCGAAGAGTCCTCAATCTAACTGTCTATTATCCTTCAAGTGAGTGCTGATCTTATAACTGGTATAAACTTCCTATGTACATAAATATTGAGTTTGAAAGACGTGAACATTTACTGTATGATCTATCTATCTTGACGGTTCAAAGATAATACAAATAGTGATAAAAAAAAGTATTTAACTGGAGAGTAAGAAAAAAGAGCTCAAAACTGACCACAAGACAGTTTTTTAGGCCTGATGTTAGAAACATTGGCTAATGGATTTTACAGAGTTAAGTTTTGTATTGTTTTTGTGAGTTTCTGTTTGAAATACGCTTTTACATTGGCCAATTTGGTTCAGGTAGAAGAACGTACTGTTGGTGTGGATGAATTGGCTGAGGCTGATGAAGTTTTCTGCACAGGAACTGCAGTAGGTGTTGCCCCGGTAGGGAGTATCACCTACCAGAATAAAAGGTAAATAATGTCCTAATTTATATTAAACATAGAAAAAAATTGTATTAAATAATGGTCTAATTTTTAGTTTTTTTTTATCAACAATAAAAAATTAATAAATGAGAACCACTTCAGGATAGTTCAACCCTTTTACAAACACACATACAATTTAACTCTTAACTCGACATCCAAAATCGCCGGTGAGAAGGCCAATAATATTTATACTTCACTAAACTTTTAAATAAATAAAATAATAATAATTCTTACTAAAAAGTCCATTATTACACTTTATTTATAAATTATATTATCAGATTGTTTTTAGATAATAGGACTTTGTTACTACAGTATGTTTTATAACAATTGTTTAGAAGAGGAGATATGAATGGGTGACACGCATCCAAATTTGGCTGAAACATGAAGTTGTGTACATGCAGGATGGACTATATAACGGGTTCCGGAACCATCTGTCAAGAGTTGAACGATACCATTTCAGGAATTCAAACTGGTACTATTGAAGATAAGAAGGGATGGATGATCGAAGTTGATTAACCAAGAGTGTTTAGAATTGTTTACTTCAATTCTACTAAAAATGTCACAAAAATAATGTTGTTCCTTTTCTAAAAGGATATTGTATCTTGTGCAGCTTGTTCTTAAATAAATAATTATCAATTTTAAACGTACCAGTGCGTTATTGATTTACTTTTTTTTAAAAAAAATAGTTTATTTTTATCACTTTTTAAATTATTTTTTTCAGACGTAGTTTTAGCCTCAACATGCATTAAATTTTGGGAAGCGAACGTGTTATTGTCTTAAAAATAGAAGATTTTTTAGCTATTTTTTTTACAGTTTTTTTAATAAGCGATAAACAATAAATTAAATAAGAATCACTTTAGGGTAGTCCAATCCTTATACTAAACCTGTCAAATCTCGCAAACCAACTCAATGTTACATGACAATACATCACTTAACCAACCTCATACAAAACAAAGAATAAATGCACCACTCAAGAAAAAAAAAACATAGTGTGACTTGAAGGTAATCCAAGACCAAACCTTTAATTGAATCATAGCAAACAATTTTAAACCGTCAACCACCTCCCCTTTGAAAATGACATTATTCTTGTACTTCCAAATCCCATTAACTACTGCAATCCAAATTGCTTTCCAAATATCATTAATTGAAAAGGCATTACACACTGACATCACACTAAGCCAAGCAAAACATTGATACCAAACACACCAAGCTGTTATGCACTCAAAAAACAAGTGGCGACAAATCTCTTCCTCCACCCCACAAAGACTTTCAACCGCGATCCCGTGCCTTTCTAAATTGACCATAGTAACAATCTTATTTTCCATCACCCTCCAAGCAGATATAAGTGTAGAGGGAACATCTTTACTCCTCCAAAACTTTTTATACGCAAAGACATTCTCCCCTTTTCGTGCCCTCCTTAAACAATTATAAGTAGAATTTAATGTATAAACTGAGAGTTCCCCATCTTTCCAAATCCAATTTCCATCTCTTCCAAGTCAAAGCTCAACCCTTGAAAAACCTAGAAAAAAAACTCACCAAAGGCTTTTCCCATTCAAAAAAACTCCTCCTCCAAGTTAGTTGTCACTCCCAAGCACCATTAATCCAATTCTCAAGCTCAACCACCTTAGCATCTTTGCAAGAACTTAAGGAGAACAACCTCAAGTAGACATTCTTTAAAGCCTCATCGCCCACCCAACAATCCTCCCAGAAGGAAATTTCTTCTCCATTGCCAATCTTCCACTTGAAAGCATCTTCAAAATTCCTTCCCCATCCTTTTGAACCCCAAACCTCCTTCAAATCTTTCCACCAGAGAGAGATCCTACAATTTTTCACGCCCTCTCGCAAGCTTCTCCAGCAAACCCCTTCCTTCAACAAAATGTGTTTGTCTAACGTCAATAACTTTGCCTATCATCGTTTTCAGTCGTAATGACAACAATTTCAAAATTATCTTATATAAACATCCAACCAATGAAATAGGTCTAAACTCACCAAACTGCTGAGGGATTTTTACTTTTGGAATCAAGCATAAAAACGACATTAACCCCCTAGGCCATTTACCATTGACTGCAAAATCTTTCACCGCTGACACCACGTCCTTTTTTAATTAAATCCCAACAAAATTTAATGAACCCAAAATTAAAACCATTTGGGCCAGGACTCTTCGTACTATCGCAACTCCAAACAACTTCCCCGATTTCTTCTTCGGAAAAATCACCAACCAAAATTTCATTATCCTCCCCTAAAATAGAATTGAAACTAACGTTGTCCAGTTTAAGCTGGAAAACATCATTCCTGACAAATCTAGCTTCGAAAACCTCTTTGACCTTTTCTTTGACCACATCCTTATCCTCACACCATTGACCATTAATTAAAACCCCATGTAACTTGTTCCTTGCACTCCTCCATTTTACTTTCGAATGAAAAAAACTTTGTGTTTAGATCATCCTTTTTCAACCACTTTTGTCTTGCTTTCTAGTGCACTCTCGCCTCTTGTTTAAGGAGAATTCTACTAAATTATGCTAAAAGAGACCTTCTTTCCACCCTCTCAGACTCTTCTCATTCACTTTCATCATCTTTTGTATCTAACTCATTAATCATCTGAAGCAAGCCTTCGTTAATACCGTGGACATTACCAAAAATTTCTCTATTCCAAACCTTTAGATTTGCTTTAAGTTTTTTCAATTTTTCTTTGAAAATATACATTCCTTCTCCTTGCACTTCGTAGCTAGGCCATTTAATTGTCACAAACTCTTTATACCTATTATCGCTTTGTTAGACGTACAGGCTCTGAAATGGTTTAGGACCCCAGTAAATAACATCTTTTAATAGAACTGCGCAATGATCAGAGACAAATCTACTTAAGAGAAATTATTTACAATGCGACCAAGCTTCCAACCATTCCTTTGACACAAACACCCGGTCAATTATGCTATTCACTAACCCATTAGGTTTATACCAGGTAAACTTTTGTCAACCAACGGGATATCTGCCAATTCAGATTTTTCAATTATTAAAACCATTTATTTCTTTGCTATAGTCTGACACAAAAATTGAACTCTTCTTATCCTTTTGTCTTCTAATTGAATTAAAATCCCCAATAACACACCAAGCCTTTGAAAGCTGATTCAACCTGTAGTCACTAATCTCCTCCCACACCAACTTCTTCTCTCCTAGAAAACCAGAATAATATACATTCACAATTGTGACTTGAAACCCATTCTCTACCTTCCAAAACCCTTCAATAATAGAAAAGTTCCTTCCATTAAAGAAACTCGACATCTAAAAACTATTTTTCCTTCAAATCGGAATTAACCCACCAGTTACTTGCTCTATTTACAACCCAGTCAATTTCATTAGATCCCATACATGAAAAACATTCTCCTTACTAAACTCAGAACATTTCATCTCTTATAAATACATCATTTTTGCCTGTTCCTTCCTAATCAGATTTCTTACATAATTTTTTTTTTATTAATGCTACCCTTAACCATCTTCCATGCTAATTATTTTCATCATCAAAGTCACTATTCTCCCTCCTAAAATTCTTCATCTTACCACAGTTCCGATTTTCCATGGATTGTAAACTAGTGATAACAACATCTTCACTAAAAAAGAAGAAAAGTTAAAGAAAAAAAACTAAACACTGCCTCGTAAGTTCCTAACTTTTTGTTTTTGGTGTTTTTTTAGTATCAATTACCAAAAAAAAAAAAACGTGTGCCACTCCGTATGATGTTAGCGAGTAAACACTTCTGTAAGGTAACGTTATCTTGTAGAAATTCCTTAAGTCACATAAACATTTTTTTTTATAAATAAAACTGAAGATTTAAAAATTACACAGATCATACAAAATAAATTTCGATAGAACTCACAGTTGATAGATTTGCAAGAACTAAAAAATATTTAAACCTATATTTACTGTATGAAACTTATGTTATATTAAATTTAATATATTCAACCTATATTTATTTTGGTAGAGGGAAAAAAATGAGAAATAGAGTATAAATAAAAAAGGTTTAGTTGAAAAATGAAAAAAATTGAAAAAAAATTGACATTAGAGATACACATCTACTAGATAAAGATATAATAATATATAAGGTGCACTTCAATTTATAACTTAATTTGGTAAGGTTGAGTTAAACTTAAAATTTACTTTTTAATATGGTATAAGTCTATTCTAACAATAGTTTATGTGGTTTATCATGTCATCCGTAAATCTCACCTTATGAACTAAATTTTTTTTAAGATTGATTATGTTTAAAGTTCATATTTTAATGATATATATTCTAAATATTGGACTCATGTCTGAATTGTCTCTACAAATTCTTCCTCCACCTCCATATTAGTTGTGAAAAAAGTTAGTTTTAATCTTTTTAAATTTTTTAAATAATTCTAAATGAAACATAACCTCACTTTTTTAAATAATCTCCGTTGCACCCCCATATCTCCGTTCCAGTCTACTTCAATTTTTTCTCCCACCACAACGTTTGAGAGAACAATTTCATCATTTGAGTGTGAGAGGGTTGACAAAAAAATTCGTTGTATTCGACATTTTCTAGTAGGAATATATATATATATATATATATATATATATATTAATTTTGAACTCTAATTTTGCATTTTGCTGAATTTTTTTGATTTTGTGACTTTGAAATAAATTAAAAAAGAAAACTAATGAAAACATATCACCAGAAACATTACAAAACTTATTTCAACTAGTAATGTTAAGTAACCATCGCCACTTTAGAATGAAAAGGAAAACAATACACTCTTTATCATACTCTAAAGGATATTAGTGTTGAAATAAAAAAAGAAAATATAAAGATGTAGGTGGAAAAAGTATGAAAGCATGAAACTGGTGGGAGAATTTGCCTCCAACTATGAATCCTTCTTGATCCTCCTCGGGTCCTGGTTTCCTTTTGTGCCCAAGTGCATTGGGCCTGAATAAATAAGCCCTTTGAGTTATGACTAATTTCATAGCAGTTTCTTCCTGCACCTCTACATTTTTCTTCTTGCACCCCCAAAATCTAATGCAAAGACAAAAATATCCCTACTATTTTTTAAAAACCTCAAAATACACATAAGACCCACACTACTCTTTTTTCTTTCGGACAATGCAATTCAGTAATTCTACGGAATGGGAAATCTGTATTTATTTTTTTGCATTCCGGATTGGAAAATCCATAAATATTTCGGATTGGTGAATCTGGTAATCTTCCGGATCCATCAATCTGTAACAAAAAATAGACTTCCGGATTTAGCAATCCAGAAATCAACAAGTTGATTTCGAAACACCCCTTTATTTGAAAAAGAACACGAATCACTTTTGGATTGATGAATCCGTAGCACACTCCTGGATCCCGATAATCCGATAACCTAAAAAACTCTAATTTTTCAAATAAAAGGTGAAGGTCAATTTTGGGATTTACAAAATTTTGGGGGTGCAGGAAGAATAAGCATAATTTCATTATTATTAGTGCAAACAACTCTTAGTTTATACTAAACTTTTCTCATTTAATTTCTTGGCAGTTTCTTCCTGCACCCCTACATATTTCTTCTTGCACCCCCACAATTTTGTAAATTCCAATACTGACCCCCACAATTTTGGGATCTGGAAGTGTGTTATGGATTCATCAATCCGGAAGTGAATCATGTTACATTCCGAATGAGGGGGTGTTTCAGAAGCAAATTTTGCATAAATTGTTGATTTCCAGATTATTGAATCTGGAAGCCTAATTTGTATCACGGATTGGTGGATCCGAAATGATTTTTTTCAATTATGAATTTCTGAATCCAGAATGCATATTTTGAATTACGGATTGGCGGATCCATAGTGGTTTTTTCAAGTATGGATGTTTTGCATTTTTTTATTTATTTTGGATTAGCACTATCATTCATATACTACCGGAAGCATCAATCTGGAAGATTACCGGATGTGCCAATCCAAAAATTTACCGGAAGCGCCAATCCAAAAATTTACTGGATTTCATAATCCGAAATACAAAAAAATATAAAAATGTACCGTTTATATAGGGATAGTTTTATATTTGCATAACCTTGTAGGAGTGCAGGAAGAAAAATGTAGGAATGCAGGAAGAAACAGTCTAATTTCTTTTGATATCGAGTGCGTGAGTCCATTCAACTTTATGAAAAAAAAAAACTCAATTATTTTTTTATTTTATAAATATTTCTTGAAGAACTTTATCTAAATAAAATTTTATTAACTTTAAAAAAAACTCAATTATTTTTTTATTTTATAAATATTTCTTGGAGAAATTTATCTAAATAAAATCTAGATAAAATTTTAATTTTATATGTTTCAAATGACCTCACAGATACATTCAATTGACGTCATTCTTCCCGTAATTTAGTTAAAAGTAAATAAAATATGCTTTTATAAACGACTTCTTAAAAAATGTATTTGATGACATGAGTTTTTTGTGCATAAAATCAAATTAAAAAAAAAAGTATAGACTAAAATGTGGAAAAATATATGTAATCATCAAATTAAAATATGGTCTTAATTTTTCTTCGTGGAAAATAGATTAATGGAGTTTTCACTCTATGATTTAAAATAAACAGAGACGAAAAATCATTAATTTTTAGTTCTGAAATTAAAAAAAAGGAACAAATTAAAAAAAAAATCATATATGCTGAAGCCATTAATCTTAAAACAAAAAATTCATGCTTCTCAGTAAAATACCAATACTTATATATATTGATAACCTACACCATATTACAATTAAAAAAATATTTTTTTATCAAAATAAGAACCCTATTTAAAAAGATCAAACAATTTTAAAATCATATTATAAAATTTGTAAACTGATGTTTTTCATTGTAAAATTGTGAAAAGTGATATTTTTGAAAAGTAATATTTTCCTATATAGATAGATATCTGAGTTGAGAGAAGGTGCATGCACTATGGTTATGGATCAACCTAATAAGCCAAAGAGGACCTACATGCACATCTATATTCAAAGTCGTCGTATAAGTAGCATACCAGTAACTGTTCAATGCACCAATCCTATCATATCATGAAAAAAAGTCAAGTTGTAGGACTATTGAACCCTTCATTTTCGTTTTTCACTACAACAAGTTTCCAAAGAGGAAAGTTCTGCAATATTCCAAATCCTCATTCACTATATGACAATTAGACTTCATCAGAACCATAGCTGCTTCTCTGCTTCAAGGTTCAGTATCACCCAATCGACCAACCCTATCTTCTTTATTTAAGTTGAATTATGTGCTTTTAACCACATGAATTCTTTCCTATAATTATTATTTTTAACCAAATGCAACCCCTTGTGTGAATACTTAATTTCTTGAGAAAATCGAACTACTGCAACAAACAAAGTTTTACCAAATTTACAAAGTTGACATATTTTTCAAATCCAGAACAAAATTTTATTCCACCTAGAAGGATAATTATGGTAATATTAAAAAAACCATGAAATAAAAATTAATTTTAGATAAAAAAAAAATAATTAGTTGCTATAGTAACTAAATTAGAAACCATTTTAGAGACTAATTTTTTTATTTATTTCTAAATTAGTATCTATTATTGTTAAATAGTTTCTAAATTGGTATCTAGTCAGCTATCAAGGTTTTAACTACCAATTATTTAGATTCTAAATTTGGTAGCAAAAACTTTGGTAACTAATCAAATATCAATTTAGAAATCATTTAACAATAATATAATTAATTTAGAAACCAATTTTTTTTTTAGTTTTTAAAATCATCACTCATCTAGTTACTATAACAACTAATTATTATTATTTTTTCTAAAATTGGTTTCACTTTCATGATTTTCTCGTAAGAGTTTGGATATTTAATATAAGTATATATACTTAAAATTCAAATTTGATAATAATATTATTTATTTGATTTGTGAACTTAAACTTTATATACTCGTTAAGAAAAAAAAATTATGCACATACACTACAAGAAAATAATGAAATAGAAATAAATTTTTAGAGACCAAAATAATTAGTTGCAATAGTAACTAAATTAGAGACCATTTTAGAAACTAAAAAAAAATTGGTTTCTAAATTAGTTTATATTATTGTTAAATAGTTTCTAAATTAGTATCTAATTAGCAACCAAGGTTTTAACTACCAATTATTTAGTTTCTAAATTTGGTCTCTAAAACCTTGATTGCTAATTACATACTAATTTAGAAATTATTTAACAATTTAGAAACTAAAAATTGTTTTAATTTCTAAAATGGTCTCTAATTTAGTTACTATTGCAACTAATTATTTTAATATCTAATTTAGTTACTATTGCAACTAATTATTTTAATATCTAAAAATTGGTTTCATGATTTTATTGAAGTGATATAACTGATTTGAAATAATAATATTTTTTTCTACTTTGTATTTCCATTCTTCTATTTTTCAAACAAAGACATAGGTCCACTTCGGATGTAAAGTAACCTTGAGGCAAGTCTTGAACACTTTTTTTTTCTTCATAATAGTACAACTTAATTAAACCAATAAAATTATTTTTGGCTTTACAAAACGTAGACTATTATATGGAAATATTATACACTAGAACTAAAGTTGGCTTCAGCTGTACTACTTGCCACTAAGGAACTAGATTGTCAAGAAATGATTGATTTTTCAAACTTGCATGTCAAATCAAGCATTTAACACTTCAATTGTTTATTTACCATTATACATTACACCTTTCTTCTACTTTTCAACTCTTTCAACCTTTTTTTCTTCTTCTTCATTATATCATCCTTCTTGCAATCGCTTCTTTTTTTTTTTACTGCGTCTTTGTTTTATGTTTCAAAAGATTATTCGTCATACATAGAGCTAGCTTTAGGTGTCTCCTTATATAACCAAGTTCTCCATCTGAATTATTTTATTTGGCAACACTTGTTGACTATGTAATTCGTTGTGTAGGTTACTTAAAGTTTCAATTGGAAATAAACAATCGAATAGGTATGAGTGATGGATATGTTGATGTAACTTCTCAGACCTAAATATAATAACTCCTAATGGAATTCCTTAATCAAACTTTGGGATGAAAATACATGACATTTATTATAAAGCACGTCATATTTGATAATATTTACGTATTAAAGGAAATTAATCTCTAATAATCAATACAACATATACAAAAAATAGCAACAAAAAGGCATGAATTAGAATGATTTTTGTTAAGTGTGATAACAGATTTGTTTTGTTGCATTGCATCCCCAGGTAGCTTGAAGCTGCTACTATTACATGGCTGCGCTACCTGCTACTCATCCAAGTCTCTAAAACACTGACATGTGGCAAACAAAACCAAACCAATGAAGACAATCCAAAGGTCAATCAAATGAAGCCACTTGGATATAAAGTTTATATGACATTCTAATAGTAAAAAATAATTATTCCTATAATCAATTTTTAGAAGGTATTATTATTCTATATTAAAGTGAAAATGAGAGAAAAAGTTAATGTTAAAAAAACTTTTCTCCTGATAACTATTAAAAGGAGTTATATAAGTGAAAGTGAAAATGTTGGACATGTCTTTATATTTTATTTGTTCAAAAAATGTGAATAAAGGTCTTATTTTGTTAATAAACATTTTTCTTTTTCTTTTTTTCTCTTACCAAACAATATAAATAATTACATAATATTTGTATTATTTTTTTCATTTATTTTGTTTCACACTTTTTCTCTTAAAACAAGCATACCCTTGTGTTAAAATTGATATGATAGAAAATGAAATTAGAAAGAGAAGTTTAAAATTTGAATTATTGAGTGTTTTTTTAAAGTGTTTTTGATAAGTAAATCCTTATTTTTAGGTGATACGAACCTTTTTAGATGCGGTTTAAAATGACTCATGCAAGTCTTATATCAGGATAGATACTTATATTACAAAAATCAACTCAAATTTCACTTAAACCTAGCTAGTTTCATTGTTAAATTTCATTCAAATCTTAATGTATGTTTGGTTAAACTTTTTCACAATACTTTTAAAAGAAAAAATAATAACAAAAATGAAAAAAAAAGTGTTATTTATTCACAAATAAAAATAGGAAATTAGATAAACTGTATAGATAATAATTTTAGTTTACGTAGAATTTTATTTCTTTATTTGTATTTTTTTCTCATTTTTTTTTATATAAAGTTGGCTTTGGTGATAAACTCGTAGAGAATTGTATAAATATGAGGGGTAGGTTTCTCGTACTTAAATAATCAATGAGGGTTAAATTTTGGGTTGAGGTTTTTCATTTCGTGCCCAGAGAGAGCAAATCCTGAAGAGCCCAAATTCTGAATTTTCCCTTCCAATTTTAAGTTTTACCTTTGTATGGAAATATCTGGGGTGGAAAAAAAAAAATTTTGGTGATGCATTGATAAAAGATAATAGGTAGGAATAACTTCCTAGTATAGAAAAATAATAAAAAAGAATGAATAAGTTTTTGAAATTAATTTATGTATAAATTTAAAATTAGAAAAATTAAAAAAGTTATGCGAATATTTTTTTTATAAATTGTATAAATTAAGTTTAAATTTTGAATTATTTAATTTTATTTTTTATTATTCTTTCTTAAAAAGATTTGTAGAAATTTAGGGATGACTCAGTTTTCATTTTTTGAAAATTTTGAAATGTTAAATTGTTTTTCTTTGACACAAATATTGTTGATGTGAGATCTCCAACACACATCCTTCACGTCGAGAATGACAGTTCGTGTGTGAGACAACATATTATGGGTGGTCCGATAACAGTTCGATAGCGGGTGACACTATAGGTCCAATAAACAGTTGTTAGGATAGACTTTAAGGCTCTGTTTGCTTCCAGAGATGTACTGAGAAAGGATGTGAGTGGATATCCATGGTTTGGATCAAGGGATGTGTAAGGAAGGGAGAGAGTGAATATCCATGAACAGTGATTTTTCTCATCCTTCTCATATGCAAAGATTTGAAGGGAAAGCCACCTAAGATGGTGGTGTTTTCCCTTTTTGGCCTTTTTTTTTCTTTGTCATTAATGTAATAATATATATAATAATACCTTTTATTTTTATTATTTTTCCATCATAATTATCATATTATGATATTTCATACTTTATTATATATATTTCTTCTTCTTTATAAATAAATTTGTTGTACAATTCACTTTATATATAATATTTTTTATTATAAAATGTCCTCTAAAATATCTACATGGTTATGTATCTATATACAATCTAAATCTAAATCAATGAATATAAAAAAACTTTAAAAAATGTATAAATAAATATAACAATAAATTTGTATATGCTTAGATAATATTATTTTTATGATTTTTTTCATGTTTCGATAATATTACATAACTCGTATTTTTTTAAAATAATTATTTAATAGTATCGAAATAAATTATTCAATTGTACAGAAAATAATTTAAAATATTTCAACTAACTCAAATTTACACAAAAATACATCATATTTCTTTATTTAAATATTTATAAATACAAGGATAAATTTGTAAACTTATATTTTACACTTTAAAAAAAAAAAAAAACTTACAACAATTACATCACTCACAAACTCTCATAAACTTTCCTCACACATCCACCCTAACATACCACAATCCAAACAACCTCACTTTCTTCACACTTTCTTCTCACATCCTCACACATCCACTCCCTCAAATCCTCACACATCTACTCTCCAATTCAAACACACACTAAATGAATCTATCATATTACAGAGTGGACTTTAATAAAATAATTAATAAAATTCAAATTTTTAATTATACTTATTTTCTTAGCCTGTGTACTTATTTATTTTCAATAATTTAAATAACTTAAAATGTCTACAATTGTTTCTTTACCTCTGCTTATTTGCATAAAGTATATTTATATTTTTTAGTATAAATTAAGTTTATTATTTTAGTTTGTATAAGATGTAATGGTTTGGACTTTGATAGTGAAGTGGGGACGCTATAGAGTGCAATGGTTAAGGTCAACCTGCTGCCTCGGTCCTCACGGCATTCTTCTTTTATCTTGTTGCTTTGTTGGTCATTTGTTCACCAACCAAAAGCAACAAAAACCTATAATTTTTTCATATATTTTCAATATCGCTAATGCCTTGTTTCTTCCTTCTAGAAACTCTATAACCTTTCAATTATAAAATGCACATGGATTTGATAGTTGATCATAATTTTCAACATCTTGCTTTTCATTTTCTCATTTGGGTGAAGTTTAGTGAATTAAAGACCCTACAAGTTTATTATCTATTGGTGAAATGTGAACCTAAAGTTTCGTAGTAGAATAAATAACTAATAAGTGAAAAAAATGACAACTATAATACATTAAGGATATTTTTATCAATAAAAAATAAAATGAATAAAATAGAATATTTTAAAATGTTTCAATATTTATACAAAAGATTCAAAACATATATAACTCATTGGAGATTAAAAAAATCCGAATGTATATCAACCAATATATAAAAAAAAAACACTTAAAATACAGGATTTAAAGAGAGGGTTAACAATCTTAAAATCACTACAATAATATATCTTAAGGTACATATTGCATTAAGCGTGATATATCTTAACTCTATTTCATACTTCAATAATGATTTTTTTTTTCTAATGTTTACTTTCTCATTCAAAGTATCATCCTAATTTTCCTTCCCTCAAATGTTCCCTATATTTTACAAGAATTCTAACATCCTTTAAATATTCTAAATTTATTGATTTATTCATTATGGATAAAAAAAGTCTCTCTCTCAAATTCTTAGACCTTGCATTTTTGTTTTCTCTTTAACTAAATTATCTTTTCTTATTATTGTTAATTTTTTTTATAGAGAAATGTTACTTTAACAATTTATACCGTGTAAAAACATCAGTTTCCAACTATTATCTGACATAATATTATTTCAAAATTACTTAATTTTAATAAAAAATAATTTTCTCTCTAGTTGTAATATTAGTCCCCTTTATTATTTCTTCCTATATATTGAATTTTTTTATAGGTATATATTTCTAAATAAAAATTACTTTGCAATTACTTGTCATTATGATGTGTTAAAATAAACATATATAATATACTTTTAACTAACCTTGTATTCATTTAGCTAGTATATACTTATAGTGCACATAACATTTTATAATATAGAGTTGTATTTAAAACAATTTTTTTTCCAAAATATATATACTATTAAATCATAAAAGAAAAAATAACTAAAAAAGCTACAAAGTGTAATTGAAGGTTTAATTTTTTTATCAATAAAAAATATAAAATATAAAAGATTTTAGGTTCATATCCTGTTACAATAAAAAAAATTATGATTTCTGCATAACTCTTATAAAATCAACAATCTAACAAAATAGGATTTATCACCCTATCAGTTTCAGCATGCCCATAGTCAACTATACACAAAAAAAAAAAAAAAAAAAACTTATACTAGTGCTTACTCCTTAAGGTGAGCATATAAAACACTACTAAGGATAGGAAGCACACAACAAAAAAAGCGTAGATGTAACCATTTACAAAACCAAGAACCAAACCTCCCAAAAAAAAAACTAATAGGCGTAGGTAAGGATAGTGTGTGCGTGGATAACGAGAAAACCGTAGTTACCCATCCACCATTATTTAAAAAATATCTAAAGAAACTTTAACCATTACATTAATAAATTTTATTGTTATATTATAATTATTATTATATTTATTAATATCATTATTAATATTAATATAATTAATAAAATAAAAGTTAATAATATTATTCATATATTTAATATTATTATTATTATTAAATATTATAAATAGTGTTAATTTTATTAATAATATTTATATTATTAATGTTATTATTACTAATATTATTAATTTTGTTATATTAGTAATATCATTAATACTATTAATATTACTAATACTATTATTATTAATAATAATATTATTATTCATATTATTAATATAATATTAATATTATAATATTAATAATATTAATATTATAATATTAATAATATTAATATTATAATATTAATAATATTAATAATATTAATAATATGTATATTTATTAGTTATTATTATTATTTATGATTTTATAATTATTCATATTATAATAATATTTTTAATATTATGTATATAATAATTATTATTATTATAACAGTTGATAGGTAATAGAGATATGTGAGTGATAGTTTGTAGGTAATAAAGATTCGTAGATAATAGTTGGTAGGTAATAGAGATCTATGGGTAAAAATTGATAAGTAATAAGATTTGTTGGTAATAGTGGGTAGGTAATGCTGAATTTACCTACGGATTCAGAATCTGTGGGTAATATTTGTAGGTAATGTTTTTCGTGGGTAATATTTGTAGGTAATGCTGAATTTACCTATAGATTCAGATTTATGAGTAAAAATTCATAGATAATACTGATTTATTTTGTAGTATACCCACCAGAGTCAAAGTATGAAGTTGCTTTAACCTAATATGATTTATGACTATAATGGTCTTGATTGTCTTTTTATAAATTAAAAACTAATTCATGTCATATATAAAAATTAGTCATATTCCTAATATGATTGTCTTGAGTATTGATTATCTAATAATTTTTCTCTAATTTGTTTTGGGCTCAGAATTAACTTTTTTAAGAGCAAAATTGGTGTCATTATGAGGTACTCCACTGTAGCATTATGAACTTACAGTTTCTTTATCTTGTATTGCCTATTGGGGGGAAACCCTTCTAAAGCTGACTTTTGGGAACTAGTGATTACAAAAGGTGAAGAAGAGGCTATCAACCTAAAAAGGTAAAAATCTATCATTTGTTGGTCGTGTCTGCTTGATTCGTTTTATGTTGAATTCTATTTCTTTGTATTATCTTTCGTTCTTCAAAGCCCCATCCTCTATTTGCAAAAAAGATTACAAAGCTTCAACGCAATTTTTTGTGGAGTTAGGATTCTGAGAATCGGAAAATTGCTTGGATTAAATGGGATAATATATGAAAGCCTAAAGTGGAAGGAGGGTTAGGCATAAAGCAATTAGAGCCCTTCTTGGAAAATGGAAGTGGAGACTTGGGTCTTTTGAGAATGGTTTATGGAAAGATATTTTTGTCTCTAAATATGGCTCATGGAGGAATCTATTTGATCCTACAACCCATAAGGCATGCATCTAGATGGTGGTGTGACTTAAATAAAGTGTGTGAGGATGGGCAAGGTATTATTTTGATTCTAATATGGAATAGCCAGTAGGCTTCGGTGAAAAAATCAAGCTATGAGAAGATGTTTGGGTGGATAATTGTCAATTGAAAGTCAGATTCCCAAGGTTGTTTAATAATTCTCTCACCATTGACAACTCCCTGTGTTGCTTTTGCAAATGAAATAGTAACATTTGGAGTTTGGAATTCAAGTGGAGAAGAGAATGGTTTGAGTGGGAGAAGGAGCAAGTAGATGAATTCATGTCTATTTTGGAAGATCAAACCTTGAAATCAAGCTGGAACGACAAATGGCTATGGGGAGATCCGCAAAACTGTAAGTATTCTATCAAATCTACATATAAAATCCTTAGTTCTACCACATATGCTTTTAATGACATGTTTAGAGTCATGTGAGGTCTGTTGATCCCACCCTCGTCACAATGCTTTGCTTGGAGGGCACTATAAGACAAGATAACTACAAAACAAAATCTGTTTAGAAGGTCGGTTCACGTTGTGGATTCTCCATGTGTTTTATGTGAAAGCGAGGAGGAAACAACTTCTCACATACTGATATCTTGTCCATCTGCGAATGTTGTTTGGATTTTATGTCACAATTGGATCGGGGTTAGCTTTGTAAACCATTTTGCTATGATGAAACCCTTTGAACAATGTCATTGTACTTGGTTTAGCAAAGAAGGTAATAAGTTGTGGGTTTCCATCATTTGGTGCATTTAAAAACATAGGAATGTGATAGTGTTTAACCAAGCAAAAGTGGATGCAAGTGAAATCTTCTCTCTGGTTCAAGTACAATCATGGACTTGGTTAAAAAACAAGGTTCAAAGGGTGGTGTACTTCTTCTTTTTTTGATTGGGCCCAAAGCCCATCTACTTGTATTATTATGACAACAAAACGTTGATCGTCGAGTGGTTTGAAAAGTTAGTCCTCGGTTCCTTTTGCTTGGCCTGACAGATGTGCGTTTTGTTTCTTACTCATGCTTTGATTTTTAGTTTTCTTGTTTGAGAGACACTTTTCTCCTTTGATGTGGTTTTTTGTTTTGTATGGCGTTATTTCATGAGAGTAGGGAATTTTTGTGCTTTGTTTTGACATGTTTGCTTTTATCATAGTGTTCTTAGAAATGTTGTTTGAATTCTTTTTTGTATAAAGATTCAAACACCCATTTATATTTCTTTTATATTTATATTTATTTATTGTTTGTTTATTAAAAAAAAAAATCTCTCCAATTTACCCTCGAAAATAGTATCCTTTTCCCTTAGTTGGAGATTAACTATGGTCAAGCCTTTCTCTTTGAAAGGAACACATCAATTAGCATCTATATTTCTTCTAGTAGTGCTTCCTAACAAATATAGTTTTTTTTTTCAAACACAACATAGACATTATTTTTACCTTTTTTAAGTGTTTTTCCTTCTTCAAAATGTTAGTGCAAAGCACGTGCGCTAATTTAATAGATAATATTGTGTCTTAAGCATATGATTAAATATTCAATATCTCATATTCATATGAAAAATAATATTTGTTGAGAGATATGATTATAAGCAAATATAAGAATCTTGTAAGATAATCTAGGGCTCCCAGTGGAAGAATACCCTGATTTTTTCACCCCCCAAAAAAGCATTCATGTGCGATACCATTAACTACTAAGATGAAAAGCACACACAAGCACAAGTGTTTGGATCGTTAACTTTTGGCAAGTTTCAACTTTTTCTTTTCTTTTCTTCTGTTAGAAAATTGAAGGAACAGTGAATGTAAAAAAACAATACAATTTTGAATGCTTCTATAGTATGTTTTCGAGGGGGACACTTCTCCATTTGATCCATATATAAATTAAAAACTTAATTCGTCGCCTTTTAATGCTACAACTCTACCATCAAAATAGTTGAAGAAGGTTAATTATGTACACTAATTTTTTTTTTTCATGATGAAAAAAAAAATTATTTGAATGTCATAAATAGACTTAGTGTGTTTCAATGAGTTTTGGCAACATTAATTTCCAATGAAACTAATTTTACAAAACTAATTTTGATTCAAATTTATTTTGAATTAATATAAATTATAAAATATTTAATTATAAAAACAAGTTAACACTACTATAAGAGGTTTTTTTGACCATCATGGGGTTATTTTTTTTTGTTTTTATTAAAATGGGGTCCGTTTAAAAAAAATTATAAATTAAGGCTAGTCGTGCCTAATTAGGATGACTTCATATGCAGAAGTCGTACCAATTAGGCACGACTTCTGCCATGTCATACTAAAGTCGTGCCAACTTGGCACGACTTCTGCCCCATCATATTGAAGTCGTGCCAACTTGACACGACTTCTGCCACGTCATAATTTTTTTTTAATTTTATTGTTTTATATTGGGTAGTAAGTTATGTAATGTTAAAAATTAATTTGATACATAATTTTCTAAGTGTGTTAGTTTTAAGGAACAAAAAATTGAATAATCGTTCGTTACCCTCCCAAATGAATTTAGTAACATGCTTATTTTGAAGGTGCAATAGAGACATATCACAAGGTAGATGACGTCCGAATGCCATAAAAAATGTATGCCATAAAAAATGTTTCTATACTTACTGTAATTATTTTGAAATAATTAATTAATTGTAAATAATTATATATATTTTAAATAAGTCAAATAATACCGTAATTATTTTGAAATAATTAAATAATTTAAAAATAATTATATATTTTTTAAATAAGTCAAATAATATAAATACTTTGACTAATGTAGCAAATCACAAATAACAAAATTATAAACAAATCATAAATTATGATTTTTTTTTGTCTGAACTAATAATTATTTTTATCACAAATCAAATAATACATTTTTCGTAAACCTGCTTTTTTTCCTTAAAACTAACACTCTTAGAAAATTGTGTATCAAATTAATTTTTAACATTACATAACTTACTACCCAATATATAAACAATAAAATTAAAAAAAAAATTATGACAGGGCAGAAGTCGTGCCAAGTTGGCACGACTTCTGTATGACATGGCAGAAGTCGTGCCTAATTGGTACGACTTCTGCATATGAAGTCGTCCTAATTAGGTACGACTTGCCTAAATTTGTAATTTTTTTTAAACGGATCCCATTTTAGTAAAAAAAAAAAAAAAAATAACTCCATCATGGTCAAAAAACCACTATAAGATTCACGACAAAAATTTTGGTCCAACTCAAGAAAAGTACCTAAAATAATTTCAACTCTAAAAATTTTTAGTCTCATTCAATTTTCCAATAAAAAAATGTGAAAAATCATCTAAAATATGTTAACTATGTTGTTGTAGTGCAAGTTATCTGATGGTTGTGTTACTAAAGCATAGTTTTAGTAGCCTTGTAACTAACACCATGCTGTTGTGGCATTAACAGTAAGAAGTTTTTAGAGTTAGTTAGATTAGTTTTGCTTAGAGGTTGTAAACAGAACTAAATATCAGTGTGAGAGATTGATTTTTCTAGAGATTAAATAGCTGTTGTAATCCTCTGTTTCAATACTAATAAAATTCACGTTAGTTTTCAATCACAAAAAGAAAGTCTTGTTCCAACAAACTGGTATCAAGAGCATTGGTTAAGATCCAATTTCCGCAATGGCAAATCAAAGTACGACGAGTTCCCAATTTCCGGCGAATCTTCCGGTGTTCAAAGGTGAGAATTATGATCGGTGGTGTGCGCAGATGAAGGTCATATTCAGATTTCAAGATGTGCTTGAAATTGTGAATGATGGAGTTGCAGAATTGGCAGCAGATACCAATGAGGCTGCAAGAACCTTGCATCATGATATGAAGAAGAAAGATGGAAAGGCTTTGTTCATCATACATCAATGCGTTGATGGTAATGTCTTTGAGAAGATCATTGAGGAAGAAACGGCGAAGGGAGCATGGGAGACTCTAAAAAGGCTCTATGGAGGTGATGAAAAGTTAAAGAAGGTGAAGTTACAGGCTTTGAGGAAGCAGTATGAGGTGTTGAATATGAAAGAAGGTGAAGCCATATCAGAATTCTTTTCAAGATTGGTAGTCTTGACCAATCAGATGAAAACATGTGGTGAAACGGTCACTGGTTTGCAGAAGATTGAGAAGGTGTTGAGGGCCTTAACTGCAAATTTTGATCACATTGTAGTTGCAATTGAAGAGTCTAAGGATCTTTCTGTTATGAAGCTTGAGGAGTTACAAGCTACTCTGGAAGCTCATGAGATGAGGCTGAAGCAGAGGAAAACAGAGAAGGGAATAGATCAGGCTTTGCAAGCAAAATTCACCAAGAAAGTCAAAGATGAGGCTTCATGGTTCAAGAAGAACAAAGAGAAGTGGAAAAAGAAGAAGGGTAATACTGAATCTGAGAACAAATGTTCAAAGAATCAGAATGATGCCAAGAACAAAGGTGCTTCTAGTAGTAAGAATCCAAAGAAGAAGGATCTGAATGAGGTCAAATGTTTTTGTTGTGAAAAGTATGGTCATTATGCAAGAGATTGTCCAAATAAAGGATCAAACAATCAAGGAAAAGATGAGGCTCAGCTGGCAGAAAGTGACTCAGATGATGCAATGTTGATGGCTACAACACAATTGGATGATGACACATCAAATGTGTGGTACCTAGACACAGGTTGCAGCAACCACATGACTGGAAACAGAGGTTGGTTTGTAGATCTGGATGAATCTAGTTCTAGAGGAATCAGATTTGCAGACAATAGTCAAGTGAATTCTGAGGGCATTGGAAGCATCATGGTGAAGAGGAAGGATGGCAAAGAGGCTATCATCACAGATGTGTTATATGTGCCACGCATGAGGAGTAACTTGATTAGTGTTGGTCAATTACTTGAGAAGAATTATACAGTGAAGATGGTGGATAAAGAAATGAAGCTGTTTGATTCAAAAGAGAGATTGGTTCTTAAAGCTCCACTGTCAAGTAACAAAACCTTCAAAGTGTGCATTAACATGATTGATCACAAATGTTTTGTTACCACTGTTGCTGATGATCAGAATTGGACATGGCATCATAGATATGGCCATTTGAATTTTAGGAACCTGAGCATGTTGAATGCAAAGGGTATGGTGACTGGTCTTCCTAAAATTCAGGTTCCAAGACAACTTTGCAAAGAATGCTGCATTGCTAAGTCTGCAAGAAAGGCATTCAAGCATGATTTACCCATGAAATCATCACAGAAATTGCAAGTTGTACATTCTGATTTGTGTGGTCCTATGGAGGCTCAATCTATTGGAGGTAATCACTATTTTCTCACTTTCATTGATGAGTACACTAGACATGTGTGGATATATATAATTGAGAAAAAGAGTGACACCTTCCCACAGTTCAAGAAATTTAAGCTACTTGTTGAGAAGGACAGTGGTTGTAGCATTAAGAAATTGAGATCTGATGGTGGAGGTGAATACACTTCCCTTGAATTTGCCAAATTCTGTGAGAATGAGGGCATAATTCATGAGATTGTAGCTCCATACACACCACAACATAATGGCATTGTTGAGAGGAAGAATAGGAGCATAATGAATATGGCTAGAAGTATGCTCAATGGAAAAGGAATGCCAAAGAGGTTCTGGGCAGAAGCTGCTGCTACTGCAGTATACATTCTGAATAGAAGTCCTACAAAGAAGCTGCAAGGTGTGACACCTTATGAAGCATGGACTGGTGAGAAGCCAAGTGTTGGTCACTTTAGGGTGTTTGGCTCACTGTGCTATAGACATGTACCAGAACAATTGAGAAAAAAGTTGGATGATAGAAGTCAAACAATGGTGTTCGTTGGTTATCACTCAACTGGTGCTTACAAATTGTATTCACCAACAGATCACAAGATGGTCAAGAGTAGGGATGTACAATTTGATGAGGCAAGAGGCTGGTGCTGGAATGAAAATTCAACACAGAGAGAAATTGTACCACCTACAGTTAGAGCCACTCTTGATGACTGTGATGCTGAAGAGAATCCTATCAGGGTTAGTACTGAAACTGGACCTGAACAACCAGTGGTCAGAAGATCAACTAGAACAAGGGTACCTTCAGTAAGATTGACAGAGTATGATGTGTTTCCTGATCAAGCAATAGGCCAAGAGGGTGAATTACTTGAGGAAAACATGTTAGCTGAATCAGAACCAATAAATCTCGAATCAGCAATGAGAGATTCAAATTGGCTAGATGCTATGAAAGAGGAATTGGCAGCTATTGAGAAGAATAAGACTTGGGTACTTGTGTCACAAACTGAGAAGAAGGCAATTGATGTAAAGTGGGTTTACAAGCTGAAGCTGAGGCCAAATGGTGAGATTGCAAAGTATAAGGCAAGGTTGGTAGCAAAGGGGTTTCTGCAGAGGGCAGGTATTGACTTTAATGAGGTATATGCACCAGTAGCTAGACTAGAAACTGTCAGGATTTTGGTAGCAATAGCAACACAGTATGGATGGAATTTGCATCAACTGGATGTAAAATCTGCATTTTTGAATGGTCCATTAGAAGAGGAAGTCTATGTGAAGCAGCCACCAGGTTTTGAAGTTAAGGGTCAAGAGAGCAAAGTGTATAGGCTCAAGAAGGCACTGTATGGGCTGAAACAAGCTCTAAGAGCTTGGAATAAGAGGATTGATAGTTTTCTGATAAAGGCAGGATGCACTAAGTGTGTTTCAGAACATGGAGTATATGTGAAGGGCTCTAGTAAGTCTGATCATATAATCCTATGTCTTTATGTGGATGATCTACTGATCACAGGTGCAAATGAGCAAGAAAATATGAAGTTCAAGTCAATGCTGATGAAGGAATTTGAGATGAGTGATCTAGGAAATTTGTCATATTTTCTAGGGATGGAATTTAAATTCACTGACAGAGGGGTCTTTCTTCATCAAAAGAAGTATGCTGAAGACATTTTGAAGAGGTTCAAAATGACAAACTGCAATCCAGCTATTACACCCATGGAGACTGGTTTGAAACTGAGCAGAGAATCACCAGGGGAGCTTGTAGATGCTACACTGTACAAACAGATCATTGGTTCACTGAGATACTTGTGCAACACTAGACCTGATATCAGTCATACTGTTGGGTTATTGAGCAGATTCATGGAACAGCCAAGGTCATGCCACTTGCTTGCAGTCAAGAGAATTTTGAGGTTTATAAAAGGAACTACCGATCATGGCGTGTTGATGCTAAGTGAAAACAATTTGAAGAAAATTGAAGTTTTGGGGTATTCAGATTCTGACTGGGGAGGTGATGTGGATGATAAGAAGAGTACTGCTGGGTATTTGTTCATGATTGGGAAGGCATTGATATGCTGGAGCTCAAAGAAACAGGATGTTGTAGCTTTGTCATCGTGTGAGGCAGAGTATGTAGCTGCATCATATGCTGCTTGTCAAGCTATGTGGATCAAAATGCTATTGGAAGAAATGAGGATTTGTGACAGTACCAAGGTGAAGCTGCTGATTGATAACAAGTCTGCAATTGATCTTGCAAAACACCCTGTTAGTCATGGCAGGAGCAAGCACATTGAGAGGAGGTATCATTTTCTTAGAGAACAAGTGAATGAAGACAAGCTTGATGTGGAGCATTGTAGAACCGAGGTTCAGTTGGCTGACATACTGACCAAACCTCTTAAGAGAGTGAGGTTTGAGGAATTGAAGGAGCTTATGGGAATGGAAAGCTTGGATAACTTGTACTAGGAGGTGTGTTGTTGTAGTGCAAGTTATCTGATGGTTGTGTTACTAAAGCATAGTTTTAGTAGCCTTGTAACTAACACCATGCTGTTGTGGCATTAACAGTAAGAAGTTGTTAGAGTTAGTTAGATTAGTTTTGCTTAGAGGTTGTAAACAGAACTAAATATCAGTGTGAGAGATTGATTTTTCTAGAGATTAAATAGCTGTTGTAATCCTCTGTTTCAATACTAATAAAATTCACGTTAGTTTTCAATCACAAAAAGAAAGTCTTGTTCCAACAAACTATATTTCAATTAATTTCTATATAATATAACGTAAGACCAATGCTCATAACATAAGCAAGCCATCACCCGAATTTTCAAAATCCTGTCCAAATAAAAAGGTGGCAGCATATTAACAGAACGCTCCAATTATTAATGACATAAATAATGGTAGTGCAATGTACATACACCAATTAATTTTGTATAGAAACAGGGAAATAGTGACCAAAAGGAAGAGTTACAGGCATGTCGTATGCTCGTATATGGTTGGACAACGAGCGTGAGAGTGGAGTAGACTTTAAAGACTTGGGAAAACTTATTTTGACACCATTATTCTTCTTAAATTAATTACTTCCACTTTACAATTTTTTTTAATAAAATATTATATTATTATAAAATGACATTTTTTTAGTAATGAAATGAATCTAGAATAAGAAAGGGAGTATCAAAATATGGTGACTCTAAAAAGTTGCAAGAAAGTTTGATTCCGGTTTAAGAAAGACAAGAAGAACGACCCTTGTTCTCGTATTTTAGCAATACTAAATAGCTGGAATTTTCTATATAAACTTCTTTCTTTTCTGCCACACCTTATATAAAATTTGTACGAATGGATGTTCAATTGGAATCATGTTTATCCGCTCCTAGTTTTATAGTTAAATAACTCTCTCTCTCTCCCTCTCTTTCTCTCAATTATTCAGACCCTAAATAGAAGGATTGTCCCAATAATCAATCAAAGCTTTCTGAGAGCAACAACACCACCATGGGAAGAGCACCTTGCTGTGACAAAGCAAACGTGAAGAAAGGACCATGGTCGCCTGAAGAAGATGCCAAACTCAAATCCTACATCGAACAGCACGGAACCGGAGGCAACTGGATCGCTTTGCCACAGAAGATTGGTATTATTATACACACTAAATAACCCTATTTTTTTTGTGACCTAGCTACTCTTTCAGTGAACAAGTTCACTTTTTCATGAACTTCTCCTTGTTTCTTCTTATGTGTCTTCATTTCTGATTCAGGCCTTAAAAGATGTGGCAAGAGTTGCCGTCTCAGGTGGCTAAACTACCTCCGCCCTAACATCAAGCACGGTGGTTTCTCTGAAGAAGAAGATAACATCATTTGCAGTCTCTACGTTAGCATTGGAAGCAGGTAGTGTTTTGCAATATAATCTAAGTATGTAACTCAGTAAGTGTGATTCAGTTCACAGCACTGTCAGAATCTATATGAGGAGGCAAGTCACAAAAAATATCTTTGAAGAGGTGTCAAAAGTTTTAAGGTTGACTAAGTCTTTAAGTTCCAACCACGATTGTTTCTGAAAGAGGATATATGTGTGAAAAAGAAAAACAATCTTTATATTTTTCTTTAATAAACTCACACATGAGAGTTTGATTTTTGCTTGAATGTTTTATGTCATGCAACGCAGGTGGTCGGTGATAGCAGCACAATTGCCAGGAAGAACTGATAATGACATAAAAAACTACTGGAACACGAGGCTGAAGAAGAAGCTTCTAGGGAAGCACCGTAAGGAACTGCAGGCACGTAACAAAGGAAACGGTGTCGTTAAGCAGGAGAGCAATTCCTCACTCTTGCTTCAGGAAAACAGTGTTCAACAACAGCCTTGTTGGCCACAGATTCCTGCGCTGCCACTTTCACCGTACACAAGTCAAACTCCAAGTTTCAATGACCAAGACTCTATTAGAAAACTTCTAATCAAGCTTGGAGGGAGATTCTCCGATGATTATCAACCCATCCTTGATGGGTTGAATCTTCAGTTTCCACACGTTTCTCTCTCATCAACACAACAAATTCAAGAGGAGGAACATGTTAGCTCCTCTGGATGCATGAACTCTATTGGCAACAGCCAAGTACAATTTGGTCAGAGTGCGTACTGTTCCGAGTTAGTGCAAGGGCAAGTGAGTTTCGCTTCCGCAGCTATTGGGGAAATGGTTTCTACTAATGATTATTCTCAAAGGTTATTAGGAGGGTTGGAGTTCTTCTATGGAGAGGAAATGATTAGCGATAAGATAATGGGGGGTTGTGCATCATCTTCATGTTGTGGGCAAAGTACTAATTGGGGTGAGACAAGTTCTTTGATGTATCCTCCTCTTGTTGCTTCGAGTTTCGAGGGTTTGAGGCAAGAGATGCCACGAGAAAGTGGTTTTCAAGAGTTGAGCTACCCGGGGACTCAATAGCATCATATCGTGTACATTATTATAGTTATCTCTATTGATGGAAGTTTGAATTATATGTATCGAATTGAAGCTAGCAAAAGGGAAGCGAGTGCTTAATTCCCATATAGATAATAAAATCAGCTAGATTTATATTTAACTCGCATGTGTCTGCTTTCTCAGACTTTCTCATGTGCTGATCCATCAGTACTGGCAGTGCAGTTTATCTGATTTGTTTGTATTATTTGGTTGTAATTTTATGAGTCGTTTAAATATATGCTCTAACTGAATATTTTGCAGCACTGGACCCAAGTTCAAGAATGCAAATTAGTTCACATTCTTAAGCTGACAAACAAAGGAATCATTTCCTTTTTAGTTACTGCGAGGGTTGCAGGAGATAAGCATTTTGTCAGAAAAACTTAACTATTACTGGCATGAACGTAATGCTTTATTTTCACATTTTTATTTATTTATTCATAGGCATGCCTATAGAAGATAAAATTAAATTCTCGTTCGAAAGAGCACTAGGGACAGTTGCAGTAGTCATCCCTTGATAACATAGTAGGTGAAGATATATATGTATGTGACTCTTATATGCAAGATGTTCTTTGGTCAAATGGCTCATGCTGAAAAAGTTCATTTCTGTTTAGCATAATATATGTGGCTATAGATAAGTAACTTGAACATAATTAAGGAACTTACATATATTCTATCATCTATGTTATCGGCAAGGTTGTCAAATTCAGAGTTTAAGTTATGAGAGTTTTTTTTCTGTAGATTCTGAATGAATTGTAAATATTTACTTTATGTAAAAAATTATTAAAATATTATAATTTCCATGTTAAAATAGATTATTAAACCTCGATGAATAAATGATTAAGTATGCTAGCACAAGAAGTGTAGAAAGTTAGTAGTTAATTTCACTCATTTAAATCTTAATTTCAGCAAAATAGGAATTATTGAAATAGGAAATGGGAGTTATTACAAACTTAACTGTGTTGTTGCTGTGAAAACAATAACCATCAAAATGATAATTAAAATGCAGAACATACTGAAGTCATGAACAGCAAGGAGTATGCAGACTAAACCACTGAACGAGAAGCTATTACTCCAACAACGAGCAAGGAGCATCAAAATTGTTTAAACTTATAAACAAAAAAACAACTTCAACAGAACGCATGCCGTGCAAAAAGAAAGAAAAGGAAGAAAGGGAATCAGGGAGAGCTGGAAGAAAATGAGCCAATCTTGAAACATCCAAAACAAACTCAAGTCATAGTTAGCAAGGAAATTGCACGAGGAAAGTGAGGAAAGTGAGAAGAGGTTGAAGGTCCTTGTGACAAGAGGAAGAAGATGAGACCAAAGTGAGAAGGATGTCAAACCCTATTTGCTTTCTAGAATCATCTTTTTCTCCATACAATCATAACCCAAAGATGACTTTGGTGTTGTCATTTTGATTAAAAAAAAGCCAACTAGGTTTACTCCCTGACTCGTGCTGAACTTGCCAGTTTATTTGAGTCATGCGGGTTTACTCCCGATTCCACTGAGTTCACTGGAGTAAACTCTTGCGATTTTACAGAGTTAAATTGCAAGTTTGATAAATATGCTTGTGTGAGTGAAACCAGCTGTTGCTGTAACTTGAAGCTTATTGTCACTGAACAAATAATATTAATTGGTTTTGTGTATAGAAGTTAATGTATTTATTGTCACTCTTATTCTATCACTGTAATACTTTCATGGGAATGAATTCCTATATTTAGCAGACATATCTAACATCGGAGCTTTTGAGTGAACAACAGGAAACTTCATTAGTCCATTCTACATGTAACAATGCAAAGTTTATAATGGAAAATGATACTTATGGATTATACCTGAGTTTAGAAATAAATATATATAAGAAAGAATAAATTTAAAATTAAATTATATGAAAAATATTAAAATAATAATATTAGGAATGATAATGCGATTGTATGAAAAATTGTGAGTTGTAAATGTATCATTTACCTAAGTATCTTCTAACTATTATCTACATTTTGGATAAGTTTCTTAACATCCATATGTATAAGAAAAAAATAAATTGAGTTAAAATTATCTTATACACAAATTAAAAAAATTAAAATGTAAAATAATTATCTAAAAGTTTTTATAAATTAATTAAGTTGATTTAATTTTTTGGAAAACTTTATTTCACTTTTTTTTTCTTACTTTTCTAAACATTCTTATAAGAAAGATTTGTTCAAATAAGTATTGTCTAGGTCTTTTTTTTAACTGGATGTATTATAAAAAAAATTGTGATTTATAAGATTTAGACATTTGATATGGTTGTTAACCACTAAAACATATAAGTTTCAATATTTTATATTTCCACTAAGAAGTCGCATTGTATAGTTATGTATGTATATCTTTTATTATTATATTATTTTAATTTTAATGTTTGAGTTGTTATTACTAATTTCAACAGTTATTTTAAGAAGGGAGAATTCATATATAAGAAAAACCTTCGATCATATGCATAGATGTATTCAACCGATGTGGGATTTAAACATTCTTCCCAAAAATTGAAAAAAGTTCTCTGTTTTGATCATTCATCGATGTTCACGCAGAATATTGTAGACCTCCCATAGGTGACTTTCACATATTCTGCCTATTCACAATCTTTTGAGCAAGTGTGAAAAACAAAGAAAAGATGAAACAAAGAGATGATTTAGTTTTACATGAGTGGTCACCACATCCAACACAAAATATTTAGTGTATGGACCAACTGCTACTTTTCACTCAAAAGTTCAAAGCAGTCATTGTCATATAGCACTCAAATTTGTCTTGGCTACTGCGTGTGCATAAATATGTAGTTGTTTACAGTTGTAACATTTATTTAGATGAATTTTTGTTGACTATGGATACTGTCTGGTAAGTAATGGTCATGATTTGTTAGAATTGGTTGACATATATGTGAAAACGGGTACCAAATGATTTTGTCAACTATTTCAAATTTAGATCCATTTACTATGCATTTCCTTAAAAAAAAATTTAATAAAAAATAAATTAAATTAAAAGGGAACACTTGGATAGTGTTTTAACTGTATAAAAAGTAAAGTTTTTAACAAAACCTATAAACCAATCTTGCATCCCAAAAAAAGAATAAACCACTTGTGAATGACAAAGATAACTACCAATAACTCATTTCACATGTTAACCAAAATAGAAATACACCAAATTTGACTGTATATTGTCAAACAAGTATTTTAGAAATGTACCTTTGCCCTTTATGATTGTTGTTTGCTTTACTCATACTTTGAGATGGTTGTCACAAAAGATAAGCTTTTGATAGATAACTTTGACACATGTTAATGCTTTCCATCAGAAATGATTCGCAAAACCTTCAACTATACACTTAAAAACGGCATAGTCGTTTCTGTTTACAACTTGCTATGCATTTCCTTCGATAATCATGTGATGCACATATTATTTCTAAAATTGCGAAAAATTATCAAATGACTTTGAAGATGTTTTTCAGTTACGTAATTAAACATTATTAATTATTTTTTATATTTAAAAAGTTGAATTCGTGCCATGTAAAAACTAATTGTTCAGAGTATGGACAAGAATTATAATTTAAGTCCACCTAATAATCTTGAGTTTGGATAGTTTGAAATTCGTTTTGATGGAAAAGCATACGATCTATAAAAAGAAAGTTAAAATCTTTTTTTTTCTTCAACAAAAAATAAATCAAAGAAAATGAGACACTTTAGAAGTGTTTCAATCCTTATAACATTTCAGGAATATTTCAACTCTTATACATAAAGTGACAAAAGTCAACATATTTAACACCTTACCGATCAGGTTCAAAATATCTTCAAACTAAATCTCTAAAGAAATACATGAGAGTACATGCCAAAAAACAATTCCTAATCGAGTTCTAATCAACAATTCCTAATGAGTTCTAATCAACTGACGAGCACACATACGCACATGAGTTCTAAACTCATTCATAACTGAACTTTCCAGTAGTTAAACTTTGTATAGCTACATAAATGAATTGAGGCACGCCAAAATAAAATACATCAAAAAAAAACACATGCTTTTAATAGCTATAAGCAATTAGTATTTGAAGAAAGTCCATAATATGAATAATTATGCTCTGTAAAGTAAAAAGGAATATCCCAAAGCCAGAAAAAACATGAAAGAACAATCCTACAACATAAAAACAAGGAATTAAAAACTTAAGTTTCGAGTTAGCTGATACTTTACAGAAATATAATAATTAATAATTGAAGAAGAAAACAAAAGAAATTAGCACAGATCCGTGATTGAGGCCATATAGGAAGGGCATGCCCTAACCCTGACAAGAGCCAAACGACGACTTATCTTATATCATAATTCATGTGTCATTGTTTTTATAATAACAAGTCCCCTTCTATCTGGATTCTCGATCCTCACCAAATTTAATTCCTATCATATAATCAATTGGAATTTGGAAAACCCTTCTTTCTTTATTCCCTGATAATGACACTCACTAACATGTAATAAACTTCTCAATAAATTTCAGTCCCTTAAACCAGACAAACATGTTTAGTTCGTTAATTGCATTTCTTACAGTGTTGCATCAGAATGGCTGCAGACAATTTTTAATACTCTTTCCAAGAAAATCATAGCCGACATTGGCCCACTCTATTTGTGTGTCAAAGGAGCCAAAAATAATATATCTTATCTTAGAATCCCCATTCATTCTTTTCCACATCGAGTCATGTGTTAATATCTTCAGTCTGTTTAATATATGCTTCTTTCTTCCTTTTTAAATTTATAAATGTTTTATATTATCTGTGTAAAGATTTTTATGACACCACTCAGTCACTAGATATGTGAAACTTTTTAAATAAAACACTTCTACATAAAAAAATATGATTGGATAACCCGTTATTCTCTTTCTTCTTCTCTAAAAAAGGTGCAAATTTCGTACAAGTGCACAATTTTATATAGTACTATGGCTAATTTCAAGTTGATTATGTTCTTGTAGAGATTTAAACAAGGGATGTAAATGTATTTGAGGGTCTTGTTATTAATAGTGTTTTAGTTGTGTTAGATATAAAATTAAAAGAATAACTTTTTTTATTAAGAATATTATGGAAATGCATTAAAAAACTAAGATTTTTTTTTTCATACCAATATTTTTTTATTCCTTAGTACAGTGTTTACCTTGTTTGAAAGTGGAGATACTGTGTACAAAAAGTAACATAAATTAGTTATAAAGATATATTTGAAAAAAAAAAAAAACTAATTTTTTCATAAGACTTCCATTAAAACTTATTTATAATTTATCTAAATCCTTATGGTACAAGTTAATTGTGAAGAACTTTCATTCAATCTTATAAATCTATTTATAAAAGTGATATTTACGTAAAATGTTATATTTTACCTCTAATAGATGAAATGTTTATATATAAAAATTTTGTATTTTTAGTTGATGCAAATTTTAATAATTTTTTTTATATTTGTAAATAATGAATCAAATCCGTATAACATTGTTCTTGGAAAGCATTGATTTTACAATTGAAACAATTTATTTTAAATATGATGAACATTGGAAATGACTAAGTTGTATCATTTATTTATTTATTTGGATGCATGACTAGTGCATCTGCCAAACAGGAAGATGGAGTGCAGTTCGAGTAACTTTCTCTCATTGTAACTAGTGCATCACACAGCTGAGAAAAAAAAAACTTGGTGCATCACACAACTCTAATAATCGATATAAAATTGACTTGGCAATAAAATTAAAGCCAACCGAGTCTCTCCTTCAACAATAGCAAACGTTAATGAAAATATGTTTCGATTTCCATCTTGAGTGATTGCGGTTAATAATGTTTCAGGTTATAAATGTCTCATCAATTATAACGAGAGACAATATACTGCATAATTGCTAAATGCACCAATATACTGCACAATTCCCATCTAGGAAGATCATTGTATGACTGTTCCCAATCCCCAAATGTCAAAGCAAGAGCTTTCTGTTTTCCCAACCAAGCTTTTCTATATGTGATAGTATAGTCATGCATATGTTTTTATTTATGCAATTAAGATTTTAATTGGGAGGAAGGGTTTGCTTTTACTGAAGTTTATGGATGCAATATGGGTTAAGTCCAAATTAACATGGTCTGTTGAAAGATTTGTTGACAAACAACTATGTTGTGCATCAATTTTCTTTATCTCTCATTGACTTCGAATTTTACTAAAAGATGCACGTAATCTCTATTGGCACCCTTCATCATGATGTATGCATCGAGACACATATCTATCTGGCTTTGATTCCATGATAACAAATATGTAACCATTATCTATGTGGTATTTTTTTACGATATTCAATGTTGCCTCCTTTGACATGAAATACATGTGTTCATTGAGGTCGCAGTCAATGTTATGTCCGGATTGACTGTCAGACGGAATATATTATGAAAAAGATTTGTTGAACTGATCTTCATCATCCAAATCAAAGTCGTAATTCTATCAATCTTCACTTTTGTCGTCCACGATGTCCTCTAACTATTGGTTCTTCATGTTGGCTTAGTGATGTTCCACCGACATTCCATGTGTCCATCTGCATTTTAAAAGAAATTAAATTACCTTATACAATAGGAGGAAAGAATATGATAACAAGAGTGTTATACATTACCTTTACGATTATTTTTTTAACTTTACACTAGAAGGAGAAAATAATGTATCTCATAAACCTTCTCCACAATTGTTTTTTACTTGGATAGAGGAATTAAGACAAGAAAAAATGTAGAACAAATGATGAGTGCAACACTACAAGACTCCATTGTTATTTCATTATATAACAAATGTTGTGTCTGAATTAAATCTAATTTAAACATAATTATTGAAATTTTTATTAACAAGTCAAATCCTCAACTACAAATGTGTATAGAAAACCATGACGACACACTACACTTTGTTTCATTTATTCATTTTCAATTTAAAAAAAAGGTTGACTTCACTATTAACAACTTTGAAAGAAGTTGCATTCACCACTGAAAGAAGTTGCATTCACCATTGACAACTTTTATTCAAAGTAGCCAGTTGACAACTTCTATTTAAAGTTGTCTTTACCATTGACAACTTCTATTCAAAGTTGCATTCACCATTAGTAACTTTGGAACTTCTATTCAAAGTTGCCTTCACTATTAGCAACTTTGGAAGAACTTTTATTCAAAGATACCTTCACCATTGGCAACTTAGCAAAGACACCAAATAAAAAATTTTCACACACCATTAGCAACTTCAATTGCAAGACCGTGCACCGCCAACTTTATTTTCTCACAAGCCATGCTTTCCTCACATCAAATGCCTAGCCTACCCTTTGCTGAAAACTTTATCTTCACATTACTACAATTTTTACTTTGGTATGGGTACAATAATCACAAAGATTTTTTTCTGACAATGAAGTTTTAATTCAAATTTACATTTACTGGTGTGGGTGGATTCAAACTTATATTGAAACTCACAATGTTTAAGCATGTTTATTTAATAGACTTTTATCACCTATGCAATACACATTCAATAACAATCGCTCGCCTTTACATTTCTTTAGCTTTGCTACAACTTCTATTCAAAGTTGCATTTACCATTGACAACTTCTATTCAAAGTTGCATTTACCATTAGCAACTTTGGAACTTTTATTCAAAGTTGCCTTCACTATTAGCAACTTGGAAGAACTTTTATTCAAAGATACCTTCACCATTGGCAACTTAGCAAAGATACCAAATAAAAAAATTTCACACACCATTAGCAACTTCAATTGCAAGACCGTGCACCACCAACTTTATTTTCTCACAAGCCATGCTTTCCTCGCATCAAATGCCTAGCCTACACTTTGCTGAAAACTTTATCTTCACATTGCTACAATTTTTACTTTGGTATGGGTACAATAATCACAAAGATTCTTTCTGACAATGAAGTTTGAATTCAAACTTACATTCATAGGTTTGGGTGGATTCAAACTTATATTGAAACTCACAATGTTTAAGCATGTTTATTTAATAGACTTTTATCTCCTATGCAATACACATTCAACAACAATCGCTCACCTTTACATTTCTTTAGCTTTGCTATTGTTCTGGAAGTGCTTAGGTGTGCCCATTTATCTTCAAGGGTATTTTCTCTCTAATATTTTAATTAATTAATTTTAGTATCAAACACATGCTAATAAAGATTATGATACATTTCAGCTCTCATAAATCATTTTGCATTTTCGGTGGGTGGATCTGTATGTATTCTTGTTGGACAACGACGTTTCAATTGGGTCTTACATGGTGACATTACTCATGTTACAATTGTTGTATTCAACCCTTGTTCATTCCAGAAGAAAATTATATCTTGGTTTTGATTAAAATTTAGTTATATATATATAAGTAAAAAATACATTTACCAAATAAATAAGTTTTTCAATCGCTAACAAAAACTAGGCTATTAAAATTTAACATTTACCAAATAAATAAAACTCTTAAGAGTATAGCTATGATATCACAAATGGTTAACACCCATCTCTCTTTTTAAGGCCAATGAGAAAGACAAAACAAATTAAAATATGTGATTTATGATTTGGAGCATAATGTTGGGTCTTCGGCAATTTCGGTACTTGTTTTTGGTTCTTTTACTTGAAATATTTGACAACATTGCCTCCTCTTTTAAAACAATAATGAAAATTTATTGTTTTCCTTTGGTGGTAACTGTCGGTGAATGATTCTTGCGGTTAGAAAAAAAGTGTTTGCAGAGTACACAAGGTCTCCACTTAAATCTGTGGTAAGTATTAAAATTTAGTTTGGAAAATATTTAGAGGAAAATGGAAGTTTTTCGACACTTTTTGTAATATTTTTTTCACATTATATTAATTTTGGAATGTAACATTGTCTATTGTTTACATTTATTCTATATCGGTTATGTTAAAAGGTTAAAGAAGATGTGAGTACAAGTATTAAATATAAACATTCAAAAGTTCATTGCAATACAAAGTATCAAAAATGAAGGAAATTCTATCCAAATGGGGCACTTTATTTTGAGATTTAAGAGGGCAAATTTAAAAAAAAAAAAGTACAGAGATCAAAATTGTGAATGGTGTAGATAACATCAATTAAATTCATTAATTTGTTCACTTTTTTGTTTTTTTTAATTAAAGTTGTCAACCACAACTTCAATTTAAATAAAATTGGACACTAAATTGATAATTTTAGTATATTTTTATCTCAATTAAAGTTGTTAATTCGATTAACAAGTTCATCTAATTTTTTTAAAAACATGATAATTAATATTTTTCAAAATAAAAATATATAGTTAAAAAAATTATTTTATAAATAATACTAAAATTTAATTTTGTTTTATTTAAGAAAATGATATATAAAGTTGAAGAATTAAAATAATTTTTTTATAATAATTTTATTATGGCAGTCGTTAGAGGAAAAGAAGGCGTTGCAGTCGCGGACAAGGTCACAAGGGAAGGAAGATAATAAGATAGATAAGTATTTTGCTCTTTTCACATTTATAATGAGTGCAAGAAGCAAAAATATTGGGTACAAAATGCTTGGGAGAAGAACAATACAAGGCCCATTAACTCTGCTTCGGCCTCTTCAAAGTTTGGATTTCTCCTGCTCTTTTCTTCTACTTCTAGGTAGTTTCTTCCTGCACCCCTACATTTTTCTTCCTGCACCCCCAAAATTTTGTAAATTCCGAAACTGACCCCCACAATTTCGGGATCTGGGAGTGTGCTACGTATTCATCAATCCAGAAGTGAATCATGTTGCATTCTGGATGAGGGATGTTCCGGAAGCAAAGTTTGCATAAATTATTGATTTCCAGATTGCTGAATCTGGAAGCCTAATTTCTATTACGGATTGGTGGATCCGGAATGATTTTTTTCAATTATAAATTTCTGAATCCAGAATGCATATTTTGAATTATGGATTGGTGGATCCGGAATGGTTTTTTCAATTATGGATGTTTTGCATTTTTTTATTTTGGATTAACACTATCATTCATGTACTACCGGAAGCATCAATCTGGGAGATTACTGGATGCGACAATCTGAAAATTTACCGGAAGTGCCAATCCGAAAATTTACCGGATTTCATAATCCGGAATAAAAAAAAATGTACAGTTTATATATAGGGACAGTTTTGTCTTTGCACAACCTTATGGGGTGCAGGAAGAAAAATGTAGGGGTGCAGGAAGAAACTGCGTTACTTCTAATGTGTGATGTGTGTATTTGCCTACTTTTATTATGTTAAAGCATGGATTATTTGTACCAAAAATCGCCCTCCGTAGATAATGATAATTAATATGTACAGTATTTCTTAAATTAAAAATTATATGTTTAAATTGAAGAATAAAAATTATTGCGAAAAATAAATAAAGTATTTGCTACACTAAGATAACAAAACTGTTAGATGCTCACCACTAATTTTTTAAACAAATTAATTAAATGAAAATTAAAAATAATATATACAGATTATTTTTTTAAAATTAATGTATCATGTTTAACTTTTATTTCGTTCAGGTTACTTGTATTTACTTAGGTAGTAGTTTAGTTTAAAAGAAAAAAAAAACTAAATTAAATTATAAAATTAAAATTGAATTGAATTAATTTCTTTATAAGTTTAATAACTATTCTTATATTAAAAACCTAAATGAAACTATATTATAGGTTATTAGATGCTTTTAAGTTGAATTGAAACTAAACTGAAAAAAATAGTACTTCATTAAATTAATTTAATTTTTATAAAACTAAAACTAAGCTAGAAAATATTTTTCCAAAATAAAGTAGAAAATAACCAAATTTCTATTATATTTTCTTTCTGGAAATCGAATTATTTAAATTGCATTCTTATTATACACTGAAAAGTAAAAAAGAAATATAATTCCTTTCAACTCAAATTTAAAAAACTTATTTATTACTGATGCATAACCACAATGTTTTATAGAGAAATTATATCTAATAAATTTATAGAATTATCAAAATTTTAATATAAATAAAATCATCAACAAAAGGTAAACTTTTCAAGATATAAACTTAAAAGGCGGTCACATTTTTTTTCTTGAATTGATACATAAATAAATTATTAATTTATAGAATATAATATTTTGTTTTTAAAATCAGTATTTTAACATTTAACGAAATAATAATTTAATTTTTAGTAAAAAAAACTATTTTTTTTTATAGTTCAGTTGAATTTAGTTTATCGGATTTCCATATGAAGTAGGGTTTCCCTAAATTTCCTTAACTATGATGAAGATTATTTACGTTAAAAATGGGGAGGTTAGATCCTGGTGGTTGATCTCTCGGACGAAAGCATAATAGCAAGGAAGAAATAAATGAAGTGTAGAGTTATGACTAAGCAGAATATTAGATTTTGTATTTTTGAGTGAGAATTGGCGGTGGCTGTGGCACAGCTGAAATTTTGAGGGACAAGCCAAATCCTGTTTTGTAGGGAGGTATTTGGAACCCATTTTTTTTATCAAAATTGTTGATGCATCATGCTCCGTCCCCTTTTGGGAACACCACGATTCTACAGCGGCTGTAAAAACTAAAATTACTTCCCCCCTATTACCGGTTTATCGAAACTATGAAGAACTGGTGGCCATGATATATCTTCTTGCCTATTTTCTTTCCCTGAAAAATCAAAATAAACAAAAATGTCAAAACTATCATATATCAAATAATATCCTTAAATTCATATGTTCACTGAAATCCCTCCACTGAAAATGGAAGCAAACCTGTCTCCATATCTTTTGGAGTTCGATCAAGTTCTCTCTCCCCTTGATGACTGCTGAAACATTCGGATTGAGTAGAACCAGAAAACTGGCAATACGCTGAATTCACTAGTTCATAAATCTGTTCCATTTTCCCACAACGCTCATCTCTCCTATCCATGTCGATAAGAACCTAAAACAAACAACAAGTCAAGTAGTCTTCTTACAAAGGAATAGAGTGGTGGAGGAATTGTAAGGGTAATTAATTAAGTTCAAGCACCTGTGTTGCGTTGTTCTTAAATACTGGCAAAAATCGTTCCCTACAATATTGGTGAAATAGAACGGTGCAAATCAGCAATGGAATGGTAAATCCTGATGCAATCGGTGCCTCTTTTATTCCGAACACCCCAAGTGCAATAACTTGAGCGACGAGCAACGAAATGACCGTTGTGTTGTGAGCAATGGGCCATAACTGTCCCCCGCTATCATATTTGTTAATATATACATTCAGAATCTGAAAATGCAAGTGTTAAGTCCAACCTTTTTTTCTATCATTATAAAAATTTACTGCCAAACATTAAAAGTTCATTCATGTCATGGTGTCACAGAAGGTAGAGTATAAAATTTTCACTACGAAACTGCACTAGGTGGATTAAAGTGAAGAAATTGCCACACATAGTACACAAAATAATCAAATTCTATATCCAGCTTTGCAATCAATTAATCAAACCATACGCAAAAGGTTTCTTATTTCTAAAGTTTCTGACATGACCTAGAAAATGATGAAGGCAAATCATTTTCTATGATTGTATTCTCAATCCGACTGATATCTTCAGGTGACTAATCTGACTGTTCTTTATAGTCCAAAGGAAGGAAATTAGTATACGTACAACCAATAAGCATTCACTTGAGTTCCAGATTTTCTCTTATGCCAAGAATCCCTTCAGATTATGTTCATATTTCCACCTTGAAGCCAGATTCAATATCGCGCACCTTGGTTTGAACTATGTTAGCTGTCCTATGATTTGTCTCAGCTTCTCGTAACCATCATATTCATTTATATACCTTGTGCAACAATACCATTCTGAGGCATTTCATCCTAAAATGAGGTGGTTTAATGCATTCATGCCCCTGCTAAACGTTTTTCTGTATAAAAATTGACAGGGAAATAGTTGCTGCTTTCACAAGATAAACTACAGGGATGTCAGAATAAAACCTCGATTTCCAAATGATGCATTGATATTGCACTAAACCATGGTAAAAGAAAATGCATTCAACCAAGGTGACACCAACTGTGGATTTCTAACCCCTAATCTCATATTATCCGATAAATATTAATTGCATAAATCTCACAATATAAAATTGCTTGAAAATTGTCAGCACATGAAAATGTCAAGTAGGAAAGGGATTCCAAGTCTCTATCAATGCCCAAAATAAAACAGAGTAAAATAAATATACAACACCCATATAAGGTAAATGCTTATGTATATATATAAAAGAATTGGCGCAATTTAACTTGACGATGAATAGAATAAAGAGGAGGAAAAGTGGAAAGAACTAGTAACCTGGTTTCGGTAAACAAGGTATGCGAGTACAAAGTAAAACAGCAAGAAGGGCAATATTAGGGGTGCCAGAATAGAACAGGTGAAGCCAAGGAATCCAAACAGTAAGATCCTTGGAACTTCTGTATGGTATGGAAAAGTTAGGTCGCCATTCATTGTATCCTCATTGTACCCAAGTATGAATCTTTGGAACAGATTGCAAAATAGCGGAAAGAGTTGCATAATTTCAAATGCCAAACTTGCCCAACCAGATGATAAAACATATGTTGTGAAGTAGGTAGCCTGTATGACATGAAAAAGTCACATTAAAGTGAAGAATTAATGATTCATTTGTTCTAAGAAACTTTTATGCAAGTGAAATGCACACAAGGGATACGTAATTTTCGATAGGCATTTGCCAGGTATAATAAATATGGCATATCACCTGCGCTGGAACAGCCTTGGCAAGTTGGGCTGGTAATTCTGTAAGACTACTAAAGACTGCAAGTTGGCTGATAACAGACCCGGCAAAAACATTAACAAAAAACACGTTCCAAATTGTGAAGTACAAAACTTTGGAGCATGCACTCTTCTTCCTTTCACTACGAGAAATACATCCCTCCATTGTTGAAAATAGCATCACCACTGGTGGAACAGCATATAAAAATAAAACCAAAATCACACTTGGTAAGTAACCAGTCACCAGCTGAATCACAAATTTCCTGCAAAATAAATATTTGCTTGTTCAATTTACAATAATTTTTAAAACGGCTTAAGATTTAAATTTCCAAGCTAAACTTCCACATCCTCTGCACAAACAATCATCAACTACAATTTATAACAATTCCCGCTTTACAAGAAAATGCGACTTACAGAAAAACAATGTTGTGACATTCATTAATTTATGTGTAACTCATGTTTGAAATGAGATATATATTGCATTACTCTTCATTTTCAATAAGATTACATGGCTTTTATTTGTACAGAAATTGGGTCTTTGAATGAGATTTCCGTAGCAGAAATAGGGAGGGATTGGGTAGCTTTGCTGCGTTAATTTACTATTCTTTCTGTGTTATTTAATGTTTTGTTTTATCCATCCACCCTTCTCGTTGTAATTATTTTCTTTGACAAGTATTTCAAATACACAAACACGAAAACAAACAGAGCAGATGGTAATAACAAATAATCTTAATAGAATGACAAATAAAATCTAGGAGAAATTACAAAGAATGAATTCTTCGTATGTTAAAATTGTTTCTACTTTAAGATTGGACTAATAAATAGTTAAGCCAATAAGTGGGGTTACTCATTAACCACTGTTCAACATAGTCAATCAATTGAGTTGATCATTCTAAATGAAAACATTTCAAGCAAGAATCACAGCTTTGTATTTTTTTTAAAAGCTTTTTTTGAAGATCTAGAAGCTGGAACAAATTCTTCTATATCATTATTTATTGTTGCATATTGCAAGTCACAGGCTTCACAGTCTAATAGAGCATATGATAATTTAGTAATATTGAAATGTGCAAAAAGGAATTTGTGGCAGGTAGATTCTTATATAATGGACCGTCAGAGAGAGGGTTTCTTAAATGAAGTTCCACATTTATCTTTTCATGCATGATTATTTGTTTCAAAATTGTAATCCATAAATATTGGGAAAATGTTGTCCGATGAACATCTTACTTTTGAAGCATTCCTGTCAGAAAAGGGAACATTTTCTCAAGCTTCTCCAGTTGAGTCAATCCTTGTGCGAATGTGACAGGGATTAGGAATACAAGGACGAAGGTGACAGAAGCAGCAAATGTAAATAGCTTACGGATCCAAAGTTGCTTGTATGGTATGCAAAGGTTGGGCCAGTAAACATCCTGTGGTTCAGGAGCTAGTTCTGTGACCCATAACATAGGATTTGATGTTTGAAGACTTTGAGAAACCGTAAGAGCATCATAACGACTTTTAAAGAACACGAAAGCAGCTGCAGATTCCTGTATTAGAGTCCAAGCATGCGCATATTTTGTTTATTAAATGAGCAGAAATTTGACACATGACATAAACTGTGATTCTAGGACAAAACCAGAGCGATTATATATGTACTTCTATAATTACAGTGGCAAAACAAATATCTCCCGGTAATGACTGCTTAATTCGTGGCTTAATAATACACAAGTAGTAGACATTACAAGTATTTTAACGTATCAGACCACCACCAAATATCTGGACACACAAATTAGAGATATAATCAAACGCATATAAAAAGCATGAGATGAAGTAACAAACCAGCGCAAAATATATGCTGAACCAGCGCAACCTTATATAAAAATATATACTAAAATTCAATTATTTTAAGATAAAGAAAGATCAAGCTCTTAAACAGTTAAAAAGAAATAGGCTTAAATACTGTGTAATAAAGAACCAATTCATTCTAATCAGCTAAATTGGTTGGGGAGCTGGTACAAGAACGATTTTTGTTCCACAGACTTAAAAAGTGAAGCTTCTTTGATGATGTTCCTCGAGGTTGCCTTTTCTATGTAGGTCATTATAAATGATGTTGGGAAGCCTAGACAAACATCTACTGGAAATAGTTGATACTTGTTTATAAGGTTTAAATTGGACAATGCGGCAGAAGAGAAAATATTAAGTGAATCATTAAAAATCAAATCTAGATTAATTTAAGAGGTTTCACATATCATATTAGATCAAGAAAATTCTTATCATGGAAGTTCACTAGATCACAATAATGAAAAGGGTTAACATATTATTAATATTGTAATTATAAAATCAATCCAGCCAGAAAATTGACCTTTTTTCTTCCATTTAAATGCACGTCAGAGTAGCTTGTTCTTCCATGTATACTATCAGTTTCATTAGAAATAATCTTAAAAGAATTAGTGGATCCTCCACAAAAGTAACATTGCGTAAAGCTTGGCTTACACGTCTGTTCCATTGAACCACAACCAGAACTGAGCATTTTACACATATATTCTGCATCATCCTAGCAGAAAAAGATTAAAAAAACAAAAGTTTAAACAACAGTAATGTCAACACACAGAAGAATGCTTGAAAAGTTTATATTATTTTAGAAAGATTTTTTTAAGACCACAAGTGACATATAACAACCCTAGAATCACAAAACAAAAGAGAAGTATTACGCACTTGTACTTCTTGAATAAAAAATAAAAGCCCAGTTACCCCACTTAAATAGGGAAATAGGGAAAGATGTCATAGATATTAAGAAATCCCACTGACTTTATACAAATGAAACTCAATAACTATGACCACGAAAAAATTCAGGAACTGAAGCATGCCACAGGTAACTACGACCATGAAAAACATTCAATAACTGTGACCGTAATAACTATTTATAAGCTTTCATTTAATAACTTGAGTTTTTTAGAGCATTGGTTTGTAACATAATGCCATAAAATCTACGACAACGTGTCCATTGCTTCTTCAATTCTTCTAAACAAAAATAGAATTTAGTAGTTCCACTTCAAGGACTCTTGTTTCATGGGGGCACCAATAAGATCATTCATAAGTCTTAACCAATACCTTAAACTCCTGAAAGAGTTTATTCTTGATAATTTTATGCACAAATTTTTAACTAATTCTGTATTGCATAGCCTTGAAAGGCTTTGATGATATTTTTGTCATCTCAAAAAGGACATCAAAATGCAAAATGAGGCGTATATCAAAATATTGAAAAGAAAGAAACCCTATCTCAACTGAAAGTTCCTGGGTTTGAAAGATTAAGAAAAATAAGTACAGGAAAAAAGTTCCACCAAATAACCCAATAAATTGCAAAGCATGACAAAATTAAAGAAAAAAAAGAAACTTATTTCCCTAAGCCTTGATACAAGTTAATTCACCTTGAACCAAATAATGGAATTCTTATCTAGCATTAACTGTTATGAAAATACTTATATATGACAAATTAAAATAGAGACAAAAACTGTTTGAAATATAAACTCGATTTTGGGCCTTAGTTGTCTTAACAAAAAGCCTAAAATGTAGCAATGTTTAACATGTTCTAGAGAGACATTTTAGAAGCAAGTTAAAAACGGATCTCTTTAGGAGATCATTCTAGAGTAGTATATAGAATTATCTATATGCTAGTATTTGTGGATAACGTCAAGAAAGGCACTTGCAGCCATTAGATTAAGTATGTGTTGGCAAAATGCTAACTATAGGTTTATGAGGAGCCACTAGTATAAATAGGGTGGTTTTCTTAGAGTTTGTGTCAAGTTCAAAATACTTTGAAGTGATCAAATATGACAAAATTATTCCCTCCAAAATTCTAGTCTTTCCCATTCTCAAATAATCCCTTCATTATTAAGATATCATTTCAACATTCTCAAATATTTCCTTTATTAAAATATCATTTCAACAAATTGAAATTAGAGCTTGAAGATCCTATCTAAAGAGATGGTAAAGTAGCAGTATGGTTCCATTCCTAGTCTTAATTATCGGTAAGAGCAATTGGGTCATCAAGATAAAGACTATTTACATAGTGTATTTGGAAGATAGTTATTCTTGTTAGTAATATCAATTGTCTGTGTGATGGAGACTTTAGATAGTGCATTTGGGAGATAGTTATTCTTGTTGGTAATATCAATTGTCTTGTGTGATGAAGACTCTATATAGTGTATTCGGGAGATAGTTATTCTTGTTGGTAATATCAATTGTCTTGTGTGATGGAGGTAAAATGGATCATTAAATTTTAGTGTTTGGTATTAGAGTGAATGTTATAAGTTCAATTCTTAATAAGACAATTATTCTAGAGGAAATTATTGTTGGTTAAACAATTGTCCCGTGACTTAGTCTAAGTGAACCGAATCACAATTGAAGAATTTGATTTCTATTGGAATAATTATTTTGAGAAAGATTTTTTAAACTAGTATTTTATGACAAAGGATTAAGTGGATTAAGTCACAAATAGTGACTTTTTTATTTTTATAACTTTTTGTTAGTAATAAATACTCGATCCAACACTTGTGAGAGATCATTATTAAGACGAAAATGAAGTTATTCTCTCAAAACTCAAATTGATAGTTTGAAAGACTCTTTCCAGAGATAAATATATTCTTTTTCTAATCTAACAACAATTAAATCACTATTATAATGAGAAGATATCGAAAGCAACTTATATATCAAAGAACAAAATAGTAGTGTTTTAATTGTGCGCTTAAATATATATAGATAACTTGATCTCAAATGTAGCAATCCAAGCATGTTCAAGAAGTTTAAGAAAAAGATGACAATATGTAAAGCAACATGTTTGGTCGATACACCAATAGAATGTGAATGTGAAATGAAGCTAAAGAAACACAAGGAGGGACTGGATCCAACACTTTTCAGGAACTTAAGTAGAACCTTACGTTACATGAAGGATCCAACAAAAAATTACTGGAAGACGACAAAAGAGAATTAAGGAACAATAAATTTTGGCTAGTACTATTCTCTGATGATTACAAGCTTCTTTTATACATTGATAGTGACTGGAGAGGAGATATGGATGACCACAAAAGGACAATTGGCTCTGTGTTTTACATAGGAGACACTACCTTCACATGGATGTCAAAGAAGTAAACAATTATGACTCTTTCCATATGAGAATTGTAATATGTGGTTGCTACCTGTGTTTGCCATTCAATTTAGTTACAAAATCTCTTAAAGGAGTTGGATTTATCACAAGAAGAGCCAACCACGATTTTGGTGGACAACAAGTCAATGATATCTTTTGTTAAAAAACTCAATTCTGTTTACCATGATCAAGTACATTGATGCGCACTACTACCACGTTCGAGTGCATTGCCACAAAGGATGCGTAACTAGAATACGTGAAGACTAATGATCAAGTAGTAAACAAAGGGAATTTTGAAATATAAACTTGATTTTGGACTTCAGTTTTCGTAATACAAAGCCCAATTTCGAAATATGTTTAGCATATTCTAAAGAGACATTGTAGAAGCATGTTTTACAAAGATCTCTTTAGGAGATAAGTCTAGAGTAGTACGGAGATAAATAGGGCTATTGTTCTAAAGTTAGTCCTAAGCCAAAAGAACTAGAAGTGATCAACTGTATAAGTACCTCATTCTCCCATTTTCCCGTTATCAAATATTCCCGTCACTACTAAAATAGCATTCTCACAAAACTAGAGAAATATTAATATAGCATGACACTAATAAACAGAGAAATATTTTAAAAAGAGACAAACCTTCAGTTTCTCCACTACACCAGACTTATACACAACTTGGTGCGACAAATATGTTGTGGGGTGATAGAATGAGAAAAACTTTTTCACTGTTTCGCAGTATGATTGTTCCGAAGACCAGGGTATTCCTCTGACAACAATTGCAAAATGACTAGGATTTGGCTGCGATGAAGTAATATGTACTAGCCGCAAATTAGTAATGCTTTTGTATTCCTGTATATTATTTCCACTTCGTTAGTCATTTAAACATTTGAAAAGTAAATCATAGTTTACTCTGAAAACATATAAAGAAATTAATCTTGTGAATTAATGTCGCATGTCACAGGTCCTTACAGAGTAAAGAAGAGTACAAGCTGTTAAAGTTATGATGTATAATGCCAGACAATGAGCCCAAAGCCTGAGATCAAGCAAAAGAATAAATACAATCAATAAGTAAGAAGTTTGTAGGAATATTCCTGATTGAAATCATTCATTATTCACACATTATCATCTAAAATGGGAGTGAAAAAAAAAAAAAGAATGATTGCGTCCTGAAACAATTCTAGTTGCTTTTTGGAGAAGGTTAAGCTTTCCCAATTTAATAATAAATAAGCTTTAATTTCACTTTAATAATTTTAATTTAGAATGCATATTTTAAATTTTGAGGCAACAAAAACTTTCTAAAGTTAAGTAAATTTACTCCTATTCTCAACTTTCTTTTATCTACATCTCTTTACTTTCTACCCAGTATTTGAAAAATTATAAATGAATTTAAAGTAAATGGAGCTCACAACAAGATATTAAACAAAATTATAGTATATAAATGAAAAATAAATTTTATTTTAATAATATAATTTTGTAGAATTAAGTCAAACTTAAATATATATTTTTTAATAAAAAACTTAATTTCCTTAACTTACAAGAGACTTTATTAGTTATTAGAAATAACTTGAAATAACATAATCACATGACAGATCCAAAAGTGTTCAGAGCATTAATTGGAGAAATCACTTTCTTTTTTCTGATCTTTATTCATTGTTTTCTCAGGTTCAACACAATATTGACTATTTGACATAATGGAAATTTCCATGTAGAATATAAGTAACGGGTTCATACCACTGGGATCCTTCTTTAACATTCTCAATGGTAAATACTTCCAGTGATTCGAAAGGTATATTCTTATGTATTCTGTCCTGACCATAATAATTCACCGGAAGCACTAGAATAGTGCAGATAATAGCAGCAACAGAAAATACTCTAATACTGAAACAGAAAAATTGATACCAATAGTTAGTAAAGCACAAAAACCACAAAACTGGACAACAAAATTAGTTCTTTCATTTTTATATGTACTTTTAAGTGGATGATTAGGGCGTGGTTTTAATTTGAGTAACATAAAATAGTGCAGAAAGTAAACTCAACAAACTGAAACAAGTAAATTTACCATACTGAAATTAATAAAGACGTAAAACTCCATAGAAGGACCATCGCAAACTTGAGTTTAATATTACAAAAAGTTATTTTGGTGACTTGATGACTCAAACTGACATACCTATATCAATTAAGCATCATATATAGTCAACGCAGTATCTCTTCTATGAGCACAAGTCTCACTTCCAGTTATTATTGTACAAATTGATTATCTTCATTTATATACAAGAGAGAAACAAATCATAAAAATGCTGTGCTCACATTCGGCATTTTAACAAATATTGATCATAGAGTTTTGTGGTGCATAATGCCAGTGCCTAATATCATAATGCTTGAGCCTAACAATATACCATCTATTCACTTCTACTTATCTAGGATTAAGATATCTTCGCTCTGAATTTTTTGTGGCTGGTAGGGTCTATGCACTGTACATTCTTTCTTACGGAGTCTTCTCTGATTATAGCTCCAAGGCCGGAAGAAATATCCGAGCTAGGGAGATGCTTGCAGGTGCAAATCTCTGTTAGTTTATCATGTTCTGCACCTGTTATAGTTCTTAAGCTATATGGAGGTTTTGGAAAACCTTTTCTTGGATGTAAATAGACTAGTTGTTGGGCTGAAATTTTTTGGTGAGGAGATGTTTACCTTCTCTTGTGCAAATATACATTAAATTTTCTATTTAATTTAATTAATTTTTTATTGATAAAAAATATATATTTCCCTTATTAAGTGGTGGCATTTGTGGAATTCAGATTAAAACTATAGTATAAGCATTACATGCAGCTTTGAAAAGTTTCAATTTTAAAATGATTGAGCAACCTGAAAACAACCATCCTGCTAAAAACCACAGCATCCAAGCCACCAGTAGTCAACATTTCCTCTTGAGTCGTTTCCCATGCTTTCATTACCCAAGTAGGAGAGGGAACAAATCTATCCAAACAAAGATCCCGGCTTTTTGAACGCCTGGAAGCTAACCTTCTTCCAAAGTACACATTGACATTGCTGGGCTGTTTTCTTAATATTGAATAGAGTGTAAAGAGCACCACGCACACCGCAATATTAATTCCAGCAGAGGTTAAAAGAGCAGCAATGTCCATCTCTGCCTACTGAGCAAAACTTTAGATCTCATTACCCAAGAAGAATGACACAAGACATCCAAATCAAATCCATCACCTGAATCAATAACATTCCAATTAATGCCCCAGTAAATATGGATTTCTTACGACAAGTTCAGGAATGCACCATGTATTCCTTCCTTTAATTATTTGGTTAAGTTGCATCCTAACCTGTGTCAATTTAACCTCAAAAACAATAGTAAAAAATACCGAGAAGCAAAGAATTTTGAAATAAAAAAGAATGATCATTCATCTGAAACTTACACACACCAAGACCAATCAAGAGAAGGGAAGTGAAGTTCAAATGCAAAGCAACATGGGATCAAGTACTATAAACCTTTCATCATAATAATCAATACCCTCACGCAATTCACCAAGGAATACCAGAGAGACTATATATTTCATAGATATGATATTTTGACTATTCTACTCTGTTCTCATGAAATCGTAGTTAAAGCTGGTAGTGTACGTAACTAAAAGGTAGGATAAGGAAACCGGAAAACATAAAAAGGGTTAAAAAAGAACTTGTGCAGTAAATTACTAACATAGAAGGAAAGGGAAGGATGGATTGGCATTAAGTTCAACTGAACAGGTTTCAAATAAACACTAAATAGTAAAACTGAATAAACTTATGCACCTATTGACAACAGATATTTCATATATATGACCAAACAGACTAACATTGTTTATGGTACCATAGATTTGTAACCTCATCACCGTTTAAGCTAAACACAATGGATTTCACCTCGAGTCAAGATAGTAGACAAAACAGCATAATAGAGAAGCCCGAAAACAATCCATGAATGAAACTACACAAAAAGTTGGCAGCACTAAGGAAATCAACATGCATATAATCACTTTAAAATACAAATCATTTGTGCGGTACAAATATATATATTTATACTATTATTCAATGTTCATACAACTCGAGAGTAACATGCGCACACAAGTATTCGTAATGAGCGAAATATCTGATAGATCAAATGCAGTTACGTGAAACAGGGGAATAACGAGCACGGAAATATTCGAAAAAAAAGAAACCTGCAAGGGATGAATAATTTGTAGGTGAAGGACGTGGAGTTAGGGGGGAATGGGGTGGAAAAAGCACAATGACGAAGAAAAAAAGAACGTGAAGGGGCTTCGCCTTCACGGGAAGGTTTATTGCAGAAACCGGTAAGGGAAACCCTAACAGTTTTTGCGTTTATTTCTTCATTAATTAATACTCTTCAAGAGTTGAGAAGAAAAGGTGCATACTTAAACGTGGAATAGCTTCAAAAACGTGTTCTTCTCTTGATTAATGTTTATTTGATAAACATGCTCACCTATTTTAATCATTTTTACAAATTTATAATTCTATTAATTTTGAAAAAAATTCAACTATTTGCATTTTGCATATATTTTTTTATTTTTTAATATAAATATTAATATTTATTACTTATCAAAATATCATCACTCTATTCTCTTTCCTTTTGCAACCAGCCAACACACCAATAGCGTGAGTGACGGATTCTCCACGTGGTATTCGTAACGGATTCTCCACGTGGCCAATCCCCATGCCAGAACTGCCACTAATAATGTTTGATACCAAGCATTTGCCATTACTCTTATTTATCAAATTGAAGGAATGTCACGTCAGCGCATGGGATCATGTTATGTTAGAACAGAGTACTTTATTATATACTTGTTCACTACTATACTAATACAAAATTATATAGATAATTTTGTATTATAATAATATAATAATTTTATTAACTAAAACAGTGTCCTTAATAATATGTTTACATTTTTATTACATTAAATATATACAATTTTATAAATTTATCACTTTTATAATTTTATCATTTTTATGAATTAATTAAACATAAAAAATAGTACAATTTATTAAAAAATTATATAATTTTTATTTTAAAGAAATTATTTAATTATTTTAAAATAAAGAAAAATTATTCAATTATCTAAAAAACCGTGATTATACGAACATTTTCAAAATTTGTTTTTCTTTTTGTGTTAAATTGAATGATATGCTAAGTATATTTGAAATGTATCAATAAAATGTTTTTCTTGAATTTATTTATATTGACTCAGCGTAGAAAGTTTGTAATAACTTTGAAAGAATGATAGAAACTATTCACAAATTTATTATTTTCAGCTGATTTAACTAATTTAAAAAATAATTAATTATGTTTTTCCATCTGTATTATAATACATAATTTGTTTTTTTTTTAACTTTATATCATATAAGTATTATAATATAAAAATATTGGGATGTGTCATTTCATATGTAAAATGATTGTTAGCTTTTAAAGATTGTTAATTTTTTTCAAGATTCGTTGTTGTTTTGATTGTTGGTGCCAATTATAATTATTTTCAATGGTTTGATGAAGTGAAATATCAAATTAAACCAAATCGATATTAAAAAGACTCATTCAATCATTTTCTTACTACAAACATTGAATGATCTAAAATTTAGATTAGAGATAAATATATATATATATATATATAAATTATAACACCCCTAAACATGTATAATCAATTATCATTACAAAATAAATTATATCAACACAATAGATAAATAAAAATAGTATTAAATGTCTAATCAAAACTCATATTAAATATATTTTATCATAAACAAATACCTAACATATCCTTAAGAATAAAATATGGGGTAAATTCATTGCAATCAATATTTTCATACCACACTAAGTCTTGAATGCACAAGAATTTTATTTTTTTTAACTTTTCTTATTAAATGTCTTAGTCTATATAACTTAAACTATCTATTAGTAATATTAGTAAAATATATTGAGGTGCAAAATATGCAGGTACCAATAAATGTAAGTTAGACCTTCATTGTCATGAAGGTTAAGAAAGTTTCACATTTAACAATCGGAAGAAAGGTTGATGAGTAATAAAGGCTAAGCAATGAGGCATAACATTAGTAATAAAGACTAACATACCATTGAGGTAGATGACACAAGAATACTTGATGTTGACTCAGATTCACAGAAGAATACATGTTAGTTTTGAATCTACAGTAACAGTGGACTAGCAGGCTTGGAACTGGTACAATAAGCACAGTCTTGAGACTAGAAACATTGGACAACAAAGCAAGCCACTAAACAACAATGTGGGTTCTGCATCAAGCATATGGAGTAGATTGTCCTTGGCTATAAAATAATTTGTGCAAGAAGGAAGTACATCAAGTCATAAGGTTGTTGGGTTACAACAGGTGTTACTAGAGGAATTGCAAATGTAGAAGTAATTGAAAATGATGCAAGTGAAGTTGTGACAAGGATTGGGTCTTTCCCTTTCATGGATGAATGTAACATGGAAAAATAGGATCAGGAAACAACTCAATTTTGAATACATAAAGGTCACATGACCTTAAAATTTATTGTAGGGTATGAAATGTTTGGATTGTAAACCTTAGAAAAGTAATGTTTGTCAATTATAAGAGTTGTTGAAAAGGTATACATAAATGACTTCAGATTTTTCAAAGTGAAGTCGTGTTGGCATATGACTTTAGTGTGAGAGGAGAAATTATGTGATCAAACATAATTTTGATTACTCTTATTTTTTTATATTTTTTAAATAAAATCGTGTTATTCTTAAATTACTTTAGTTGAAATCAAATTACAGTACACAAATAAATATATATATATATATGTGGATTATTTTGTTTTCTTTGTAATATATTTATCAATGTAATTTCAGTTTTCTCTTCACTTCTTTCTAACTATTCTAACATATCGTCGACTAAATTTGGTTTTTGAATTTTTTTTATTGACCTTGTTTGAAGATTCTCTATGTTTTCATCACCTCTTCCTGAACAATATGCCTAAATACATTATTTGGATTTTAAATTTTTTTTATTGGCCTTGTTTGAAGTTTCTCTATGTTTTCAGCATCTGTTCTTGAACTATGTGACCTAAATACATTATTTTTAATTTTAGCGGTAGTTTTATATACTATTATTTAGTCTGTTCTTATTTTTATAATTTAAATTCTTGTGTTAAGGAGCAAGTAATCTATACTCGTATACAGATGAGAAAAATTACTTTATTATAACTCCAGTTAATTTTTACATATTTTCTAGTAATAACATTTCCATAAATCAACATGATTTCTTGAAGTAACATATTTTTGGAAATCAATATTCATCACTCCTGCAATAATCTGTATATAGTCAATACTTTGGAAGTGAAAATGGACAAAATAGAAGATTAATGAAGCATATCAGTTCACCCATTTAGCAATTGACTCTCTTTCGGCGTTCACAGATTGTTCATAAGTACAACCGTTCTCGTTGACAACAGAGACGGTTGAATCTATAAAAGCCTTCATTCGCCGCATTGCAACTTTTAACGTGGCTTCGGACATGTTGGCAAAGCATACCCTAAACCACCCAGGTTCAGAGCAGTGGCAAGAAGAGCCAGGAGATATGTTCAACCCAACATGGCAAAGAATCATCATCCAAAGCTTCTTCTCTGCCTCAAAAGTTGCAGAGCTTAATAAATGTCTCATGTCCACCCAGCAGAACAACCCTGCATTGCTTTTCAAGCACTGAATCCCTGCGTTTCTGAGACCACACACTAGCATCTCCATGCGCCTCTTCAGTCTCCTCTGAGTCTCTTCAATGTAATTAAAAGTGAACTTCTTGTCCTTCAGCACGTTAGCCACCAAATGCTGAGTTTGTGAGGAAACCAGTCCAAAGCTTGACATTTTTGTTGCAGCATCCACCACCATTTCGTTATTTGAGTAAATCATCCCCACCCTAAATCCTGGTACTCCAAGGTCTTTGGAGAGACTGTATATTATGTGAATGCGATTTCGGATGTTGTTGACGCTGTTAGTTCTCTCGTTCACAACTTCCATTACGCTCACGAATTTAGGTGGGTCGAACACCGTGCCCGAGTAGATTTCGTCGCTGATTATGTGAATGTTCTTCTCAATTGCGAAATCAATTAGGTGGTTAAGTTCCGTTCTCGTCATGGTTATTCCTAGTGGGTTCGAGGGGTTAGTTACTAACACCCCTTTCACTTTGAGATTCAACTTTTGTGCTTTTTTATAGGCTTGTTTTAAAGCAGAGGAAGTGATTCTGAAACCATTTGAACTTGAGCAATGCATTGGAACAATCTCAACCCCTGTTCTCCATTTCAGATCTCTATCAAACCTGTCAAAAATAAGTAAAAATTAGAAGCTTGCATGCTAATTAACGTGTAATGAATAGTTATGGAAGATTTTTATATTTTTGTGCCTTTATAACTTAAATGTAATAATAATATACAATTATTATTTTAAGCACTTTAACCAGAGTGTAATATCTTGCAGTATTTTTTACAATAATTTCAAACATAAAAAAAAAACAATTAAAACGTTGGGTAATGGGTGTCGAGTGAGGAGTACTACATCTAGAAGAAAGTTGTACTCTCTTTTCTGATGTGCGCTACATTATGGTGTTTTATTAGAAAGTTTTGGGGACTAAGCCACGTGACGACACGCGCCACTGAAATACGTGTCAACAAAAGAAGCACGTCAATATTTTATTGGTTAAATTAAAAGACAATTAAAGCCATACAAAATTAAGGGTTAGAGGATAAATTGGCATTCAAATAATATTACGGGAATAAGTTAAACGAAAATAAACTAAAAGAATATCGGTCATTTTCTCAGGAAAAAATGTTAATAATTATACTGTCCATAATATATATAAAAGAAAGATAAAATAATATATATAAAAGAGAGATAAAAGTATTTTACACATTTATTTAGCGCAGAGTAAAATAATGTGTGTGATGTGAAAGATTTAGCAATGACACAGATACGAAAATGTGACATAGAAACAAGAATTTATATATTATATAATTATGAATTATATAAATTGATAATAAAGATTTATATATACAAGTATGTTTTATATTATTTTTTGAAATAGAAAAATGTTTTTTATGACCGGTTCAAAAGGATTTGTTTTTTATTTTTATAATCATAATAAAAATTTATATAATAAATTTGAATTTTTATAAAATTAATGTTTTTTTTTTTTAAATTGTGTTAGAACCGTAATAGAATTGTCAGAAATTCAACAAATACTTTTTGAATTGGAGACTTCACATATACGTGCCCTACAAGTGTCATATAAATATTGGTGTGGGTGTTCGATACGAATATCGGACACCAACACACCATTTAAGAGAAGTGAAAGCTTTTAAATAGATGAGAATTAATACCCAGGATAGTAGGGTGTGGGAAGAATGAAAGCGTCTCCCGGATCAGCAAGGCAAAACATCATAATCTCATTAGCAAGAGTGGCACCAGCTGTAAGGACTAGATTCTCTGGAACAAAGTTTACTCCATTTCCTCTTATTTTCGACATAAATTCCACCAGTTCCTTCAAGAGATCAAAAAATTATTTAGAAACTCATCTTCTATCTTATAAACTCAGACGGAGTGCTGATATCTTATCAAACACTGTAGAAAGGCTACACTTCACATCCCAATAATATAATGGTTTCTCAAGTATATAAGTTTTAATTTTTAAATAATATAATGATTTGTAAGTATATATATATATATATATATATATATATTACTTTTTGGGTGTTAAAGAAATCTTTTCTTAAACTCAAATATAAACTATATTAATTACAAAAATTAAAGAATATATTTAGAAAAAACTATTAACTATTTTAAATCATTTTTCCTATCAATTATTAAAGTTTTACTTCGACAGCCAACCCTGTTATTTTAATTTTAAATGAGGTTTTTTATTACCTAAAAGTAGAAGCAACTATAAAACAACTAAAATAACCGGAAATAGATTTTGTGCTACAAAATTTCTCTTTATATATATATATATATAATATTTTAACTATTTGAAAATTACTAAATAATTTTTTGTTTTTAAAAACACTTTCATATTTATTTTAAATTTATACGTGTTATATATCAATATGTTTATATCGTTTTCAATCAAAATTAGAGTTGTTTATAATTATGTACGAAATAATAATCAACACGAGTTACCAGGATAATATTTTTTTTAATAAAATGACTCTAAAGTGTAGTTACACCATTGTACCAATGTTTTATCTCTCTTTTTTTAATGTTTTTCTTACACTGATGACTTCATGATCAAGTACAAACAACGATAGCTACGAAAACATGTTATGTTGGACGAGAGAAAAGTCTTCACATATCATTTAAAAAAACTATCATTCAACACCTTAATAACATATAATCCTTTAGAAAGAGAAATATTATATATATAAAAGAAAAGTTAATATAAGTAAAATAAAAGAGTAAATTAAATATAAAATTGAAATGTAAGAAAATGGTGCATCTATAGAAAAACTTAGATACAGTATTACGTGTTTTTTTTAGTTAAAAAATAGAGTTGTATTGTAATGATCTTCCTAATAAAAATCAAAGAAAAAGTTGCCAAGATAAAATTTTAATTTTATTAAAACAATAACACTAAAAATGCTTGTACCTGAATTTGATCTATCTATATCCAGTTCAATCTTTATAGGCTTACTTCGAAATAATGTACAAACAATGATAGCAACACAAACATATTATGTTGGACAGGAGAAAAGTCTTCATGTACAATCTAAGAAGATATCATTGAACACTTCAATGTGAACACACCCAATGAAAATGTAAAAAGAATGGTGCCAAGATGAAATTTAATTTTAATGGAAAATAACTCTAAATATACTTACAACATTGTAGCCAACTTTTATCTCTTTTTTAGTTAAATGATATTTTTTTCTTGGGTTTTTTCAAGCACAAACAAGATAACAACACAACCATGTTATTGTCATTAATAAAGTTTTCTTACATTTGCGAAAATATCAGTGAACGCCTTAACAACATAAGTACATTATTTGGAATCATACAAAAATGAAACGTAAAAGAACAAAAATGGTGTGATTCTATATACATGCCCCAACATTAATTGTTGAAATATATTATTTTTACTTGAAAATATCAGGGAACGTTTAATTAAATATATACATTTTAATTTGAAAAGGGTCAGGTAATTTTAAAAAGAACAAGTTTGTATTATTATTTCTTACTGTTTTCTATAAACTTTTGAAAACATGATAGAGTAAAATTATAATGTTGCTTTTTGTAAGTATAAATAGAAAATAATTTCTCATAAAGTACCTCTATTTTGACCCATTGCAATTGAACTAATAATAGATATACTATTTATTTTGTTTAAGGTTCGTTGCTGTTTTTATACCAATATATATACATATACTTTTATATATATATATATATATATATATATATATACACACACACTTTTACTTATCACTATATTTTAGTTTTCTTTATAAACGTATAAAAATACACCTCTAAGTTACAGAAAGAAAAAAATTACCACTCAATTTTGTTAACTATTATCAGAAAGACTAGTGTCTAATTTAGTATAGTATATAATCATCAACTTATTGTTAGGAAAAGGCCATGAAAAGCTAATTTCACACTATCATTTTTTTATTTAGACATTAAGCCTCAGTAAGCATGTCTTACAATTTTTAAAGCAGGTAATCCATGGTAATCTTGGAACAGAGCAAGCTCTTTAAATACGGATACCCCATCTTGCTTCATCGCCACTATATCAGGATTTCTTTGAAGCCATGATTTAAGTAGGTCAAATGAAAGCTGCAAAATAAGAGATGTCAGCAAAAAAATGTTGAACACCATTACACCACTATAGAGAATGAAATATGTATATATATATGATTGATATAATAATAGCCGCTATAAGCCGCACACCAAGGAAATTTACATGTGCACCGCACTCAGAAAACATTCTGTTGACATATCCCAACCCCTTGTTCCTAGGTCAACTGGTAAAGCATGCTTGTAAATTTCTTCTGTCTCTCTGTCCTCCACAAGGGATTCTTTTTTACTTTTCTTATTTTATATAAATTTTCTTCTCTCTTTCTTTTACAATTCAAGGTATTTCTTATCAATAATTAGTCACCCAAAATATCTATATTTCATAATCCAAAAATTCGGTTTAAAAATAACATTTGTATCTCTTTATATATTATAAAATATTTTTAATTTTAGTTGATAAAATCATTTAAAGTGTGTATTTATATATTTATAGATAATCAATCATCCGATAATCTCAACAAACTCTTAACTAAATAAATTTTAAAAGATGATTTTGATATCATATTAAAATGTTATAATTCTATTTTACAAGATCATTCATAAATTTACATCTATCAATATATTATAAAATGTAATTATTTATAGTTGATATAAAATATTTAAAAATATTGACATATATTATAAAATATAATTATTTATAATTGATATAAAATATTTAAAAATATTAAAAAATTATTTTATTTCATAGACGTGGAAATCACAGCTAGGGATAGTTGTTAGTATGGGAAGGAAGCTATGAACGAAAATGGTATGTATAAAGCTGAGTGTGAATGAAGATATAATTTAAACAGCTAACTTAACCTGATTCTCTGCAAGTCCCATCTGAATGATTCCGGTTGGGTTTCGAATGAGGTGATAAGGATTCTTCTCGTAATCTTGCCATCCTAAAAAGTAAGAGGAGTTCTGGCCATGAGAGTCTTCACTAGCCCTTCTAGACAGCATGTCCGTTAACACTACAAAGTGTCTACTAAATTAGTGTGCGTAAGCTAAACTAACTCTGAGAACCGAAACAGAAGTGAGTGTGAGTGATGAATAATGGTCTGCTAGGGTTGTGTATTTATAAGGGCGAGAACTTAGAGACATGAGCCCCACAATGCAAATGACCTCGTCCTTTGACATCATGAAACCAGCCGCAGTATGAGTGTGTTGTACATGGTGACATGGTGTGATAAACACCCTTAATGTGCTAAAGACCTGAGGGAGAAAGGTCCACTTAGATTGTTAATTATTGGAAGCAATTTTTCTCTGACTTTAGCTATACATAATTAATCATTCAAATTAGCTTATATACAGTATAAAAATCAGATTTCTTTTAGAGAAGTTATACAAACTAGTTTATACAGAAATTAATTTTAATTTTATATTATCTTTATTTTTCTTCTGGTATACCGATGCAAAATAAGAATTAATGTGAAGTTACAATAATCCTAACAAAAATTGTTGTAACATGATAAGTACAACAATTTTGTAAATATATATTTATTACAGCAGTTAATTAAGTAACTCATATAATATATAGTTATTACATTATTCATTGTTACATTGGTTAATAAATAAAATAAATGGAATGTCGGACATATATACATTTGGCAGTATGAATCCTAAAAAATATATACATTCCTTATATGTATTTTGTACATTTAGTGATAGATTTATCATTTGAAATAAATTTATATTACTCTTATCAAGATTTTCTATTATTAATATAGCATTACTTATCAAGTATTTTTAATTTAAGATTTATTCCTAATTAGTGATTATTTATATAATATTATCATATGGTTGGTTATGTTTAGTACATACAAAAGTTAAACACAAAAACAAGGATGATGTTGTTGTACGCAACTAACATGCATACTAATAGTTGTTGGTCAATTTGATGATGCATTTTTCAAGTGTCTATCTCAGGGAAGGAAAAGGTTAATGAGTTTTCAAGTGATTTATGATTGGAGGGAAAAGTTTGTGCTTGAAAAAAAATATTAAATATAAACTAATTTTATAGATCAAAATAATTAATTATCATATTAATTAAATTAAAAATTATTTTATAAATTAAAAAATTATTGATATTTAAAATAATTTTTATTATTAATAAAAATTTATAAAGTAGTTTTTAAATTAATATTTAATTATTAATTACTAAGATTTTAACTAGTAATTACTTATGTTCTAAATTAATCTCTAAAAGATCAATAAAGATTAATTTAAAATATAAAATATTAATAGTTAAAACTTTAGTAACTAATTCATATATTAATTTATGTTACTTGAGGTTTAGGGTTTAGGGTTTAGGGTTTAGGGTTTAGGGTTTAGCTGTGTCAAGTTACATAGTGATACCTAACACGAAAACTTTATAAAAAAAATTAAATTTATATATTAATTTAGAAATTATATTATAATATTTTATTAATAATCAAAATTACATTAATTATTAATATTTTTATAATTTTTAAATTAATATTTAATTTAATTAATTATTATTTAATAATTTTTTCGTAGCGAATTTCATTTCGAGAAAGCTTTTCGGATAATGAAATCCTCTGTTTTTCTGGATGGTGTTATGAGAACACTCTAATTTTGATGGGAGTGGGTACGTGTGGTACGTATGACTATGCAAATTTGGATCACATGGTGGTTTTTTGCAGTAGCTATGATGGATGATTTTTTGTTGACAACCTATGGTTCATGGGTAGCAGTCCTAGGTTTTGGCAGAGGATGGCTCTCTATGGAATGTTCTCATTCTCAACAGTGATCAAGTGTTTGTGCACCTGTTTTTGTGTAGAGGCATATAGGTCTTCAATATGCAGTGGTTCTAATTAGGAGTTTGGGATGTTGAGGCTGTGATTTTGTTGATGAGTGTAAGTTTGTTGGGTTATGAAGGAAGCATAATCTTTATTTCTAACAGGGTAGAAGAAGCATTTCATTAATCTGTTTTTTTTTATGTCTATAAAAGAAAAACAAATACTAAAATAAAAGTATAAGATATGTTTTTTATTAGCAATTAATCTAAGTTTATAAATTCTTAGTGAATTTTCCTTTTACTAGTGTTACTAGTATGGGATGTGGTAAACATTAAATCTACATAGTTATTAGATAAATTACATTAAATCAATCTTGAATTCAGTTTTTCATTGAAATTATTATAACTATGTTTATTCACTTTTAATCAATTAGCTTTTTTAAAATTTCATATATTATAAATATAATACTTTATTTTTTTAAAATATTTATTATTTCAAATATGCTATCATAAAATAAAATTAATATTAATTATATTTTTTTTTTACTTTAACTTTTTTAAATAACATCACTATGAGAATCACCACATCAATGTTTTAATTTTTATTACGATTTTATCTTAAAAAAAATTATTGATAAGTTAAAAAAATAATGTATATATAAACTTTTTTACTTAACTGAGTAACTAGACATAAAAGAATTAAATAAAATCATTACGAGTAAGTTATATTTTTTTCATACAAGAAATTAGTATGATATAAAATTAGCTTAGTTTTTTTATTAGTAATTATAGTTAGTTTAATTTTGATTTAAGCTTTTAGATTTAGATGTTAGTACAATAATTTTTAAATTTTAGTATCTACTATTTTTAACAAATATTGGAGATGACAAATAATTTATTTAGTACAATTCCAATTATTTTATGAATATTTATAAAAGTATCATCTTATCCAAAAATTTATTTCTTATTTTTAAATATTTATGAAACAAATAGTGAAAAGAATTCATTTATGTGAACTAAACAAACCTTCTTCTTTTATGATAAAACCCAAAACTAAATATGTTGTAACTTGAAGGCTAGAACATTAAAAAGATAGAGTTTATTTTTGCTATCAATAAATAGAGAGCAATTTAATACTTTTATGATTACTTGTGCAATATCACCATTATAGGAAGCAGAAATATCACAACACGAATCAAAAAAAAAATGCAAAACACTTACAAAATGATAAAGACAGAATACCTGCCATGAGAAGTTATAGATATACTTAGTATTATACATTTATAGTTTAACTTTTCCTTTCAATTCTGGTCATATGCTAAAGAAAAATAGGTTTTTGGGATAAAAAAGATAAAGTATTATTATAAGTTGTTATATTCTTTTTTTCATATATTGTTTGTTAAGTTGATAGAATGATATAAATTTATTATTTTAGCTATACGGATCCCATATATCTTAACTAGAAAAAAAAAATATTATATATTTATTACCAGTTAAAAACTATCATATGAGAGTTAGATTAAAAATAAATATAGAATATAGAATAAAAAATATTCTTCTCCGTCATCTTACTGGTACAACTTTTATTTATTTCATTGACCACTATAATTATTGTATATCATTATGGTCGCCATCACATTTATGTAAATAGAAAACATATCTGTATGAGAAAAATATGTATATGGGCCTTCTTAATCTTATTGGTCATGTCTCAACAACCCAATTGTCACTCCAAATACTCTTAATACAAGTTCCTTTTATAAAATCCCTAACCTACCCAGGATCACTTTGGCAAAAGTAGCCTCTTTATTTAAGTTGGTATGAAACCTAACATCTATAATAACATTTATGAGATAAATTATTATTTTGTTCTTACAGTTCTAAATATTTCTTATATGAGATCCTTCGTATTCTTTTTTGAGTCTCTCTTCCTGTCAGCTTATTGGTATGAAGTATCTGTAAAAGTACTTTCACACTCAAGTCATAAGTAGTAGTAGGCAAAAAATCTAGTTTGATCAAACTGCTCCACTTTTACACTGTTCTAATCCAATAAAAAATCATTTATCTAAATCTAATTTTTAATTTAATCCATATTTTATTATATTTTTCATATCAAATTTCCATTTTGTTTAAACAGGTTTTAAAATTGGAAATCCAAATTTCCAATTCAAATATTTGGAAGTAGTCTCTCTCTACTCCTCTACCCAAACCACCTTTCTATATTTTCTTTATAATTTTATTTGTTTCAATATTTTATTTGCTCCAATATTTTATAGATAATAAATTAATATAATATTTTCAAATTTTAATTAAAATACTATAGGTAGGTGTATTTAATGTTAATTTTTTTTTATATTATGTTATCTTTAATATTTTTTATATTATTAAATTATAATTTTATTATATTTTCTTAATATTTATATAATATTCAACTCTTTTATATATTACTATATTAATATTATGTTAATTGTTTTTTTAAAAATATGAATTTTGATTTAAAATACAATTTATTTTTTTTATATAAAAATATGGATTTGATCCATAACCACCCTTCATAAGTGATTATATTCAAGTTACAAATCCATGGTTTAAACATTCATTATTTTTTATCTAGAAAGTTTCACCTATTTATCTTGTAATAGATCATTTTCTATGGAAGAGATTATTCTAGACTAATTCAAGTCCAATGTCGCTTAATTACACTCTTAGGCAATAATCAAGTTTTATTCTTAATTAATTCTATTATGTGTGTAACTTACCAAATCAAGAGATCGATTCATCGTAACATTCTATAATTTTGACTAAATGATCCAAAAGACGAGTTGTTGTGAGTTCAATACTAATGGTTTGTTTGGTCTGTGTACCATGTAACAAGGTGTGAACTTAATGCATCAATCCCTCATAATACAATTTTCATAAAGACCTCAAAAATAATTCCAATTAAAATTGTTTACTAAATATATTCTTGCTAGATACATTTTCAAAATAAACTCGTTTAATTTCCAGTTTGCAGTTTGTTATTTAAATACGAAAACTTACCTTGATTCTACTGTAAAAATGTCTCTAAACATAATTTTTCATATACATCAAATATTAAAATTTTCATATTTTATTTTTAAATATAGTATAGACTAATGCAAACTCTTTCTAAGTAAGATAAATATATTTATGGATGGGGTACAGTTTGGACGAATAAATTAATTACTTTCGATTTCCTAAATAAGACATGGTTATCAATAAAATTAGTAATGATTGAATTCCTTTAAGTATGTTGTAATGAGTTTCATTTGCTATTATGTGTATGAAGAAAATTGAATCTTCTAAATAGAAAAAATTAATTAGAAAGTGAAATTTACTAAAAGAAAGTTAGTCATATTTTTTAGCAATTTTTTTATTATTAATAAAAATCTATATATATGTTACGCTTTTACATATAAAAAGGAGTTGATAAAGTGTATTTGTCCAAGACGATAATTTTGAGTAAAAAATCTTAAAAGACATTTTTGTCACTCAATAATTATTTACAATTAGTCATATAAGTGTGTGAATACTAGTAACTGAAAGAAATATTGAGATTAAAAGAATAGTGAATTGAAGAAAAGAAAAAAAGGTTACCTATATTTTGTGTAATTGGATAAGAGCACCACAAAGATATTCCAATCCAACTTGCATCATCAAATCTGTGTCCAACTTGCTTATAAAAACATATGAAAGGGCCCAATTTAGTTGCTGAAAGCAACCTAGTATACAACAAAAGACAAAAATTTGTGGTTTCCACCTTCGAGGAGAAGATACGGATAAGCCCAGTGGGCCTCACCTTATAAACACTTTCATTCAATTCACTCACTTATCGTGTAATCTTAAAATAATAACCTAAATAAATTTGTTTACCTAAATTTAAAATTAATTATTTTTAAATAATATATAAAAATATATTTTCTAAATTTTAAATATTTACGCCAATTTTTTATTTTTTTATAAAAATTTTCATATTAGGTATAGTGTAACTTACATCTCATATTATACATATTCATAAAGAATTTTAAGAATAAATTAAAACTAAAATTTGATAACAAAAATTAGATATCAATTTATAAATTATTTATCAATAACAAAAACTAATTTAAAAACTAATAATTTATTTAATCTCTAAAATAGTATATAATTTAATCAATATAATAACTAATTATTTTTTTCTCTAAACTTAGTTTTTATTTAATAATTTTTTATAGTGAAAATACAAAGATAAAATCATCAAAACCCAACTAGCATTATCTATCTGTATCCAACTTGCCGTAGAAAATCATAGAAACCCAATTTAGTTTGCAAAATTTAAAGAAAGGTTTCTGTTTATCATTCTTAATTGTTGCAAACACACTTTTTACACATTAAAAATAGCTGTCAACTAACAAGTCCATTAATTATTTTCTAAATTGTAAAATTCACCAAACTAATCCTTTTCGCCACCTTCAATTCAACAAAATATTTTCATAAGCTAATTAAACCTTAAATCAACTTGTTTAACTCCCCGTAACTTAAACCTCAATTCATACATTCATAGCATTTTCTTTTGTCTTGTAAAGTGCCTACACAATTCTTATTACCGACTGTTCCTTCAGTGCAACTACCAAAGATTTTTTTGCCGATTAAATATTTAGTGTTTGGATGTTATCAATGTTGTAATAAAAACGTATATCTACTATGTTTATAGTGTTTATTATTTGATGTGTATAATCATAATAGTATAATTATTTAATTTATTGTATCTTTTTTTTATCTTGAGATTTCTACATTAACCGATTAATTACAATAAAATTATGAAATAGAAATAAATTTTTAGATACCAAAATAATTAGTTGCAATAGTAACTAAATTAGAGACCATTTTAGAAACTAAAAAGAAATTAGTTTCTAAATTAGTTTTTATTATTGTTAAATAGTTTTTAAATTGATATCTAATTAGCAACCAAGGTTTAAAGACCAAATTTATAAACTAAATAATTGGTAGTTATTTAACAATAATATAAACTAATTTAGAAACCAATTTTTTTTTTAGTTTCTAAAATGATCTTTACTCTAGTTACTATTGCAACTAATTATTTTGATATCTAAAAATTGGTTTCTATTTCATGATTTTCTGGTAGTGATTTTCGATACTAAATATTACTAGATCATCCGATTTCATTACAATTTGCATCCAAAAAAGTGCTCATAGTCTGTGATACTTGTTTAAGATGAATATGGAGTTTATAAAGTTGTCTTTTAAGAAGAAGAAAAAGAGTAGAAGCCAACCTTTCGTTCTCTTGATCCCCACACAATAAATGTTGACTACGTTATCTATTATATATCAAAGTTAAAGAGGCAAAAAAGTTCAAAATAATATTAAGAGAAAGAGTTAACTAATTTAATTAATTTTTTAAAATACTATCCTTTTATCTTTGTTTAAAATCTAAAAAATTCCATTTAAATTAGATTCATTCTTTGTATTCTAATATTTCATTACTTGGCTTGATTAAATTTCTCAAAATTCAAGTTCGATTTTTATAAATAAATAAAAATATCTAAAAGAGAGACTCATTAAAAGTGTTCGCACAAATTCTTCGAACAAAAATTAGTCATTAAAAATATATATTTCACTTCAAATGGTGATTAAAGTAAAAAAAAAAAAAACTAAAAACAAGTAAAAGAAACTCCTCATAAAAAGTTAGTTTCGTTATAATAATCAAAATAAAATATAAATTAATTCATTAAACGCATCAAAATACAGATATAAATTTTAAATGTAATGCCAATTTTTTAATCTTATTATTTCTTAAAAATTGTTATTTTAAATACGTATTAATTCATTTTGTTCGATTTAATTTTCCGTTTAATTTGCAATATATATAAATTGATATGGCCCAATTATTATTTTTTCTTTTAATTTTCAGTTTTCAATATTTTATATATTTGTTAAATATATAAAATAACATATTTTTTAAATAATTATTTTAAATTTAAACTTGACTGATTTATTTAATTAACTAACTCGTGATAGATTAGGTTAGACAAATATTTTTAAATGAATCCGATCGAACTAACTCATTTATAAGGTGGATTAAACCCAATGAATTGAATTAATTCTTATCTTAAATTGTATCATACATTAAGTTACGAGTAACTTTGTTATTTGCTTATTCTAAAATGTTATTTCTTTTGTGATACATTAATGATTAATCTAAGCAGGAATAGAGAATTTTTTTTCTCTTAGAGTTTTTTTATCGTATGAGTTAAGTCATAAGTGATGATTTCTATACTTAGTTCTCTCATATAGTTGAGTGACGTAAATTTTTCCTAATTTCTAACATTTTTATATTCTCATCTTATAAATTAGACTAATAATGATTAATCATCATCTTACTTATCTCATTGAGTTTGAGTGAGATAACTTTTTTTTTTCAATTTTTATCACTATCTTGCTTTTTCAAAATATCTACATCACAATTCAATCAATAATCCTTCAAAGATATTATGTGAGATAACCAAAAGTTCTTTATTAAATTTGAGTCAAAAAGATCCTCCAACACAAGAAAGTCTCTTTGGTATCCTAATGAAAAAATGTTTAAAAAATTGTGATAGCTTCTGGCACCAGACTTTTACCATGTAGTTACTGAACATCTTGCATGATATGTTATAATCGTGTTTCCCTTTCCTCTTTCTTTCATTACCCCTTCTTATAACTAGTCTCATGAACCTTCGTATTTGGTGACAATCCTTACGAGGAGAAATGAGTCAAATGTGCAATCAATTATCGAATTATTCTTGAATTTATAATTTGAATTACAAATTTGTCCTTCAACTTGTGAATTGTTTTAAAGAAATTGTGACAAAATGATAACATTAAGGTATACTCTTTATGAGTGGGAAATTTGTTTTTTTTTTCTCTTAATTCATTGATTATTGAAATTTGTTCCTGCCAGTTGACCAGAACGTGCTTCGTCTTGGTTCCAAATCTTCACTCTATCCCGCCGTGAGTACTTGAAACAGAGAGAACAAAGGGCGTCCTCGCGGCCGTTTGCACTCCGACGATCAAGTCAGCAAGCAGAAAACATCAAACATCTCCGTATCGGAGCACCGTAACTGTGATGCTCTAAAGGCGCATAACTTAATTGTAACTAACTTCTCTCTCTCTCCAATCACTCGTGCATACAGTGTGTAAGCGAGCAAATGATTAGAGTCTGTGTAAAAACGTGTAAAGCATACCTCACTAAGCTTTCAGAGAAGCTTATATACCTTGGGTTTTAGTGCTTACTGCCACGTGGCCCTTCTGACTTAATCGCAATTCCACGTGGAAGGCCTTACGACGCTGTAACCCAACTTAGGGAAATTCCAGCGTGTAAGTCTTCCTTCCTCGAAGTGCGTCTGGCACAAGGGGTGACTACCTGGGTGCCAACTCATGCGCCCCAGGTTCTAGTCACTCGCCCCGGAAGTGTATCAGCCTTTCTCTCGTACCATGCACGTGGCTCACCCCTGGGCGTGACCCTCTCCCGGGTCGTATCTGTCCCAAGGATTCTCCAGAGGTGGCGTGGGTACTTCGCAAGTCAGGTTACTCCCTGCTGGTACTGGGAATATGGCCTTGAAGCCACCTTTCTCTTCTCTTTATTACTGCTCTGAGGTACCGGGGCCCGAGGCCTCCTCGCCCGTACCGTGGCCTCTTATCGTGCCGCCCCCTCCATGGTCTTCCCTACCCGTTATCGGGGGTGACACTATCGACGCCTAAACCTGACGACGCCCAAAGCGGTCAATCCTACTGACTTTCCTCCTTGGGACCTCCTTGGTGGGTCCCACCATATGTTTGATTTTGACCTAAGTCAATGTCCGGGGAAGGATCAGTACAAAATTGTTTTCAAATTTTGGAGTAAAAAATAAATGAAATTCCATAACATACATAGATTAATGTTGGATGGATGGAGGGAGACTGTATAAAAATAACTTTTACCCATTATGTTTATGTTGGATATAATCAATTATTTCTAACACGGAACATTATTTTCACTCACTAAATTAACATTTACTTTGTTCGTAACATGGCACAAAGGCCATGTAATTTTCGTTCTAGACATGTTAATGTCAATTTGAAGTTGTCATTTCACATTGTTGAGATTAAAGTGGAGTGTAGACATAACACAAATGTCAACTTTATTTCTTTTAATACCAACCAAGGGAAGCACTAAAATAGATAACACTCACTTAGTTTTGAGTAGGGCACTCAAAATTTATGGAGCCTTCAAATCATTATATTATGATATTTTTAAAGCTTCTAAGCATTTAATAAAATAGCTACATCACCAACACTTTATTTCTTTGACTTTAACCACATTATCATTATTATTAGTGATTACAAATTTTTAAATGGATTTATAGTCATATTAATAATTAAATTTCAAACAACTTCACTAATTTTACAAATATAAATATATATATATATATATATATATATAGTTCTAAAATTATAATAAATATTTCTAAATATATTTTTACAATTTATATACATAATTATTCACCATTCAAATGTAATTTCCACACTCTTAAAAAAACAATCCAGGAATATATTAGTAATATTTTACGTAACACAAATTTTACTATTTTCTTAGTCATATCAATTTTATCTCATACAAACTTTTTTTCTTATTTTTCACTTATCTTCTCTTAGTGCAAACCCATCCACTTTTCTATCTCTTTCTTCGTTTTTTTTTTTCTTTTTCTTTCCAACCACCCCCAATTTAAACTTGCATGGAACCCTTTCTCTTCTATCCTTTCAAAGGACTATAATGATTTATTTTAATCAGAGAGGATAAATGTGAAAATTTGAGGGAAGAAATTTAAAGTAATTTGAAATAAAAATATGAAAAAAATGAGATTATTTAAATTAAGATGTATAATGAATTTGTAAGAAAAATTTAATATAGTTTCTAATTGATGTAAGTGAATTTGTAATTTTTTTAATTAAAATTTATAAATCGATTTTTATATTTAAATATATTTAATTAATAAAATATAAGATATTTTTGTATAAATTTAAATTAATTAAAATTTTATAAATTATTTCTGAAAATATTAAATAATTATTTTTAAAAAATACAAACAAAAAGAATCCGAACCTTTCATTATTCGTAATATTACTTGACCTGGTAGAAACACAGCGTTTAGACTTGCCTGTGCTAATAAAAATAATTGATTTTAAAATAAAGTAGACAATTCTACAAACTTATGTCTTATCTCTCATAGATGTTTTGGTTGTAGTGCAATTTTTTCAATTGTAAATAATGATAGTTTGAATTATGTGGAGTACGTCAAAATCAATGGTACGTCATGTTAAATTTTACTATATTTGTTTCTCTTTCTACGAAAATTACTTTAGAAGCTTAAAATATGTTGTTTTATATATAAAAAATACTAATTTCATCCAACCAAGGTATATCTAAGTTAATAAAGAAAGTGAAAGAAATAAAAAACAAATCAACAATTTCTTATAAAATATTTCTGAACATAAATAAATATATATATATAAAAGGAAGAAGAAGAATTTTAATTTCTTTTAGAAAGTTCACTACATTTTATTTTTCTCTTCACTATTGGATGAATATTTGCCTTTTCTGGCTTTCCCCATTTTATTTAACAAATTATAAAATATCAAATGAAGAAAAATATTTCATAAACGCGTTTCCTCTCATAAATAATAAGCATACATAATTTTGAGAGAGGGACATATTTTCACAATATTTTAACTTTTGTTTGTTAAAAAAAACATTACACTCTGGTAACTTCATTCTCATTTCTGTTTTGTTACACACTAATTACAGGTAGAACAATGATTTTTTTAAATAAAAATTATAAATGAGATACAATGATTAAGTCATTAACTAAATATGGTGTCTAGTCAACTAAACTCAAAAAAATTATTAATTTAATTAAAAAAATATATTAAAACACATATGAATAGAAAAATAATATAAAAAAGGTGTATAAATATGATTTTTTTTAATAACCTAAAATATAAATCTTTATCCGTGTAATACATTCCTCTTTTATTTGCTTAAATTACACAAATTATTCTTTAGCTAAGAAATCTTGATATTTTATGTTTAAAATAAAATTAACTAATCAAGTTTAATTTTCATTTAAAATATTTTTTTTTGGTTCATGTATATTAGTTTGATTTTAATAAGAAATTTTGTTATGTTAAAATAATTAGAATAAAATAAAAATAAAAAATATTTAAAACACGAGATTGCATTGCATAAAAATCCATCATCGAGATTATCGATTTAAAGAAAACTGATGTAAGCTTCATGCATATAGTGGATGAAGATAACATAATAATGTGAATTAAAGAAATGAAAGTGAGAAACAATAATAGTAAACAGAAAACAGAGGAAGGGAATAAAGATAGGACACAATGAAAATCACAAGCTTTAATTCTAGAGGCTTAAGACTAAGAGGAAAGGAGAAAGATAGACATTTAAGGGATATAATTAGAAAGGAGGAGATTGATGTGGCATGTATCAAGAGACTAAGTTGGCAATTATAATCTCGGAGAAATTTCAAACAATATAGGGAGATAATAACATATATTGGATGCACAATGTTGAAGAAAATGGAGACAGAGGCATACTAAGTGTATGAAAAAAAAAACTCACATTAAGTATAATTAAATATTGTAAAACTGATTTATAATGTGAGATTTACACCCATTTTAACACTATAAATGTTCTAGTCGATAACAAATAGTTTGATAAGCTCAAAAAACACTCATTAGTATAAACTTTAAATGATTCTAACTTATAAGCCGAAATTTGCACTCATTTGTATACTACAAAATGTTATAATATATAGTTGATGTGCGATCTCCAACAAGACTTCATAATTATAGGGGGAATGGAGAAAAGAACAAACAACCTGTCACTATTGTAAATGTGTGCTCTATAGGTATGCTTAGTGAAAATAAAGTAATGTGTTTATGTTGAGTTATTTCGTTTATGAATCGTCCTTAATGTATATATTGGCTAAAACAACATTACTGAAATTATCGCGTGTTACATTATTTGTTAAGTAGATTTGTCGTGTATCTCCTTATCTTATCTTGATGCATTAGTTTTATTCAATCGGTACAAAACATTTAACAATTAAAAAACATATTTAACAAAATATATATAAATATAAAATTTAGCAATATTTTCAATTATAATATTATAAAGTTTAAGCATGAATTAAATATGTTTCGGTACCGCCAATATAATCGTTTAGGAGTCAACGTACTGAGACGCCTTCTAAGAATAAAACCGTGAGGAAACACCTACCTTCAAAATGAACAATACTTCAAATGTGATTGACCCTAACGATGATATATGTCGAACTTGAACAAAATCATTTATAAAATAATCAGATTAAAATGTAACTCTTATAGAATATTACAAATAATCATTTCACTTTTAATATAACTTGCTCCTTTTCAAATTCATAAAATTAATTAAAGTTATTATATTATAAACTAATAATTGGTTTACCATTGTTTAAACAATTCTAACCTTAATTTTAATAATTTATTTATTAAATAAAATATTTCAAATTATTTATTTTTAATTATAAGAATTAAAGAATTAACACTTCCATAAAAGTTCGACTAACCAATTTCTTAAAAATAATTTTAAAAAATGAAACTTCAGGCTAAGAATTCGTTCTCTCCAACCCACTTTTTAACATGAACAGTCATTTATAATATTTAGGTACATGATAATGAAAAATATATATATTATATATTAGGGTTTATATTATTAAAAAAGGTATAAATATGGATAAGAAAGATGGTGGATCCAAGGTGGATTAGACAGGGACAATGTGGAGTGTACGGCTGACGTGGCGCATCTGTATCCTAGTATCATTCTGCTGTCGCTGTCGAAGCGTCACAGCCACTTGTTTTTTTGTGTGGAGGAGATACGCTGCCCTAATTTGCTGAATTCAAATACATGCATGTGCATGTTGCCGTTTCAATTCCTCCCATGCACTTCACATCCCATCGCCATCTTCCACCCAATTCTTCATAATTAGTTTTTGAAAAATAAACGTAGACTCTCCAAAATTTATGAAAAGAAAAAACAAAAGGTAAATATTCTAAACAATTATATTGAAAGTAATTAAAGAAAAAAATTAAATAAAAATAAGAAAACAAACAAAATTATATAATGCATGACTCTAATAAAAAATGAAAAAAAACTATTCAATCCAACAAATATAAATGAAATTGACTCTTAGCAGTGGTATATTAATGCACGTTACTACTATTCTTTACTTAGTACTTTTTTATCGATTAAAAATAAATAATTTAATTAAAATATTTAAGGGATATTTTAATTTTATATAAAAAAATAGAAGCAAGATGCGCAGTATCCAAAACACCAATTTACTTAGTATATAAACATAAATATTTATATATTTTGTTACATTACTATTTAATGTTATTGGTTTGGTTCAAAAAAAATCGTTGCAAGGGTACTCTTTAAATCAATTTAACTTTATTAATTTTTAAGGATCACATAGAGACTAGAGATGAATATATATGTCCACTAGTATAAAATTTTTATTTATGAGAATACATTTATAACATTTTTACGAATAGACGTTGTCTCTACACGGTGATATTTTTTAAATTAAATTCGTCTAAAACGATAAAGTCGCCTTTTTTTATGAAATGTTTTGGACTAAAATGATGACTTTACACCATAGCCGCCGTTTTAAAGTCTTTTTACTACACTAATTCATTGCGCGTAAGTTACGCTTTCATATTTTCTTATCTTGTGACGATTTGTTTTCCTCTTCTTTGCTCTTTATGCTTCTTTTTCATCTCGAGTCATTGTCATTTTCGGACCATTGCCATCTTCGAGCCAATGTGTAAGTTTCTTTCGAGCTCTCTACTTCTTCTTCACCATTGTTTATTTGTTTATTTTTGTTTCTCTTATTTGTTTATTTTCTCCATTGTTGTGAAGGTTTTGATACCTACTAATGTTTCATTGCCTTGCACGTTGTTCTTTGGGTTTTCACTGTGCCTCCATTTGGTTCTTCGTTGCTGTCACTGCCATTGCCATTGTCGCCGCTCTTCACCACCACCATTGTCTTCACTCACAAGGTTGGTGGTATTTTAAATTTTTTTAATATTTTTTTAGTGTTATAAATTTTTTTATTTTTTATTTATTATAATTTATATTTTTTAATTTTTTAATTTTTTTTTTAGTTTTTATGTTCGAGTAGAATTATTAAATTATTAGATTGTAGATAGTTTTATATTATTTACTATTTATAATTAATTAAATGATTTTAATTAGTATATTTAATATTTATTATAATTTGTATTTATTATTAATTTATATTATGTTAGTTGTTAGGTTAGAATAAAATTATTGTTTTGGTATTGAGTTTGAGGGTGTTCGATCCTGGACGATTGATACGTGTTGGTATTGAGTCTGAGAGTGTTCGACCCTCGATAATTGATACCTGTTCTATTGAGTCCAAAGATGTTCGACTCTCGGCAATTGATACATGTTGGTATTGAGTCTGAGGGTGTTCGACCCTCGACAAATGTGAGATTTTACAATCATTAGTAAACACCTGAATAACCACTACAGAACATAATAGATCGAAATTAGATTAATTATGTTCACATAAGTGATGAGTATTAAAGAGGAGTAAAAGAATTTATACAATTTGTTCAACGTAATGCCAATAATAGTGGTAATGATGGAGTAAAGATTAGGTGTCTATGCGTTAATTGTTTGAATGGAAGGAGATTGAATGTTAAGAAAATCATGGAGCACCTTCTATGTGATAAGTTTCTTTGATCTTATACAACTTGGACATGACATTGTGAATTCTTGAATTTACCACGTGTTTCCGTATCTGAAGAATATGTGGGATCCGATGCATTACATGGTGAAGTACATGATGATCGATTGGAGGACATGATTCGTGATGTGGGAGATGAGTCTTTTGCAGAAGCGCATGGATATAAACGTATGTCAAGTTATGCAAAGACTTCATTGTATCCTGGATCAACTAACTTTACACGATTTTCAGCGGTGTTAAGATTGATAAATTTGAAGACAATAAATGGATGGACTAATAAAAGCTTCACGGAATTGCTTCAATTGTTGAAGGATATGCTTATAGAGAAAAATACTCTACCTAATCGTAATTATGAGGCCAAAAAAATGTTTTATCTGATGGGTATGGAGTATAAAAAGATATACATGCATGTCCTAATGATTGTAAATTATACAGGAAATATTTTAAATTGTTGAAAAGTTGTCCGAGGTGTGAGTTATCATGTTATAAGTTGAAACAAAAAGATTATGATACTATGGAAGAGATAGAAAAGCATGGACCCCAATGAAGGTTATGTGGTATCTTCCCATCATTCTAAGGATGAAGTGATTGTTTTCAAACACAAATGATGCTAAGAATCTTAAATGACATACATATGAGAGGAAATGTGATGGAATGTACCGACATCCAGCTGATTCTATTCAATATAAGAAATTTGATGACGAGTTTTCAGAGTTTGGTAAAGAATCAAGAAATATCCGACTTGGTTTAGGTACAGACGGAATGAATCCGTTTAGTAATATGAGTACGAATCACAGTTCATGGCCTATGGCCTATTTTACTAGGAGTTGAAACTTGTTTATTAAGCTTTTCTATGCTAATATTTTTAGCATTGAACTTTATACGGTGCTCAATAATGTGCTTTTTTTTCTTCTCTTTCTTAGGATGGTGACATTAAATTTGAACATATAATATCAAGCACCAGTTTTCCTTCCTGCATTTAATTGGTTTTGGTACACATCTTTTCTTTTTATCACTTTTGATACTTCATCTAGTTAGGATTATCAGCGAGAGGAACATTTTGTCACACTCAAATATTGAGGTAGACATTATTTTATTATTTTAATGTTACATTATACAGAAGTTCATAATCGACGACATGATTAAGGTCAACTCATGTTTTGTTATTTTTTGTCTCTCTCAATGAGAATTATAATTGAGGGGGCGAATAACAAAATCTAACAAGCTGGATATGGTAACTCGAAATTCCTAGGAGTTCATGAATGAATGATTCGCCCAAATATGATATGAATGCAAGCTTTTTTTCTTTCATCCTTTAACTTTTTTCTTCTGCTTGCTATTTACAGGGTTAACCCACCAAATTCTTTCTTCTGCTTGGTAATAACCCACCGACTTTCAGCTTTGAATCAATAACCACTAAACCAATCCTTTGTGGACTATAATTTTAGCAAGTACTATTGATCAATCTGGATAACTTTCCAAGCTTCCCATGTGCAAATTATGTGGGAAGAAAAGCTACACGCCAGAAATCCTAAACATTAAAGAATAAATTCTAGAAAGTGAAAAACAGAAAATGAAGGTTAAGAAAAAGGAAACAGAATAAGATAACCTCAGGAAGAAAAAAAATAGTAGCAAATAGAGGTCGTGTAGCTACAAAAAAATTCATTGCTAAAGGTCAATTTCAAACTTCCCACTTGTATGGAAGCAGCTAGCGGGTTAACCGTGAGCTTGGTTCGAATCAATAGCCTCTAAACATGAGTTTGAGTAGAAAGAAGCAAAGGCAAACAGCTGCTTTTTTCAGAAGCAACTCATTGCTGTGAATATTGTGTCCTTGACGGTGACAGGTTAACCAATGAAAGTTTATTGGGAGTCACTGAACTCGTGTAGAACAGTTTTCATATGATATACATTCAATTTTTTTAACTATAAAAATTAAAATATCACTGTGTAGATAATGATTGCTAAGAATCATCTAATAATTTTCTGAGGCTAGGAATTAAAACATGGAATATCATTAGATAAGAGTACTACATATATAATAATTTTTCATCATACGTGATTAGTTTACTTTTTTCCTCATCTTTCAAATTACCTACTTATCTTATAACATTTATTCACCTTTCTTTTTCTCTTCATATCTATCATCTGTGCTACTCCCTTTTCGAATTAAAAATCTATGAACTGTCTTAAATTTAAGTTATGAAGAGTGTGATACTCTGAGCTTAAAAAGAATCACTTTAATGAAAGGATAAATAAGACAACAACAAGCCAGTGAAAAGAAAGCATGCCAGACTTGGACCACAGTGACAAACTCAACTCATTACTAGACAACAGTCACCGTAATGAAATGAATGTACAGGAATAAAAACAATCTCCTTATAGCAACAACCAAGCACGCCATATAACCCGCTGTTACTCTCAAACCCTTAATCTATTCAGACCACGAAAAACCAACTACATCATCCATGGCAACCCCCAGCCCCACCAGATTATCCCTTGCCATGGAGAGAACCGGGCAATGGTAAACACCACTCGGCTCCTTCATTTTCAATATTCTCACGACTTAACTTATTCTCCTATGCACAGTTTCAAGAATCAATTAGTGAGTTGTGTTAATGTTAGTTGTTATGAGAATAAATTTCATGAATCAATTGTTGTTGCAGGATTTTCTCCCCAGAAATTCCAACCGATGTTATTGTTGCAGTGGGAGAAGCCAATTTTTCTCTCCACAAGGTACCAAAATTTTGCACTGTTGCAAGGAACTTCATCAATTCTTCTTATATATGTGATTTTGGGTATTGAATTTGTAAGTGTTGGATTTGTTAACAGTTTATTCTGGCCGCAAAAAGCAACTCCATCAGAAAGGTCATAATGGAATCAGAGGAGAGTGACTTAACCAGAATAGACCTCACGAACATACCTGGAGGCCAAGAAGCTTTCGAGAAAGTAGTGAAGTTTTGTTACGGCGTCAACTTCGAGATCACCGTTCACAACGTCGCTCCACTGCACTGCGCCGCCGTATTCCTCCAGATGACCGACGAGTATTGCGACGGAAACCTTGCCGGAAGAACGGAGGATTTTCTCTCACAGGTGGGCGTCTCCACTCTCCACAGCGCCATCGCGGTTCTCAAGTCCTGCCGGCAGCTTCTCCCATTGGCCACCGAAATCAACGTCGTTGACCGCTGCGTTGACGTAATCAGCTCCAAGGCTTGCCGCGAGATGAACTTTCCGAGCCAGTCGCCGCCGAACTGGTGGACGGAGGAGCTCGCCGTGCTCGACGTAAATTCATTCGCAAAGGTAATTGCCGCCATGAAACAGCGAGGCGCTAGGTATCTATCCGTCGCCGGAGCGTTGATCACGTACACCGAACGAGCGCTGCGGGAGCTCGTCCGCGACCACAGCGGCGGCGGAAGAGGAATCCTGTCGGCGCATTCCGGTGATTCGGATTCGGAGTCAAGAAAAAGCGAACAACGCGAGGTTCTGCAGTCTATAGTCCCGCTCTTCCCGGCGGAGAAAGCGGCGTTTCCGATCAACTTTCTCTGCTGCCTCCTTCGGTGCGCGATCTATCTCCGCGCGTCGACCGCGTGCAAGCGCGAGCTAGAGAAGCGGGTCACAGAGATCCTGGAGCACGTGACGGTGGACGACCTCCTTGTGCTTACGTTCACCTACGACGGAGAGAGGCTCTTGGATCTGGACAGCGTGAGGAGGATCATATCCGGCTTTGTGGAGAAGGAGAAGAGCACAACGGTGTTCAACGCAGGCGCCAACTTCAACGAACACTTCTCCCCCTCGATGCAGCGCGTGGCCAAAACCATCGACGCATACCTCGCTGAGATCGCCGCTTACGGCGAACTCCCCATCTCTAAGTTCAACGGCATCTCCATCCTCATTCCCGGAGGCGCTAGAAAATCCGACGACGATCTATACCGTGCCGTTGATATCTACCTCAAGGTACACACTATGTCATTGTCATCAAGTTCCCCCCAAAAGAGGGATTAACTAAACAAGGACACCTTTTGGAATTAAACTAATTAACTAATAGTCTGCAAGTTTTTTTTTTAATCACCATACTGAATAACTACCAGTATACTAACACATTTAAAATTAAGGTTAAATTATTTGAATTAATCTTTAATTTAGTATTTTAAGTTTTTTTTTTCTTTCTTTTTTTACTCACTATCATTCTTTCTCTTTAAGCTCTTAAAGTAATTAAATTGCATAACTAGTGCTTCAATTATTGAATATCTATCAGTTCAATTGTTGTTATGTCACTAACATTCCCTAAATAATTTAGAAAATTAATTAACATGATATCTAATACTTAAAAAATTAGTTATGTAATGTGTTTTACTTTAGAAATTACCTAACAGAGAATAACAGAGCATTCTCAGGATATAATTGATTATTTATTTATTTATTTCAAGTATATAATCAAATAAATACATCATTCTCTCTTCTAATAGAGTATAAAGCATATATACAAATTTCTGGATATTAGAAATGATACTTTAAATAATCTTTTAATGTTAAAAATTCTTTACAGTAACTTTGATATATCAGCAAAAAAGGTTGTGCAGAAATAAAAAGATATAATGATAAAAAAAGAGTCTATATATAAATAATGTGCAGTTATTATTTTAAAAATTTATCTAAATTTATATTTTAAATTATACCTAAATTAATAATTAGTTAAAAAATTGTCCAAAATGCGATTAACCATACAAGTAAGTAACTTAGGAAAGGCACGATCTAACCTAAACCTAACCAGTGATCAAGTAACTAACTAACTAACTCCACACGCGTGTTGTTGCAGGCGCACCCGAACCTGGACGAGATAGAGAAGGAGAAGGTGTGCAGTGTAATGGACCCACTGAAACTATCATACGAGGCGCGTGTGCACGCGTCGAAGAACAAGCGGTTGCCGTTGCAGATCGTCCTTCACGCGCTGTATTACGACCAACTACACTTAAGGAGTGGTGCGGCGGAGGACAAGGAGGCGGGAGCGGCGGCAGTGGAGAAGAAACAGCTTCAAGCTGACGTGTCGCTGGTGAGGGAGAACGAGGAGTTGCGATCGGAGCTGATGAAGATGAAAATGTACATTACCGATATGCAGAAAAATGGTAACGGAACGTCGTCGTCTGGGAAGGAAACTAGTGCGCCTGCGAAAAGGCCAACGTTTTTGTCGTCCATGTCGAAGAAACTGAGCAAGTTGAACCCATTCAAGAATGGGTCTAAGGACACGTCACACATTGACGATGCCCCCGTGGACTTGACCAAGCCCAGAAGGAGAAGGTTCTCCATTTCCTAGATTTCTTCTGTTCAACCGTCATCACTGTTCTTACTGAATTCAAATTTCCTGGTTTTTTAGTCAAAATATATCCCGTGAAAAGTATTTTTTTGAAAGTTAGTTACGTGTTTGTTACTTTTTTAGTGGTGTCAATTTGTAATTAATAAAAAGAGTGAAATATGATTGGATTTCTTATTTCTTATACTAGATTTGATCATATTTGTATTTGATTGGGATAGGAGCTACAAGTTGCAGTGTGAATTAATTATAATTATAATACAATGTTCTGATTGGGGCTAACTTTCCATCTTCTTTCATTCTGCCATGATATTTTGACTCACTTGTATTTTCTTAACTTAACAAATACATTAATTAATCAATATTAGTCTCGCGACTTTCAATTTTGAAAAGTTAACATAAAACATAAATATAATTTGTCCTTAATAAGAAACATATCAGGTAAACTTCAAGAAGTCATAAAATATAGGTAAGTACAAAATTATTAGATATAATTTCTAAGTTTAATGAGATTTGTGGTCAAATCCCTCTCATAAACCTTTTAATAAAAAAGTATTAAACAAATCGAATTCTCACTCCCACCTCACTAATAGAAGTTTTATAAGAGAATGGGAATAGAATGTTGCTTCCCACAACACCACTGGCAAGAGAGAAGAGAGCGTCAATCTCGGAGCCAAATATATTAAGATACTTAATATATTTTTACCAAAAGAATTATACCTATTTGGAATTTTTCTTGGGATGCAATGGAAGAGCCCATACCCATAATTATCCGTCACATGATGTCCAAGATTACTCAATTAACTGGTAGCTAGGATCCTAGTTCTCACATTAAGACTTCTCGAGCTTAAATGTTGAACCGAGTTCTAATGAAGTACAATTTAAAAGTTTTGCCAGCACATTGGCTGGTACAACTTCAGACTGGTTCAATAACCTTCCTGATAGAGCAATACAGTGTCTTGATGACTTTCTTCGTCTTTTTATCGACCAATTCACAACCAACACTGTAAAGTCATCAAAGTTAAGTGATACATTTGATGTAAGAAAATAAAGTTTTGAGTGATTGAAGGAATATCTCAAAAGGTTTTGCGAGATCACGGTAAAAATCTTGCAACCGAATGAAGCCACCTGCACAAAATAATTAATATGTTGTACGAGGTTGAGACCCTTCTTTGGATGGACTTAAGAAAGGGTTGGAGAATAATTCCTTAAAATAGGATAAGGGCATGATCACACCTATAGAGAAGAAAACAAGTAACACCTATATACTAGTGATAAAAGCGTAGAACCTGCACTCTGGTCAGAGGTGGTGGTTTATTTATAAAATGGGGGAGTACAGATTCAAGGAAATAAAATTAAAAAAGGTGTATGGGTGTAAATAGCAACTCCCGAGTTGTTTGCGGCTGAATAGTGACCAAATTCTTCCTACATCCAATATTTTTGAATCTGCAACCAACACAATTTTAAAATTCCGAAAATATCCTTTATTTCGGAAATGAAAATCTAGAATTAAAATAATGCAGTCTAAAGTAGATATAAAAACTTTTTATGTTTCCAAAACAAAATCAAAAGCCCATTCCGAATAAAAATAGTAATACCAAAAAGAATACATTAAGGGCATTTTCGTCATTTTTTACTGGAATTGGGTGCAGATATGGTGCAGGAAGCAATTGCCCTAATTTATTCGAGTACAGGCCCAACCCACCCTTCTCAAACAAAAACACCTTTGCCATTTCCATTTTCTAGTTTCACCATCTCGTTGTGAGAAAGAAACTGTAAAACCTAGCCTCTCCTTGTATATGCGTCGCCGGAATCTACAAAAGAAAGGCGAAGAGAGAGTTATTCCAATATTTGTCAGTGATAAGATACAAATTTGAAGATAGATAGCGGTATTCAATATGTCTTCAAATAAGAGCGAGGAGAAATCTCAGGCCGCGGCGGACAGAATTAAGGCGGCGGCGTTGACTGCGGCAAAGGGGCTGAGCCGTGCGCAGGCGGAGCGGGCAGCGGCGGCGGCTGCGCGGAACGTGAATGCATACGGGCAGAAGGAGGAGGGGCCGAGCCGATGGCAGGAGAAGAGGGAGGCAAAGCGGCAGATGTATCTGATGAGTACCGAGAAGGCCGTGAAATTGGGCGAAAGGAAGGATCTGAAGCCTTCGAGATCCGCTTCCGGCGGCGCTGCGCAGTGCCAAAAGTGCTTCCAGAGCGGACACTGGACTTACGAGTGCAAGAACGAGAGGGTTTATATTTCAAGGCCTTCGCGGACGCAACAGCTTAAAGACCCTAAACTGAGACCGAGGGTCGATGCGCCTGTCGCGTATGATTTGGATTTGGATGGCGATGTTCCTGATGGTGATGTTAAGGAGGAAAAGGAGAAGGGAAAGAGGAAGAAGAAGAAGAAGAGTGAAAAGAAGCGTCGTCGTTATGATTCTGAGAGTGATAGTGGCAGTGTTACATCTTCTGTCACTGGATCGGATTCTTCTTCTGAGAGTAGTTCGAGTTCTGATTCGGAGGAGGAACGGAGGCGGAGGAGGAGGAAGAAGAAGCAGAGGGAGAGATTAAGACGCAGCAGGAGGAGTCATAGTTCATCTTCAGGGTCGGAGTCCGATACAGATTCTGGTTCCGACTCTGACTCGGATGATAAGAGCAGCCGGAGGAAGAAGACGCGTAGTCGTAGGCGTTAAATGAGATTGTGGCCAGGTCCATGGAGGCAATCATCAACTGCAATTATGGTGATTGTTTAGGAATTGCTAATGGGTAATGTAGAGTTTTGGTGGATTTTGATTGGGTTGTATTTCCTTGTATTCTTTCAACATTTTAATCCTGGTACTCGCAACTTAGGTTTATTTTTTCGACATTTAAATTTGCGGATGTGCTTTGTGTTATTGTGAGGTGCTCAAGATGTTGGATGGTTTTTGTTTCTAGCTTATAATTCTGCTGTACTTACTCATTTTTCTTGCCTAAGAACAGGTCTTGTCAGCACCACGTTTGATACATTGTCATCGAAGTTCTTGTCACTTTTTATTGTTTCGCCAAAATTTAGCCGCTGGTCCATCCCTTGTTTCATCTTGAGCGTCTCTGTTTTTTTTTTTATGCAGGTTTCCATCTCAGTTTGCATTTCTTGCGTCAAGTTAGTCAACCCTTCACGCAGCTACCTTAGCCGTCTTCAAATCTTTTGATCAAAGCTATGGAAAATGACTCTCAATGTTTGCTCCGAACATAGAACCAATGTATTACAACACACTCCATGTTCATAAATGTTTATTGTAGATTATGGAATGAATAAATTTCTTGTACCTCAAAGAATTTAGTAATCCAACCAATTGGCATACTGTCAATCCCAGTAGATTTTGGTTTTCATGAATTCATGCTTCTGGTCAATCGATATTTTGTTCCGCCATCAATTTTAGTCTATCACTTGGTCTTGTTACCTAAATTTGTCGATTTTTTTAATCAGCACTTAATTTCGTTGATGGGTCTAGATTATATTAAACTGACTGAGCATAATTTACTTTATCTTGTTACCTAATTTACTGCATCATGATATTTCTGAAAATGAAAATGGAAAATCATTTCCTATCCTAGGATTTCCATTTTACATATTTCCAATGGCCATTGTGCATCCTGACATTGTTATCTCTTCCTCCTTGTTCATGCTACTTTAGCTTGAGAAAGGGTGTTGGATTATCTTGAGTGTTTTAGATTATCTCTACACTTCTTTAAAATAGATATTTAAAACATTATTGAATCAATTATTCATCTGATTGAGGAGGCAATCTTAGGACTTGTTTCTTAACTGGATTCCCGTTTCTTTTTAATTAGGGTGGGCGGGCAGTGTTATTCTATTTGTGGGTTTGTGCTTGTGTAAGGAATATTACTCTATCTCGTCATTTTAAAGCTAGGCCTAATGCTACCCAATACTTAATTATCAGTATCAGTAAATAGGTCGCTTGGATTAGTATTTTATATCACATCTGATACATCATTAGACATTATATCAATGTAATGGAGTATTATTGAAAGCCTCCTTCTCTTCCTGCCTAAACCCTATAATTTCTACAGTTTTGAAAAAGTTTGTCTGTGAGTATGCCTTGTTTAGAATCCAGTCTTGATCATTGCAATTTTTTAGTTGCTACTTCGCAGATTAATGAAATCAGAAGATGCAATATTATTATGACCGTCTTTTCTCTCTATTTTTCTCCATGCATGAAATTAAATTAGTATTCTTTTGCTACATTTGAATTTTTTATATTTAATGTAAGCCACTTTCTTGTTGAAATGCTAAAGTAGTTCCTTAACACTTGGTAATAGTGCACCTCGCAGAGTTCACTCTTATTATTTGCAAGTGTCCATGCCATACCATTAAATTCTAACATGTATATGTTCCTGTGTCCACATATATCAATGCATCTATGATGTGTGGGTGAAAGAAGTTTCACTGTTACGCCTTTAATCCGATGAAATGTTTGAATCCCTTTTGAAGTAAAATTGAAAGATACTCATATTTTTACTGGTTCTGGGGGTATTCTGAAATTTCTGAATGTATGTAGGCACCTGCTAAAGCGGGAATGCATGGCACTCATTTTTGTTTGCTGCAACACAACTTGTGGCGACCGTGGCTGGGACTGCGACTCTAAGTATCTTGGTCAAGCCGAAGGTTCAACATAGGGGGATTCAGCATATCATATTCTTCACTCTTGGATACTTTTTCTTAGGGATGGCAAAGCCGGCCAGCCGTCCCGCATTGGCCCGCCCCGCGTTTGGCCCGTAAAAATGCGGGACGGGTTGGCCCGTCCCGCAAAGTTATTGCGGGCTAGAATTCCCAATCCGCCCCGCATAAGAGCTGGTCCGCGGGTTTGCGGGCCAGTCCGTGTTCTTTTTTTTTAAAATTAAATATTTTTTTTTTTTTACATTTTGTTCTTAAAAAATTGTCAAATTAAACCTATATATTTGTTATTATCAAACATAATTTTTTTTTTCTTTTCAAATATAGTCAAACATCAAAACATTAAACATTAAGATAAATATCAAATATCACTATTCTTCCACTTCCAAAACATTAAAAATACCTAATTCCAAAACAACATAAACATTAATTCTAAACATTAAACATAAACATTAATTCTAAAACATTAAACATAAACATTAATTCTAAAACATTAAACATAAACATTATTGACATTCATCCATTTCAATAACATTAGATGCCACCCTATTCATAATTATAATCTTCTCCGTCATCTGCATATATTAAAACAATGACAATTAATTAATTAATTTTCATAAAAATAATACAATAAAATAAGATAACTTTTGGTTCAATTGAAGGCTTGGTCATGGGTAACTTCTAAAATACCTTCTGACTGGTGTCTTGCTCCAAGGGTTGTTGTTCTTTTGCAGTTTGTTTTGAGTTTGTACGGGTTTTTAGTGGTAGATTTTAGTGGTTCCTGTTATTCAATCCTTATTTATTGCTGATAAAAAAAAACAATAAAAATAAGATAAAATAAAATAATCGAATTACCTTCAGAAAATCCATGTTTCCAACTAGAAGTACAAATGATTGCTTCCACGTTTGTGGGCCAGCTCGCCCCGCCCCGCACGGGTTGCGGGCTAATGCGGGGCGGGCTAATGCGGGTTAGCGGGTTGAAAAGGTCAGTCCGCCCCGCATTTTTTACCTGCGGGGCCGCGGACCGGCCCGCACGACCCGTCCCGCTTTGCCATCCCTACTTTTTCTCACTGGTTATAAGAAAACAAGTATTTGCGCTCACTCTTTAAACTCCAATCAATTGTTGTTGACATAATTAATGATCTAATCCTTTAGTTTGTGGGTTATTAAAGAAGTTTGCATTTAGTTTATGAGCTCCTAAATAGTTAATGAAAGGGAAGTGTGATGATTAGTATTCAATATAAGGGCGTGTAACAAGAGTCATGTATGTGTAATGGGCTTAAAAAGGTTCAATCTCAAAGCACTCGATGCATACTAATAAAAAAGTACTCTATTCTCCAAAAGAGTTAAGAGGTTGTGACAATAGTCTTGAAATGCATTGTTAGATAAGTCTCTGAAATTAAAATAACAAGTAAATAAATTTTACTTTATTATTGTTATTGTAAAGTATAAACATTAGTCAATATTATCATATAAATTAAACATACACTTTTGTGTATGTTTCGAGTATAAAATATTTAAAATTTAATCATTAATTATTATCATTCTTACAATTATCAGCATTATCAATATTATTTCAATTTTATTTTTATATTTAGATTAATATAATTATATTAAGTTAATTAATTTTTATAAATATTGTAGTAAATTTAGCTTTATTTTCGTTGTCTTGTATTCATTATCCATTATCCAATATAGAAGATAAAATTAGTCTAACAACTTAAATATTTATCTTATATTCATCACATATAACAACTTGTTCAAATTACTCACAATTACATTATTAGTATTTTTTCCAAACAAGAGTTCAAAATATTCCGAGAAAAATTGTTTTAAAATCCCTTGAAAAAACATTATTAGAATGAGATATAGAAAACTTGATAGGGAAAACAAATCGGATATTATTCTTATTATATTTTCTTTAATGTATACCAAACACTTAAATATTTTTTTTTAATTTTCTTATATTTAAAAATTAAGAAGAAATAAAGTAAGCGATTAAATGTGTTTTTTTTTATGTAATGTGAAATTAATTTTTGTTAGTACAATTTTACTCTTACTGTAGTAAAAAAACTATTAAAAATAAGTTATTATTAATTTTTTTATTCACATTACAAATAAATTTCTTTATATTATAATATTTGTATATGATTCATTATTAATATAAATATTATAATATAATTTATGTTAAAAATTTATTTATCACGTAAGAAAATTAATAATGTTCCAACAATTTAAATTAAAAACAAAAATTAATTTTACATAAAAAAAGAAATAGAGAAAAGAAAATATATATCTAACCTAAGGTAACTATTACACATTGGATCTATGCATTTATTGGGCCGTGTTTGTGTATCGTTGTCTTGTACAGTGAAAATAGCGAAGCACAAGTCCAGACTCCAAACTAACCCTAACATTCAACAAAAAAATAATGAATATAGGGGACCATGTTCCATTGGAGGACCATCTCACTCTTCAACTTTATGAATTATTTGTTATAAATTGTTTACCATAATGTTTGTTTTGAAACTCTTAAATGTGTACTGTAAAAAGTAGATTTATGGGTACAGTGTTTGTAAATATGAATATATGATTTTTTTTTTATGATTTCTTAAGAAAATCATTTTTATTAGAGTTTTTTTCTGAATAAGATTACTTCACTTATTTTTTCTTTTGGTTTTTGTTTTCAACTGTGCAACTATAAAGAGTTGCTTGAGTCTCACTTCACATATGAACATAAAATAAATTTGGCAACTGTTTCCCTGTTTTTAATTTTTATAGAAATAGCATATAAACAATTACATTGATCATTCATTTATTGTCACATCTACAATTCATATTAAAATGTCACCATTTCCCACGAATCATTAATGCACCCTCACTTTTCTTCATAAATGCTTATGTGTTATACTACTGGGAACATTTAATTAACTCGTTTTCTTACCAACTCTATACGCAACTTTTTCTAATATTAATTTTTTCCCAAGATTAAATGAAAATATATTATTAAATTATTTAAAATCAATTATTCATCAAAAATATATTCTACATTTAATCACAATTCACGAAATTTATTTTTGCATGTGTATGTAAGAAATATAATATTTTATAGTATTTGTGTATTGTATAATTATAATTATTTTATCACACATTTCACGCTCTTAAAAGAATTTGACTCAGATGTATTACTAATGTAAAATATTTTATATTATTTGATTATAAAGTGGAAAGTGTAATAAAATCGTTAGTATTTTAGCAATTATTTTAAAATTACATTTGAGATAATCCTAATTAGCTAATAATATAAAAACTAAAAAATAGATATGTATTTAATTTTTAAAAAGATAATATTTATTTCTAGTCTTTATTATAATGGTACTGTAATACTTGTTTTATATATAGGTTTAGAGAAAAGTAGTTTTAAATTAAATGAAAATGTTATTTGAAAAAAGTTATAAAATTGAAGTAAAATATTTTTTTAATTCTTGTAAATATTTATTTTTGTAACATTTTGTCGTCGACATTTTTTTTGTAATTTAAAATTCATATCTTAAGAAATATGACCCCATTATCATTTTGATTTTGAAAAGATAGGTTTAGTTAAATTGAATTTTTTAAATATTAAAATCTTATTAGAAAGGACTTTAAAAACACTTTTTTTTTCTTCATCTTCTTCTTTATTTGAAAGCTAATATAATTCAAAATAAACATCATGTGAATTTGAATGTCAACACCAGGACAATAGTAGACATAATTGGTGTAAGCTTTTTGAAATTCATCATAAGGGCATCTTATATGATAGTATATGGAACCATTTATCATATGATATACCCCACTTTCATATGGTAGATTTTTAATGCCAAATATATTGGCATAAATTTATACAATGATGCATAAGGTGACAATCATAAGCCACGTGAAAACCCTTACGTAAATCCAATTTCGTTATAAAAAATTACATGGCTTTTGTAGAGAGAGCAATGTTTGAACTATAGAAGAATCGATTATTCAAATTGGTCATGATTCATATTTCATATAATATAATAATAAAAAGACAAATCTCTGTCAACAAGTTTACTTCTGATTGTTATCACTGTGACTTGAGTTTGATTATAAATTGTATTTATTGATAGGGGAATCAAACGTTTTTATACTCTTAATATAAACTTTTATAAATAATGAGCTTCACACAAATGTCTTAAAATTGTGTGTATGTGTTGCATAGAATACTGACACTTATTTTTAGTTTAAAAAATATATTTTAAATTTCTAATAATTTTAACATAGTTTTACTATAATTTTAAAAATGAAAATATATTAATTGTTTAAAAATTTAAATTTATTGTAAAAATTATTTATTATGATTATAAAAATGAATAACAAATTATTTTGAATCCGTCATTAGAAACATCTTTATGCTAAAAAAATTTGTAACATATTTGTGTACATAAATCTTTATTTTCAATTGATATATTCATATTATATAATATATAAATATGCATCATCGTGTATTTTACACTTTAGAGATTATACTTATTTTCGTGTTTATGTATACTTATCTCCATGTCTGTGTCGTATACATAGTCGATAAAAGAACACAACTCTCTCTTTATACCCATGAGGAAAATATAATACTATTATTAATATTTTATCCATAATGTTGTTACTATTCAGTTATTAAATTATAATTATATATATTATCATTGCTAATGTCACTGTTTTATTAAAATTAAGGAATAAGAAGAAAAATATTCAAATGACATATTGTAATGTAAGACATCATTTCAATTTTGATAGTAAAAATGTTTAAAATGTTATTTAATCTTTTTATAAAATTCAAATACTGATACTAGGATACTGAAAGCTGGCTATTAGTTTAAAGTATTAATTGGTGATAGTTATCACTACCATACTCATCTTCATTATACTTATTGTTATTAAAAAAAATAAGAGATAGTATGTGTAATACGATTTTATTTTTTAATAGAGCGCAATGTAATTTTAAATTCAAGTAATAAGAGATAGTGGTGTGTGATTTGAACTTTTTTTACCATTAGAGTTAGTCTAATAATAGTGGACGTTTGAATACTTGCATAAAGTCTTAGAATTAAATTCTAATAGTGTTGTTCAACACCAAAAATGCATTTAAAAAGTGAAAAATACTTCATTTTGGTTTTCACTTGAAGGTCGTTAATAAATAATAAAAAATTGAATATATCTCACATATTTTATAATTATTTTTTTAGTTTAAATATTTAAAACACATATCTTGACGTTTCACAAGTAACTTATAATCTCCAAGGTAAACAACACTATGATTAGTAACTAATAATCATTCCTTTTGTATAAAAAAATGGATTAGAATATGAACAACACTATGATTAGAATTTGTTCTAAGATTAGTTTAAATTCTTTATATTTTCTACGTATCTGAGTTTTTCTTCTTATATTCAAAACTTATACTAAAATATGATTTTGTTGTCATAAAAATTATATGTATGATTAGTGTGTAAAACATTAGTACGATAGATTTACTTTTTTTTTAAAAATGTTATATGTATACTATTAGAATAAACAGTTATATTTACGCTTATAATTTATTTCTTTTAGATAAAGATGAGAGCAATAAAAATAATATCCTAATACCTAACTCCTTTGGCAATAGCTAACATTATTTAGTGATGGTTGTTTTTTAATCATGATATTCAAATATGATTATGAAAAAAGAAATAATTTATAACTAAACATAGTGTGGATTATGTAGAAGGGATAGCTCCATCTTATAGTTGGATATACTAGAGGGATAGCCCCCATCTTTTAAATCACTCTGATAGTATATGACAAATAATTTTCCTACAATATATATAATATTTGGAGTAATTTACTAGTATATACATTTTCGGTGAATGAATATCAGAATTAATTTATTATTAAATGTACTATCAACTATCGAGTGATATTATTATATATCAATCATTTAGTTCGAATATTTGAATAGTTTTTGGATATCGATCATTCAATCCAAATATAAATCACACCAAAGAATGATTTGACCTTCAAGCATA